>NC_134687.1:562423348-562742634 GCF_050947455.1 Rhinoderma darwinii | reverse complement strand
TTACAGTACGGGACAGTTGTCCCGCAGCGAGGCAGGGACTCCTAGTGTCCTAGATAACTATGATGCTAGGAGCCCGGCTCCCTGCAGTGTGTTCGGTCCGGGAAATGCGGCCGAAATACGGACCGTATATCACGCACCGAACACTCTCGTGTGAATCCGGCCTTAGGCGTTCCATTCACACGTCTGATTTGACATGGGCTTCGGCATGGATTCCGCACAGAAATCTGCGTCAAACCGAACGACTACGCGTCCCATGCATGTGAATGGGATGTCCGCAACCCCATTCACCTGCTGAGAAAAATATCTATGCTGATTTTTGTCTATACTGCAAAATTAAATCAGCTGTGGAAATAGGTAACATGCTGCTGTTTTCAGCAGATTATACACAAAAAAGCCAAGGATTAGCCCCATTGAAAGCAGAAGGAGGTGATTCTCATATGGATCTGCTGGCACGCCTGCGGCAGAAATCCAAACGTATGCCTCGCATTTCTTCCATGGAAACACACGGATATAATGCCGGCGTGTGAACGAGGCCCAACTGAACTTACACCTCACCGTATACAGGGTATTTTTTAGATGATTTAGCCATAGTGGCCAATAGTTTAGTTACGTTTTTGTATAACTAAAAGTAATCCAATTTTTCAATATCCTTTCTCTATTAATTCCTCATGGTTTTCAAGATCTCTTCTTGTAGGGAGTTTCATTGATTTACTTCCAATGGATAAAAATTCTGTTCATGGTCATGTGATGGACACACAGGTGCTGGGATCGTTACAAGACTCTGATACACATACTGTAAGGGTATGTTCACACGCAGTGGTTTCAGACGTAATGTAGGCGTTTTACTCCTCGAATTTTGCCTGAAAAAACTGCTCCATTACGCCTACAAACATCTGCCCATTGCTTGCAATGGGATTTACGATGTTCTGTTCCCACAAGCCTTTATTTTACGCGTCGCTGTCAAAATACGGTGCGTAAAATGACGGCTTGTCAAAAGTGCAGGACACTTCTTGGAACGTTTTGTGGAGGCGTTTTTCATTGACACCATTGAAAAACTGCTCCAAAAACGGCCTTAAAAAATGTGAGTTGTTAAAAAAACGTCTGAAAACATCTCCGTATTTTCAGTCGTTTTTGGTCACTGCGTGTGAACATATCCTAAGGGTAAGTTTACACAGGGCGGATACGCTGCGTAATGGTACACAGTGTATCCACCCCGGAGGCTGCAGGGAATTCTGGCCGAAAAATCGCACCAAATTGTGGTGCAGTTTATCGCCTGGAATGTCCACTGCAGAAATCCAGCAATTTAAAAAAAAAACACACGGCTATACTTATTATGGCAACACGTCTTTCTGACTTTCTGCAGTTTCATCACATGTAACCGCTGCAGTAGTCACATGGGATAAAACGTCATCCCAGGAGGCCGGCCTGGACGAATAACCACAGAATTCTGGGTAAGTATAAGATTTTTTCTGAGTTGCGATTTTTGCAGCGGAAGTGCAGCGTTTCCGCACCAAAAGTCGCAATATCTGCTATGTGTTATGGATTTTACCTCCCCAACGAAATCAATGGGGAAAACTAGCAACAATAAAGCGGCGTATACGCAAATACAGTTGAGATTCTGCGGATTAAAAAGCGGAGGGTAATTTCTGAGCGTTTTTTTAAATCTCTTCCATGATTCTGCTACTGTATTATGCTACAGATTTTCGGTAACTAAGGGCTTATTCAGACAAACATATAATACGTCTGTGCTACGCTCGTGATTTTGACGCGCCTCATACGGGCCTATGTTAGTCAATGGGGCCGTTGAAACAGTCCATGATTTTCACAGCGTATGTCCGCTGCGTAAAACTCACGGCATGTGCTATTTTTGCACATTTTTCGTGTATCACGCACCCATTGAAGTCAATGGGTGCGTGAAAACCGCACACGGACGCACTTCCTTGTGCCGCGCGTGATGCGCGCTACAGTAGTCAAACCTATGAATGAAAACAGAAAAGCACCACGTGCTTTTCTGTTTACAAACATAAAAACAGAGTGTCATAATGAAAATCACGCAGCCACGCATCATATGCTGCTGACACACGGACCTTTTTCTGACCTTTTGCGCGCGCAAACCGCACACGCTCGTGTGAATCCGGCCTAAGTATGTTGTGGAAAAGTCGCAGTGTTTACGCTATGTGTGAACCCGGCCTCACTGTAAGGCTATGTTCACACTGAGTTTTTTGCAGGTGGTATTTCTGCCTCAAAATTCTGTTTGGAAGTTTGAGGCAGATTTTCCTCTCCCTGCACGCCCATTTTCGCTGTGTTTTTCGGCCGCGGCCATTGTGCGCCGCGGACATAAAACACTGCAAAGTACGCTTTCTCTGCCTCCCATTGTCAATGGGAGGTCAGAGGCGTAAACGCCCGAAGATAGGGCATGTCCCTTCTTTCTCCCGCGAGACGGTTTTACCGCTCGCGGGAAAAAGACGCCTCCGCCTCCCATTGAAATCAATGGGAGGCATTTTCGGGCCGTTTTTGACGAGTTTTGCAGCGCGGTTTCCGCGTCTCAAAACTCAGTGTGAACATAGCCTAACGATCCCAGCACCTGTGTGTCCATCACATGACCGAGGACAGAAAGTTATCTACTAGAAATAAACAATGAAGGTGCCTACTGATTAACAACAAGCAGAGACCTTGAATATGTGAGGAATTAATGCAGAATGCATATTGGAAAATTGTATAACTTTTAACTATACAAAACTGAAACTTTAACTTACTGAAATCCTTTTGCAGAAGTGGCTGCAGATCCATCTCTTTATTAAGCCAGGATCACATACCTAGTCGACAACGCTATTGATTCCACCAAATAAAGGAAACCTTGCGGAACAGAGACAAACAGGAACCATTAGCAACGGAAGCGTTACCATTAAAATCAATGGTAATGCAAACTGAAAGCTACGGTTTTCGTTTGCTTTCCGTTTGTTGGTTCCCCTGACGGAACCCACGAAAGGAACGCTGATGCAGATCTGAACTAAGCCTAATTTGTGTACAGTTTTTGGCTATTTTTTTTGAGCCAAAGCCAAAAGTAGACCAAAAGGAAGGAAAGGTATAAAGAGAAGACTAATTAATCTTAGTTCTTTAGTGTCCACTCCTGTGTTTAGCTCCAAAAACTGAGCAACAGCATGGAGGTATTACTTAGTAACAGTAGGGCGGTGTTATCCAGTCACTGTATGGTGGTATTATTTAGCCACAGTATGGCGGTGTTATCCAGTCACAGTATGGCGGTGTTATCCAGTCACTGTATAGTGGTGTTATCCAGTCACTGTATAGTGGTGTTATCCAGTCACTGTATAGTGGTGTTATCCAGTCACTGTATAGTGGTGTTATCCAGTCACTGTATAGTGGTGTTATCCAGTCACTGTATAGTGGTGTTATCCAGTCACTGTATAGCGGTGTTATCCAGTCACTGTATAGCGGTGTTATCCAGTCACTGTATAGCGGTGTTATCCAGTCACTGTATGGCGGTGTTATCCAGTCACTGTATGGCGGTGTTATCCAGTCACTGTATGGCGGTGTTATCCAGTCACTGTATGGCGGTGTTATCCAGTCACTGTATGGCGGTGTTATCCAGTCACTGTATGGCGGTGTTATCCAGTCACTGTATGGCGGTGTTATCCAGTCACTGTATGGCGGTGTTATCCAGTCACTGTATGGCGGTGTTATCCAGTCACTGTATGGCGGTGTTATCCAGTCACTGTATGGCGGTGTTATCCAGTCACTGTATGGCGGTGTTATCCAGTCACTGTATGGCGGTGTTATCCAGTCACTGTATGGCGGTGTTATCCAGTCACTGTATGGCGGTGTTATCCAGTCACTGTATGGCGGTGTTATCCAGTCACTGTATGGCGGTGTTATCCAGTCATTGTATAGTGGTATTATTTAGTAACAGTATGGCGGTGTTATCCAGTCACTGTATGGTGGTGTTATCCAGTCACTGTATGGTGGTGTTATCCAGTCACTGTATGGTGGTATTATTTAGTAACAGTATGGCGGTATTATTTAGTAACAGTATGGCGGTATTATTTAGTAACAGTATGGCGGTGTTATCCAGTCACTGTATGGTGGTGTTATCCAGTCACTGTATGGTGGTGTTATCCAGTCACTGTATGGTGGTATTATTTAGTAACAGTATGGCGGTATTATTTAGTAACAGTATGGCGGTGTTATCCAGTCACTGTATAGTGGTATTATTTAGTAACAGTATGGCAGTGTTATCCAGTCACTGTATAGTGGTATTATTTAGCCACAGTATGGCTGTGTTATCCAGTCACTGTACAGTGGTATTATTTAGTAACAGTATGGCAGTGTTATCCAGTCACTGTATAGTGGTATTATTTAGGGAAACCCACCCAGACTTATTTCTGTCTTTCCCATTTACCATAAAGGATACTGCAAATGTGGGCACAGGACATGAAATGTAATGTGTGGACCTGGGATGGTGTCAAGGGCCACACCTGAGGCGTCTATACTGTGAGTGGTTCGACCACCTTTGCTCTTATAAGTACTCTGAAGATCCGTGAAGAGACTCTGATACACTGCTACTTGATATACATTGACTACTTTACTTTATTAACTTCATTCAATGTGCCAAAAGTAGAAGTTCTCATTAGAAGTCAGGGCAATAGTCTTAACTGTGGCCCTGATGATGATGGACCCTTGACTCACAAAGACTCATCCTTCAGCACTCCGCAGAGGAACCCCCACCCCCAGTGGAGGGAACCTCTAGGGAACCATGGCTGAAGGACTGCCCTTACCTTGGGTTGTAGAGGAATGTCTAACCAGCCATTTTCTCCTAAAGATGCCACTCAGAGTGGTGAAACATGTAGGGAAGCTGTATGAATTCATGTTAGTTTTTAAATCACAATCTATGTACTGTTGAGGAAGTCGTCGCTCAAAATATATATTAGACTGAAATTTAGACGAGTGTTCCAACAGACACTCACTCACAGTAATTTTATCTAGATGCTAATCGTAGATTAGATCGATTTATATGTCAGAGAGGGGACATAAAACACACAGACAATGCTTGTATGCTCAAAATACTCCTCTGAGCTTTATTGCCAAACTCCATTACAATAATATCATTCAAAAGGGGTGTAGGCTTGAGGTTAACCAATCAGAGGCAATGTAACAATAATTCTCATTCAGCCAATAGCATACAATGAGGATATTTCATATTCCGCCAATTACAGGCATACATTATTTTAAATATAATATAATTCTTCATTATATGCTGTCAGGTTTGCAGCTGTAGACAAGGGTACAATAGAATCCTTATACTCTATTCTTTCCCATAGAGGGAGTTTGTTGCGATAAAGAGAAAACCTTGCGATTCTGATAGCTTTGTCTGGGCGTTCAGCCAGACTGCTAGCCCTTAGCATATCTAAAAAGCCATAAGAAGAATACACCGAGATAACATATTTCTTGTTGACTCAAACGGAAATAAGGGGGGGAGAAAAGAGGGTCATTACAGGGTGGAATAGAATTTGGCCTGCTTGATAATTCAAAATGTAATTTAATACAGAGAATATAAGCGAATTCACCACCCATCACAGTAGCCTACTTAAAGAGGCTCTGTCACCAGATTATCAAATCCCTATTTCCTATTGATAATAGATAAAAGAAAAAAGGACACGGCGCCAGATGGAAGTGTAGAAGAGGTTTGTTTTTCCGGGGAAACAAAATATATGCTTCCTGTAATGACGGGGGTAAGGAAACAGACAAGTGAGCCCTAATCTACCCGCCACTCAGTCCCTGCCTACTTGCAACGACCCGCCCTAGGCGACGGGGTACAACTGGGCGACAGTCCCTACGCTCAATATGTGCACGACAGACAAACAGACAAGGGTACACAGAAGCAAGGGAAAATGGGCAGTTGCCCACGGCAACACCGTGAGCAACAAGAGTGGTGAACGAGCCGAGTCAAACCAGGAGTGTACGAGGTACCAAACGCGGAGCAGGAGAGTAGTGAACAAGCCGAGTCAAACCAGGAGTGTACGAGGTACCAAACGCTGAGCGGGAGAGTAGTCAGTAAGCCGGGGTCAATATGAAGCAGGGACAAATAGATCAAGAAGCTGCAGCAGGGCCAGGAAACCAAATGAGAAGAATCACAAGCAAGGAGGAACAGGAAAGGCAGGTATAAATAGACAGAGGGCGGGAGCTAGCTCCGTCTGGCCAGGCTGTGATAGGCTCTCCCACTCCTAAGCCTGCCATCCTGAGTGGTGGAAGATGGAGTCAGTCTCACAGACATAGAAGCAGGTGCAGACTGATTACATATTGGCGTGGATACAGAAGCTGTGCCTGGCAGATCCTTAACACTTCCTTTTCCAAAATTGCAAATACTGGCAGGTAAATGCAATGAGGTGCAAGCTGCTGCCGATCCCCAAACGCAAACACCTAAAGGAGTTTCCTTGATGGAAATTGTAAAGAAAATAAAAAAGAGGGATACTGTAGGCGCTGCTTGGTTGATAAAAGTTGGTTTATTGCATAAAAGCAAGGTAAACAGATTGCTACGCGTTTCAACGCCAGACTGGCGTCTTCCTCAGGCAGATAACACATACAATACAAGATCATGCATATATATACACAGACAAGTGAACCGTGATAGGGTCAATTCAGATGGGGCAGTAAAAAAACCGCCAAAAACGGGGAAAGGTCAAAGGTCACAGAAAAAACTATTGTTTACACAGTTGAAAAAAAGCAATGTGGCATATGGATGGTCCATGTATAGCAGTGTGACCTAACCAACATAGATCATGTGCTAGGTACGATGCCCGTAAATAACCTATCTTTTTATATTAATAAACATTTGTGCTTCACAGTCATCGCAATTACTAGAATATTAAATATTAGGCTATTAAAATATCGAAATGCTCCGTTGAGGGAGAGATAGGTGTATGCATGAAATCTAATATTACGATAGTAATTTGTTTGGAAAACAGACTAATAAAACAATGATGGTACAGTGGTAATAATAATATAGCAATAGTATAGTAATAATAATTGCTGAAATACAGTTTAAACTAGATGTATTATTAGATTGACAATGGGATAAGTACAATGAAAATATATGCCAAGGGGAGATTGTTTAAAAAATAGGACAGTTGCTAAGATACAGTTGCTAGGGCCGGGGATATTATTAGATTGACAATGGGAAGGGAGATAGAATTGCGGAATTAATCGAATGAAGATTAAATGTTTATTAATATAAAAAGATAGGTTTGCACCTACCATTCATCTCCCCTCTGTACTTTGCTCCGTGTGGTGCGGTTTGCGTTCCACTGTGCGTTTCATGGACATCTGGCCCCTATGAGTTGTCATGATGGTTGTCATGACGCCCATGCAACGCTTGTTGTTTGTGTGTTCCATGGTGCGTTCCAAGGTCCTTGTTTGCGATGGCTCCCGCAGGCGTGACCTCCCTCTATCCGATAAACAGTAAGGAGTCTTTGATATATGTTCCATATTTACATCATATTCATCTAATCACATACGCTATTTACCTAATTTGATGAAATTTATTAAATATGAATTATTTTAGCTTTTTAACATGAACTGACTGTTATTTACGGGCATCGTACCTAGCACATGATCTATGTTGGTTAGGTCACACTGCTATACATGGACCATCCATATGCCACATTGCTTTTTTTTCAACTGTGTAAACAATAGTTTTTTCTGTGACCTTTGACCTTTCCCCGGTTTTGGCGTTTTTTTTACTGCCCCATCTGAATTGACCCTATCACTGTTCACTTGTCTGTGTATATATATATGTATGATCTTGTATTGTATGTGTTATCTGCCTGAGGAAGACGCCAGTCCGGCGTTGAAACGCGTAGCAATCTGTTTACCTTGCTTTTATGCAATAAACCAACTTTTATCAACCAAGCAGCGCCTACAGTATCCTTCTTTTTTATTTCCTATTGAAGATGATCGGCGCTGCAATGTAGATAACAGCAAAGTTGTTTTTTTTGGAAAAAACAATCATTTTTGCCCAAGTTATGAGCAATTTTATATTTATGCAAATGTTCTTTTCAATGGACAGCTGGGCGTGTTTTCTCGTTTTACCAACGTTTTTTACAAAAACGGCCCGAGTGGCACAACGGTCATGTGCATGAGGCGTTCGGCACTTCTGTTTGAAAACAAGGAAGGGGAGGGCCAAAGCACATCTACTGGAAGCGAGGGCGCACGTATTGTACCAGGGCAACACTTTCTCAGCAACGTTCCACAAACTGCAAAAAAGGGAAGATCCATAAAAAAGGTGCTGAGTGTGTTCCAAAAGGGGGATAAGAAAGGACACCACTTATCAGTGCGACACCTTCCCCAAAAAACCTGGCCAGTGTGTAAAGGATTGCTTCAAAGTGTACCGCGCATCTATGAATTATTAATTTTATTATTTATGTACCCTTTTATTATACCCTGATTTGCTTTGCACTGCTTACATATGCTCCCACATAAAAAATTAATGTTCAATAGAACCCCAAACACAAATACTACTTCTTATTTATACCTCTAGATGGAAATACCCTAAGGGGTATAGTTTCCAAAATGGGGTCACTTCTAGAGTGTTTCCTCAGTATTGGTAGCTTAGGGGATCTGCAAATGCGACATCTCACCTGAACACCAATCCAGTAAAATCTGCATGCCAAATAGCACGCCTTCCCTTTTGAGCCTTGCTGTGTGTCCAAACAGCAGTTTATCACCACGTCTGGGGTATTCCCGTGATCAGGAGAATTTTGCTTTACAAATGTTGGAGTGCTTTTTCCCCTTTTATCCCTTGTGAAAATGAAAAAATCTTAGGTAAAACTACATTCTATTGGAAAAAATGTTGATATTCATTCCTAATTCCAATAAATTCAGCAAAAAAAACTGTGGGGTCAAAATGCTCAATATACCCCTAGATAAATTCCTTGAGAGTGGTGTGGTTCCCCACATCGGGTCACTTTATAGATTGTTTCCACTGTTTTGGTTCCTCAAGGGCTTTGCAGATGCGACATGGAACCCGAGCAACAATCCTACAAAATCTGAATGCCAAATAGCACACCTTCTCTTCTAAGCCCTGCTGTGTATCCAAACAGCAGTTTATTACCACATATAGAGTGCCGTACTCAGGAGAATTTGCTTTCCAAAATGGTGACATGGTGCCTAAAATCTGGTGCGATAAATTCCTTGTGGGGCGTAGTTTGCCAATTAGGGTCACCTCTGGGGGGTTTCCACTGTTTTGGTCCCTTAGGGGCTCTGCACACGTGACATGGTTCCGCTAACAATTCCAGCAAAATTTGAGGTCCAAAAGCCAAATGGAACTCCTTCCCTTCTGAGCCCTGCCGTGTGTCCAAACAGCAGTTTATGACCACATATGGGGTATTGATGTAATCGGGAGAAATTAATTTCCAAATTTTGTGGTGCTTTATCTTTTATTCCTTGAAAAAACGTAAAATTGCCATGTTTTGTTTTATTCTAAAAAAAAATGTCGCTTTAGTCCACTAAATTCAGCAAAAACCGTGTGGGGTCAAAATGCTCACTATAACCCTGGATAAATTCCTTGGGGTGTAGTTTCCAAAATGGTGTATTTTGGGGGGAGTTTCCACAGTTTTGTATCCACAAGACTTCTTCAAACCTGTCTTTAAGTTCAGTAGCACACTAGGGCCACCTGTAGGATATTTCTAAAAACGGCAGAAACTGGGCAATAAATATTGTGTTGCGTTTTTCTCTGGTAAAACCTTCTTCTGTTTTACAGAAAAAAATTGATTAAAGATGTGATTTTTTGGAAAAAGAATGACATTTGTAAATTTCACCTCTACATTGCTTTAAATCCTGTGAAATTCCTAAGGGTATGTTCATACGCAGTGGTTTCAGATGTAATTCTGGCGTTTTACGCCCCAAATACGCCTAGAAACAACTGCGCATTGCCTTGAATGGGAATTACGATGTTCTGTTCCCACGAGCCTTTATTTTACGCGTCACTGTCAAAATACGGCGCGTAAAATGACGGCTCGTCAAAAGAAGTGCAGGACACTTCTTGGGACGTTTTTGAGGCGTTTTTCATTGACTCCATTGAAAAACATCTACAAAAACGGCCGTAGAAAACGCGAGTTGTTAAAAAAAACTCCTGAAAATCAGGAGCTGTTTTCTCCTGAAAACAGCTCCATATATTTAGATGTTTTTGCTTACTGCCTGTGAACATACCCTAAAGGGTTAAACTTTCTAAATACTGTTTTTAATACTTTGAGGGGTGCAGTTTTTTTTAAATTGGGTGATTTATGGGGGTTTCTAATATATAAGACCCTCAACAGAACTGAAGTGGTCCCTAAAAAAATAAGTTTTGGAAATGTTCTTGTAACTGAGAAATTGCTGCTAAAGTTCTAAGCCTTGTAACGTCTTAGAAAAATTAAAGCACATTCAAAAAACTATGGAAAATGTTAACTAGTAACTATTTTGTGTGTATCTGTCTCACAAGCAGATACATCTAAATTACCACTAAGATAAAGTAAAATGTGTCACAAGAAAACATTCTTTGCTTGGATAAGTAAAACCATTCCAAAGTTATTACCACATAAAGTGACACATATTCGATCTGAAAAAATGGGCTTTGTCCACAAGGCCAAAACTAGCTGCGTCTTTAAGGGGTTAAAAGCACCTTAATGTTGTTTTTGTGCCTGTAAATTTGATGCTGTTAAGTTTTTAGAGCATACCTATAGTTTTAAATTTAATCTCACACAGTAAGTGGGAGCATCCAATGGGTAGTTTTCGCACTACCTTTTAAGTTGTAATTAAAATTGACAACTCCGCGTTAGTCCTCTTGTCAATAGGGTGTGTTTCTACATAGTCAGCAATGACCGGACACTGTTAGAATGTGTAGGGACACCCAGTTGTCAATTTATTCATACATTTCCAGGGGGAATAACAGAGTAACATAACAATGCAGATTATTAAGAAAAGATGCTCCAGTGCTGTTATTTCATGGGGAATGCAAATATTTACTAAAACACAAGTCAGGAGGTCTGATGGGTCTTTTCTACACCACAGGAGAGTGGACCGCTCCTCTTTACTGCGCCACGCGGGAGAGCGGACCGGTCTCCTTTGAGGGCCGTTTCGCTCTTGTCATTCTGGGGGTCATGACTTCATTTTTGAGGCCTTCGTTTTTTAAGGGATGAGCAGCAGTTTTAGGTATAGTGGATCCTAAGGCTTGCTTGAATTCCTCCTGACGTATACCTCTAATGAAGGGCTCTGGGGTGATATGAGCAGGGCCTAAATATTGGTGATCTGTCCCGACCAGCTCTGCTCACTTGTACAGTTGTATATGGGTCTCTCTTTCCTTTATGCATACTATATTATAATGTATAGCACATTGATCTTTCTGCTGATTGTATTTTGTTTTTCCCCCCAAGATTCACACAGGACTGCAGCATCAGATAATATGGCCTTGTCAGCCCCATTGTCTACCTCTTGATGAAAAGCTTCTGCCTCAGTTACTGAAGGAAGCTGGATATTCCACACACATGGTGGGAAAATGGCACCTTGGTATATATAAAAAAGACTGCCTTCCAACCCGTAGAGGATTCGACACTTACTTTGGTAATTAATTTTTACCTTGTCATTAATCCTACTGTTGTATTTGTCATTTATAGTCTCTTCTTTAGAATCCAAATCCATTAACAAGTGGATACAAGGGCAGAATGACAGGGTTTATAATAATAGGCAACAATAGTTATGGGCCCCTTATCAACCACTATAGTTATAATACACTTGAACTGGGTTACCACAGTGATATTGAGCAGCGTTTATCTCATGTATCTGTGGGGGATGGGCGGTTGCTTCTTAATTTTAGACCCTGCACTTAAACATTAATACGTCTCTCAGACGCTGTGGGCCCGTCTGGATTTGCCCAAATGGTCAGTCCACCCGTGGATGAATACTTCACTGTTGTATGAATGGAACACTCTTGTTGAAATCGAATACGTTATTCTGCTTTATACCATGTACGTAATTGGTTACAGTGTAAAGCTGACTACATGTAACAGACATATAGATTTGTCATACCATAGGGCAAAGACAGTGTGTTCATCTCTGGATATTAGTTATTTATTTTTGCATATATCTGTAGTACATGTGAATATGATCCTTTCTAACATATGAGAGACACTATGGACACTGCGTTTTATAGCCTTTTGCCATATACACCAAATGTTGCTGGGGCACATATTGAATCTGTCCAAATACTCCTTTGAACCCAATGTATACCAAAAGAGTGTCCTTTCGGCTTAAAGAGGCTCTGTCTCCACATTACTATCTCCTACATAATCTGATTGGCGCTGTAATGTAGATAACAGTGTTTTTTATTTTGAAAATCTATCATTTTTGAGGAAGTTCTGAGCAATTTTAGATTTATGCTAATTACTTTATTAATTCCCAACTGGGTGTTTTCTAACTTTTGACCAAGTGGGCATTGTACAGAGGAGTGTATGACGCTGACCAATCAGCGTCATACACTTCTCTCCATTCATACTCAGCACATAGTGATCTTGTGAGATCATTCTGTGCTGTTACATACACCCACATTAACTCTACTGTAGTGTCTTGACAGTGAATAGACATCACCTCCAGCCAGGACGCAATGTCGATTCACAATCCCGACACTTTGGTAAAGTTTGTGTGGGACTTAACCGATGCACAGCTTGATCTCGTGAGATCACGCTACTGCTGTCATATATAGCGTGATCTCGCGAGATCACGCTGTGCATCTATTAAGTCCCACACAAATTTTACTGAAGTGTCAGGATTGTGAATAGACATCGCGTCCTGGCTGGAGGTGATGTCTATTCACTGTCAAGCACTTCAGTAAAGTTAATGTGGGTGTATGTGATAGCACAGCGTGATCTCGCAAGATCATTATTATCAGTGTTATTTACATTACAGCGCCGATCACATTATGTAGGAGATAAGGCACTTCTAATGTGGTGACAGAGCCTCTTTAAGTCTGGGCGTTATGCATCAACATGCATTTTTTCCATTGTATTGAGAAGTGTAGTCGACTATACTATTCAATACAAAGGGGTCCTGCAAGAACAAAAATGTAGTATAAACTTTTTACAGTGGGGAGTAATTGGCGATTGTATGCGACTGTATGTATACAGTTGCATACGTCAAGGATATATGTTGAACGTATAGGTCCTCAAAAGGTAGTGTGAACTGAGCCTTACTTGAGGGAAATGTCATCTTCTCCATCTTCAAACATACTGTAGTTCTCCTTTTCCTGCCTGCAGGCTCTCTGTAAATGTTTAGAAACTTCCCCAGTTCCCCAAATAAACTGTCCAGAGAAATATAGTAGACTAGGAGGAGGGAGGATGAAGCTGCTCTTTTTCTCTCTGCCTATTAGACTGCATGTGGAGGAATGGAAAACCGACCCAAAAGGCTCAGTTTATACACTTTAAAGGGAACCCGTCGCTGGATTTTAAGGCACTAAACCACCAGTATGTTATACTGCTGGGGTATAGCGTCCTAAGCATGTGTGTTTTAGCATTTTGTCTAAAAAGAAGTTCTAAATTACTGGAGAAGAGTCCTGAGGTGAGTCCAGTGGCATTTTGCACATGCATAGTATAGCAAGGTGTACCGACCCCAGCTTCAACTGCGCATGCCGAAGGAGCCAGAGGGTTTTGCCAGGGAGGTTGCTGTCGCCTGATCATTTGCTTCAGGGGATATAAAGTATTACAGATGAGTGGTCATCCGCGTAATGTATGGACAGTCTGAGTCTACCAGAGTGAGAGCCAACAGAGTGACGTCCATATGCCTTAATAGGTGATAAGGCCAGGTGTTGTCCGGATGGGATCCTCTTAATGGTCATCATTGAGTCCTTGGCAACCTCAGAGTTTACATGTAGTCACTGGTAGGTTAGTGATAATTCCTATGTGTAAGTGATTGAAATTGATCGGCACAAAAATTTCTCAATCCAATTAATGCAATAAATACAATCATAATCTGGAATTCATGATCAATTGTAAACAAATTATGGACACAACTTTGCAAAGGATTAAATCTGTGATAAAAATCTGTGGCAATTCCACACCTTTAATAGGCACGCTGTGGATTTGAAATTCTGCAGCATGCTTTCAAATCTGCAGCGAAAACCTTTTCTTAAATGTGAATGGGGTCCCTTGTATTATACCTTACATTGCATTGATTTTCAGTTCAGAACCCGCACCAAAAAGCTGCAACATATCCGCCACATCTCAATGTTGTCTATGGGATCTTTAACATCTGCATTCAATGTTCCATTGTTCTGCTCCGTCATAGGAGCAGAAGAACGAGAATACTGGAAGCTTGGGATCAGTTGCATGATTGAAACCAACAGTGCCCGATGGAACCCATTGCCTTAAATGGATTCCGTTGGGTTTAGGCTCTGTCACACTGATAATGCTAGTAAAAATTGTGTCACAAAAAGTTTATTATTTTAAGTTATGAGCTTTTTTTCTAAATATGCAAATGAGTCTATACTTGACAAGTGGGTGTCAACACCAGCGATTCCCCTGAGGTGGAGCTACCTCACAGCCTCTGACACTGTCCTATCAGCATGAAGCTGCTTCACACAGTGTGAGAGACAGGCTGGAGAGAGGGGGGGATCACTTCAAATAGCCATATCTCTGGCTGTGGAGCACCTAGAACAGAGCTGATGGCATATGAAGGTTGAAATTCTAATCTCTAATATGGCACCAGGATCGCAGTTCTAGCTCTGAAACAGCCAGAGATATCACGAAAACACAGTGGGGAATTGGAAGCTGTATACTATATGATCACGCTGTGTTGCTGGGCTGGGAATCGGAGAACTGTATGCTGATTGGACAGCGTCATACAGAAAATATTACACCGCCCAGAGTGAAAAGAAAGCGTTACCTCCCATTTGGCAAGTATAGCCAAATTATCATATTTCGAAAAATGCTCATAACTTTGCAAATAATAAATAAAAAAAAAAAAGTTAGACTGTATTTATCCGCATCATAGCGACTATCAGATTAGTTAGAAGGGAATTGATAAACTAGTGACAGTCTCTTTAAAGAGGCTCTGTCTACCACATTTACTTAGGGCACTTATAATGTGGTGACAGAGCCGCTATCTCCTACATAAGGAGATGGGCGCTATAATGTAGGTGACAGCAGTGCTTTTTATAAAAAAAAAAAAAAGATTTTACCACTTTATTAGCGTTTTTAGATTTATGCTAATGAGTTGCTTAATGCCCAACTGGGCGTATTTTTACTTTAGACCAAGTGGGCGTTGTACAGAGGAGTGTGTGACGCTGACCAATCAGCATCATTCACTCCTCTCCATTCATTTACTCAGTGCATAGGAATCCTGTTAGAACCTTATGTGCTGTCTTATACTTACACATTAACAATACTGAAGTGTTTAGACAGTGAATAGACATTCTACGGGATGTCTATTCACAATCTCTGCACTTCGTTACTCTGTCTGTGGTAGTTACAGCAGAGGACGCGTAATCTCGCGAGATTACGCAGTAAATGACAGAGATCACGCTTCCTCTGCTGTAACTACCATAGAAACAGTGACTAAGTGCAGAGATTGTGAATAGACATCCCGTGGAATGTGTCTTCACTGTCTAAACACTTCAGTATTATTAATGTGTAAGTATAAGACCGCACATAAGGATCTAGCAGGATCCCTATGCGCTGTGTAAATGAATGGAAAGGAGTGCATGATGCTGATTGGTCAGTGTCATACACTCCCCTGTACAACGCCCACTTGGTCTAAAGTAAAAATACGCCCACTTGGGCATTAAGCAACTCATTAGCATAAATCTAAAATCGCTAATAAAGTGGTAAAATCGTTTTTTTTAAATAAAAAGCACTGCTGTCACCTACATTATAGCGCCGATCTCCTTATGTAGGAGATAGGGCACTTATAATGTGGGGACAGAGCCTCTTTAAGTAAATGTGGTACTTTTCCATCAGTACAATCATCATACAGATGCTGCCATTTTCTAACGCAAGTTCTATCGTAGTGGTATAAGTATTATAAATGTAATTGTTGATGAATTACATTTACTGAAACCACTAACGAATTGCTTGGAAAATAAAGCATACAATTATTACTGTGCATTAACGTAGCTTCAGCAATAGGCTGTATGTACATGAGCTGGTAGGACCATAGGGAACACGGCTATCTGTGACCGCCTTCTCCTTGAGCATACCACAGGTTAACTAGACGAGACTCTGAAAAACTGCATTTTTGGTTGGAAGGCATATAGAAGATACATGGCGCAAATCGGAACCAATTCCGCAAGCAATACGGAGTCCGATCAGTGTATTTGGTTTTCCCTTATAAATGACGACATTGGAACCATATATTGAAACTGGTAGATTCCCTCAGTTTAGTACAGTTATACATTCCAGGTGTTTGGCTTTAGATTTCATGCACACAACCGTATTCAGAATCTGCATCACATGGATCCTGAATACTGTGGCATTTTTATACATAAAATGTAAGGCTGGGTTCACATGACCTATTTTCAGGCGTAAACGAGGCGTATTATGCCTCGTTTTACGTCTGAAAATAGGGCTACAATACGTCGGCAAACATCTGCCCATTCATTTGAATGGGTTTGCCGACGTACTGTGCAGACTACCTGTAATTTAAGCGTCGTCGTTTGACAGCTGTCAAACGACGACGCGTAAATTGACTGCCTCGGATACCGGATAGCTGATCGCATACCGGATCAGCTATCAATCTTTATAGAAGCGCATGCTCAGATGGAAATCGGTCGCTGGTGTGGGATACCCTCAAGGCCTATTTGAGGGGATGTCTCCGATCCTCCATATCCTATGTAAAACGTGCTTCCGCCCTTCAGGAGGAGGACTTAGCATATAAATGTTCACAGGCGGAAGGGCATTTGTTCAGGATCCCCCACCAGCTAACCGGAATGCCTGGCTGGATTTGGGTAGACAGTATTTACAGGTCTTGAGGGATAAGACTTCGCGTAGTCTATTCTTTTAGTAAACAATCTCACTTTGAATTGGACAATCAATCGGGTAAAATTCTTGCTCGTATGGTTCGGAACAGTTCTAGATCCCCCCCGGTGATGGGTATAGTGGGGCCTGGCGATAGAACCTTCACCTCCTCGAGGGATATTCTTGAGCAATTCACATATTTTTACGATCAGCTGTATGCTTCAAAAGTTGATTATGGGATGGATGAGCTGGAGATGTATTTGGACGGAATATCGTTTCCTACCTTGACAGCCGAGCGGGTGGCAATGCTAGATGCTCCATTTACAGTGGACGAGATTTTGGAGGGGATGGCGTCTATGTCTAAGGGGAAGGCCTCAGGGCCGGATGGTATCCCCCTTGAGGTATATCTACAGTATGGGGAGCTGCTGTCCCTGTTTGAACATAGCTATCGCAGCTCTGCTCTTCTGGAGTCCATGTGTGACGCCACCATAATTGTATTGCTGAAACCAGGCAAAAATCCAGATAAATGTGGTTCATATAGACCGATCTCATTGCTGACAGTGGATTACAAAATCTTGACCGAAGATGCTAGCCAATAGGTTATGCAATGTGATAAAGGAGATCATCCATTCAGATCAGTGTGGCTTTATACCCGGCAAGTCCACCTCTGAGAATATTAGACGGGTACAGGTGGTGACGCAGATTGGATGGGAGGAGCAGCAGGACTGGGCTGTGGCATCTCTGGATGCGGCAAAGGCATTTGACTCGGTGGAATGGCCTTATCTGCTGGCAGTGCTGCGAA
The DNA here is from genome assembly GCF_050947455.1 of Rhinoderma darwinii. NCBI lineage: Eukaryota > Metazoa > Chordata > Amphibia > Anura > Rhinodermatidae > Rhinoderma > Rhinoderma darwinii. The sequence continues at coordinate 562,724,841 of NC_134687.1, read as the reverse complement.
GATTTGGGTTTGGGGATGGATTCATTAATTGGGTCTCCTTGTTGTATAAATCTCCACGAGCGCAGGTGTTGGTGAATGGGGCCCTGTCCCCTTCCTTTGGCCTCCATAGGGGCACGAGGCAGGGGTGTCCACTTTCGCCACTTCTCTTCGCATTGGCCATTGAACCACTGGCTCTTAACATCAGGTGGGATCCCGCATATATGGGAATTAGAATAGGGGACAGAGAGGATCGGATAGGGTTATATGCGGATGACATGGCGCTGTTTATGGCGAACCCCAACGCCACTCTTCCTAGGGCCATTTCCCTTATTAAAGTTTTTGGAAGGTATTCCGGGTTACTAATTAATTGGTCCAAATCGTATCTGATGCCTTTGAGGCAGGATGACTGTGGATGGGGCACCCAGTTCTGCGGACTGCCAGTAAGTCCAGAGTTCAAATATTTGGGGATTAATATTGCTAGGGATAGCTCTAGATCGTACGGGTTAAATGTAGCGCCCTTGGTCACCTACCTAAGGGATAAAATACATGTGTGGAAGGGTCTACCTTTGTCAGTGGCAGGACGTGTTAATCTGTTAAAGATGATAGTATTGCCGAAGTTTTTGTATGTGCTGGAACACATGGATGTATTGGTGCCTAAGAGCTTCTTTAAAATAATAAACTCGCTGTTCGCGCCGTTTGTATGGGGGGGAGGGAGATCTAAACTCAAGCTTGCGATTCTACAGAGACCTAAAGATGAGTCTGGGGCTGCGTTACCGGATGTTTTTCTATATTACTTGGCGGGTCAGCTCAGGTACTTGACTTCTTGGGTCTCCCCCCCCCCCCCCCCTAACGACTAATGCTGAGTGTCATTTAGCCCGGGTGCTGGGCTTGAAAACCCTGTGGCCGATATTGGAGCCGCATGATTTTAGATACCGATACCTGTTACCCTTGCATAAGTTGGCCAGACGAGTCTGGCAACAGGCTAAAGATCTACTGGGGTTTGTGGGGGTGGTGGCGGAGAGTCCGCTGTGGGATAATCCGAGTTTTTCCCATCTGCATGGGATGGTGGGGAAACATTATTGCTCCTCTAGAGAGGTAGCTGCTCTATCACAACTGCTAACGGAGGAAGGGTTGGTCATGACGGTGAGTGAGATTCGTGCAGCTTTCAATATACCACCGGGGGATGAATTATATTGCATACAGCTCCATCATTCTCTATTAGCACAATTCCCACTGAACTCCGCGACGTACTCTAGTTGCGACTTGGTGGTGAGGTTGAGCACTCCGTTCACGCGTGGAGTTGTCTCTCAAATTTATTCTTTTCTACTGGAGGCTAAATTGCGAACGGAGCCCCTTGTGGCTGAGGATAGGTGGCGAGCACTTATTCCACAACTCACAGCGGAGGACTGGAGGGAGGCTCAGGGTTCCCACTTGCTTGTTTCACCAGCTGCAAACAATAAACTAGTGCAACTGTTCATCATCCACCAATGTTACTTAACGCCCGTAAGGTTACATCGTATGGGAAGAATGGCGTCCTCACAATGTCATAGGTGTGGAGAGGAACGGGCTGATTTTATTCACTTAATGTGGGGTTCCCACTGGATTCTTAGCTTTTGGGAGGAGGTGGTTGCATTATTGACGGCAGTACTGGGGAGAACGATACCTTGCAGGCCGGAGGTGTGTTTGCTGGGACTGCTCTCTGAGGAGCAATGTTCAATATTTGAAAGGACTTTCCTCAGAGAAACACTATTTATGGCAAGGAAGGCGGTGGCCATGAGATGGATGGCGGATAGGGCACCGACAGTAGCGCAATGGCGTAAATTGGTCAATGACATACTTCCATTTGAGAAAATAGTGTATAAACACCGGGGGAAGCCGGCTAAATTCGATCTGATCTGGAATGGCTGGTGCTCATCGAATCTCACTCACTGTACAGTCCAAGGGCTATCTGCTTCTCTGATTCAAGCTGGGGGTGGGAGTGGGTAAAGGATTCAGGTAGATGGCACATCCAAGTGCTCTTTTCCTTGCCGTACGAGATGGTGGGTGCGTTATTGCAGAACACTGAAATGTGGGCACATTATTGTTTTCATGTTGTACTGGATTAAAAGTTTCATTAGAATGTTTTGATCAATTTGTATTATGCATAAGTGGTCTGCGAACCACGGTCTAACACCATGGGTACCTGCGAGTATTCCTTTTATATGTATTGATTCTTCTGAAATATGTACTAATGATTGCAGAATGTTATCCTGATGTATGTGATGGTTGACTCTGGCAGTTATTTTCAATAAAACGAGTTTAAAAAAAATATATATTAGCTCCTATGTGTAGACATTTTTTACTTCCCCTTTCCCATCCCACTTCCCCTTTCCCATCCCTTGGTTGAACTTGATGGACATGTGTCTTTTTTCAACCGTACAAACTATGTAACTATGTAATTGCCTGATCTAATCAAATTGTAACGGAAAGTGATAGAAACAGGCATTGTACTCACAAATTGAGTACAAACTTTGTTTTTAATACAGAAACAAGGATATAGTAACTATGTGGGTAAATGACAAGAAGAATAACAAAAGATTTTTGAATTGTCCGGCTGATGGTATTAATGTCCATCCTTGGGCAGTGCCAATAGACATAATATGGGCATAATCTTTTAAGACGGTCATTTAGTTGATAATAGCAAAAACCACAATCTCTCACCACGTTACATGGGGAGAGAAAGTGTAGTTGGTAGATTGTCTATGAGACATAATCAATACTTGTGACTGTAAGCACATCTTATAAGGATGAGTTCATAGATCCATATTACCTAGATGGTATTGCTTAACGTATATGTCAGATGTAGATAATTATGAGAGAATAGTAACAAATGTGGGTATCCATCCCAGACGACTCCTAATATGAGACTTTTCTTCTTATAGATCCTGGTCACTTTAGCTGAATAGATGATCATTGATAGAATCAAAGAAATCAGGCAAAATTGAAGTTATCGTTTAACCCCTTCCCCCTGCTGGCATTCTGGGCCCTAATGTCCAAGCCATTTTTTAGATTTTTCCATTGTCACATTCGAAGAGCTGTAACTTTTTTATTTTTGCGTCGGCATAGCTGTATAAGGTCTTGTTTTTTGCGGGACGACTTGCAGTTTTTATTGGTACCATTTGAGAGTAGATGCGACTTTTTGATCACTTTCTATCACATTTTTTTTAAGTCAGGATTAACAGAAAACAGCAATTTTTCCATTGTTTTTTATTTTATTTTTTACGGCGTTCACAGTGCGGGTTAAATAATGTAACAGCTTTATAGTCGGGGTCGTTACGGACGCGGCAATACCAAATATGTGTAACTTTTTTGCTTTATTGTAGTTTTTTTTAATAGTAAAGCATTTTGTAAGGGGAAAAGCTGGGTTTTTCATTTATTTTTTTTCACTTTTTTTTTTTATTAACTTTATTAAACTTTTTTTACTTTTTTACTAGTCCCACTAGGGGACTTCCCTATCCTCCGATCGCTATTATAATACACTGCAATACTTTCGTATTGCAGTGTATTACTGCCTGTCCGTTTAAAACGGACAGGCATCTGCTAGGTCATGCCTGCGGCATGATCTAGCAGGCATTCGCTGCAGGCAGACCTGGGGGTCTTTATTAGACCCCCGGCTGCCATAGAAGACACAGACACTCGGCGATTTTATCGCCGGGTGTCAGTGAGATGAGAGGGAGCTCCCTCCCTCTCTCCAAAACCATTCAGATGCGGTGCTCGCTATTGTGCACCGCATCTGAAGGGTTAAACGGGTGAGATCGATACTAATATCGATCTCACCCGGCAGAGCAGGGACGCCCCCAGCCCTCAGCTGCTTCTGGCAGTTGAGAGCAGGGAGATTTCACGGCTCCCTGCTCTGTTTACTTTATTCTACAGCAGCGACGTAGTTTGGCGGCGCTCTAGAATAAAGCCCACTAATGACCGCCGTAAAAAGACGTATCGGCGGTCATTAAGGGGTTAAGCCAAACGGTTTAACGGAGTTCCTGCAAAAAATCCACTCTCTTTCTCTCATCAGAAGGGCCTCATCCAGATTGCCCCCTCTCCTGCCCATGTTGATTTTACAAATGGCCTAACCTTTCAGAGTAGGCCAATCCAGATTTTGTCTCTCTCTGAAATGTCTGGCAATTGGGGTAGGTGTAAATAATTTATTTTGGAGCTTGCCTTCCTTCTCGGTTCTGTCATAATTAATGATCGTTCTAATGTGTTCTCCTCCAATACAGATTTTGAGTGCTCTAGTCGTTTTTCCCACGTATTTCAAACCGCAGGGGCACTCCAGACAATACACGACTCCTTCGGAGTTGCAATTCCTATGTTCTCTGATCCTATACTGTACCCCAAATCCATCAGTGAATTGTTTGGTTGTGGTCAAAATTCTACACGCCTTGCATAGCTTACATGGGAAAAACCTGTTCTTCTGGATTCTCTTAGTAACATCACCCCATGTGAAGTGACTCGCAACCAAAAGATTCGATATGCTGGTTCCTTTACGATACCTTGATAGGGCTTTTTCTCCCAAGATCAGATTTGAGGACATGCCAATGTTTATTCATGATCTGCATCATACTGTCCCAGTCTGCATGGTAGTTGGTAATAAATCTGAGCTGTGTGGGGGTTCAGGAATTTTATTGTCTTTCTTGGCTTGTGTCTTTTTAGGAATAAGTAGTTCTTTGCGGTTAGTTCTTAAAGAGGCTCTGTCACCAGATTTTGCAACCCCTATCTGCTATTGCAGCAGATACGCGCTGCAATGTAGATTACAGTAACGTTTTTATTTTTAAAAAACGAGCATTTTTGGCCAAGTTATGACCATTTTCGTATTTATGCAAATGAGGCTTGCAAAAGTACAACTGGGCGTGTTGAAAAGTAAAAGTCCAACTGGGCGTGTATTATGTGCGTACATCGGGGCGTGTTTACTACTTTTACTAGCTGGGCGTTCTGTCTGGCTGGCCGGCATGGCTCCCCTTCTCCCCTCTACAGTGGACGCGTTACAGCTTCATCCAATAGATTTGACGCTGTTGAATGAGGTAGCCATGTGACGAGGTCTCCTATACACTGGAAAGAGCTCTGCTCCGTACAATTTAGGGCTAAATATGGCAAAAGCAAAAAAAAACAAAAACTATATGACACAAAACTATATTAACACATTTTTTACTTTCTGTATTTCAGGATATCTCCTGGGTGGTGAGGATTATTATACTCATGATCGATGTTATGAAATCAAGGGTGTGAATAAAACTGTATGTGCCCTTGATTTCCGAGATGGTGAAGCAGCAGCGAGAGGATATAACCACAAATACTCTACTCACGTCTTTACAGAAAGAGCAGTGGATCTCATAGCTAACCACAAACCTGAAACAGTGAGTACATGGTTGCAATTTGCACAGTTGGCGATATATGTTTTTGTTTTTGCAGCAAACGGCAGCCGCTGCTGCTCATTTAAAGGAGCAATTCTAGGGTATATTTCTAGCACTTATTTTTATGTAAGACTGAGCAGTTTTGTTTTTTGCATGCAGTACCATGATCATACCTTTTACATGTGGTTCTGAATGTTTTTCTATTTTTATTTTATTTTGTTTTTTTACCCATTAAAGTTAATATAGATTACAGCAGTGTTTTTTATTTAGAAAAACGATCATTTTTGATGGAGTTATAACCTATATTAGCTTTATGCTAATGAGTTTCTCAATAGACAACAGGGCGTGTTTTACTTATTGACCAAGTGGGCGTTGTACAGAGGAGTCTATGACGCTGACCAATCAGCGTCATACACTTCTCCCCATTCATTTACACAGCATATAGCTATATCGCTATGTGCAGCCACATAAACACACTATAACATTACTGCAGTGTCCTGACAATGAATAGACATTACCTCCAGCCAGGACATGATGTCTATTCAGAATTCTGACACTTCACTAACACAATCCCGACGCTACAGCACAGCAAGTGTAATCTCGTTTGAAATGACCATATACAGCGTAATCTCGCGAGATTACGCTTGCTGTGCTTTAGTGTCGGGATTGTATTGGCGAAGTGTCAGGATTCTGAATACACATCACGTCCTGGCTGGAGTTGATGTATGTTCATTGTCCGGACACTGCAGTAGCGTTCTAGTATGTTTATGTGGCTGCACATAGCGATATAGCTATATCGCTATGTGCTGTGTAAATGAATAGAGAGAAGTGTATGACCCTGATTGGTCACTGATTGGTCAGCGTCATACACTCCTCTGTACAACGCCCACTTGGCCAAAAAGTAAAACACGCCCAGTTGTTCATTAAGAAAGTCATTGGCATAAAGCTAATATAGGTCATAAGTCTGTCAAAAATGATCGTTTTTCTAAATAAAAAACACTGCTGTAATCTACATTACAGCGCCGATCACATCATGTACAATATAGGCCACTTATAATGTGGTGACAGAGCCTCTTTAATAGGGCAAAACTGCAATGGACCGGCCACGCTGCGGTGTTCGTTACCAATGTGTGAATAGAGTTTTTGCATATCCGGTTAACGGTAATGTGCCATCTGGCCTCTCTGCTAATTTACAGCAGTGTCAAAAACTGGATTTTCTGTGCAAGTAGTTTTACCGGTTGAACAAGTGAATGCTAATCTGTTAATACCAGGTCGTTATTTTCTGGCTTCTATGTTTGATGTATATAGCAAAGCAATAAAGTATTGGGACACACCTCTTAATTATTGAATTCAGGTACTTTATTCAGTCCCATTGTCACAGGTGTGTAAAATCCAGCACTAGCCATGGAGAACATGAGGCGAGATGCCGGCTGGTGGTGGTCAAGGTTAGGATATGTAAGGATAGGGAAAGATAGGATATGTGTGTGTGACATTTATTATGGTGAAGGGAAAAATATATATAAAGAAAAAATACATAAAAATGTACACAAAAAAAAAAAGAAAAGGTTGTTTTTGCTGTTTGGGGTGTTATTTGCTTATTTGTCTGCTTTATTTTTCTTGTTTCTGTGCACTTTGGTTGGCATGGCTGGGAGTAGGTTGTTTTTTTTCTGTTCTGTATTTTTTATTTTATTTTTGAGAATCTAATTGTTTTGGATAAGGTGTGAATGTGGCTGTATGTGGGGCCAGGTCAGGTGTTTATATATATATATATATATATATATATATATATACACAGCAACGTATTTTTAGTTCAGATTTTTGTTTTTAGTTTTTGTTATGTATTTTGTGGATTTGTTTTATATTTTTCTATAAAATAAGAGTTCCAGCACTAGCCATGCAGTCTGCCTTTATAAACACTTGTAAAAGAATGGGTCATTCTAAAGAGCTCACTGAATTCCAGCGTGGTACTGCCACTACTGCAACAAGTCCGTTCATAAAATGTCTACCCTCCTAGATATTCTACAATTAAGGGCTTATTCAGACGAATGTGTAATACGTCTGTGCTACGCGCGTGATTTTCACGTGCATCGCACGGACCTATGTTAGTCTATGGGGCCATTCAGACTGTCAGGGATTTTCACGCAGCTTGTGTGCGCTGCGTAAAACTCACGACATGTCCTATCTTTGGCCGTTTTTCGCGCATCACGCCCCCATTGAAGTCAATTGGTGCGTGAAAACCGCGCACGGCACATGGACGCACTTCCGTATGCCACGCGTGATGTGCTCTACAGTAGTCAAAACTATGAATGTGCTTTTCTGTTTACAAACATATAAACAGAGTGTCATAATGATGGCGGCTGCGCGAAAATCACGCAGCCACGCATCATACGCTGCTGATACACGGAGCGGTTATGTACCTTTTGCGCGCGCAAAGTTTAGGAACCACAGCAACTCAGTCACGAAGTGTCAGACCACGTAAAGTTACAGAGCGGGGGTTGAGTGCTGAGGCGCAAAGTGCATAAAAGTTGCCAATGCTCTGCTGACTCCACCTACTGGCATAAACATCCGAGTGGTGTAAAGCACGCCGCCACTGGACACTGGAGCAGTGGAAATGTTGCGTGAAAACTCCTGCAAGTGTGAATGGCGCCATTGAAATCAATGGGTCAGTTTGCTGTGCGTGATTTTCACACACAGCAGACGGACGAGTTTTACGCTCGTCTGAATGAGCCCTAAGAATTTTTTTTGTCTGATTCTCTAAATTCGCCAGGAAAATAAATTTTACCTTTGATTCCCTAAAATTGTGTTTGTGAATCCTAAGGCTACATGCACACGTTGCTCATTTTGCTGCATAAAATATGCACTAAAACCAGAGCAATGCGCAGGAAATTCGCAGGTAAAAACCACACCACAATGCACGTTTTTCACTGCGGTTTGTACGTCTTGATGCGTAAATCAGCGTGTTTTCATGCTGCGGGTTTTGGTGCTATTTTTTAAAAACATTTTTCCCCCTCAGCACTAGGAGGATACAATTCGCAACCAGAAACATAGGATAAATTGACAGGCTGCGTATTTTTTTTTTTTAAAAGGCTTTTATTTTCAAAACTTTTGTTGTACAAAACATGTACCAATATACAATCAATACAAAACAAGACATTCAGAAAGGCATCAGTACTGTATAGAAATGTCAACCCGGAGCATAGGCATTGTATGACATTGACAGGATATGTAAAATTACCATCTCCGAGAGCCTGACTGCATCAAAACGAACATTCATCCTTCTTCTCTAACTCCCCCCCCCCCCACCCACCACTTTGCCACTCTCAAGTGACCATTAAACCGCAGTTTCTAGAGTCTCTAACCACCTGGACCAAATTTTCCCGAATTTATCTGGACGTTTTCTGCTAAGGTATAGCTTTTTATACATAGGTATATGTTTATTCACCAGTTGCTACCAGTGTAGTAAACTCGGACTTTGTGTTCTGCCAAGCCATAATTATAATCTCTGCGTATTTAAAAATCATTGACTATGCTGGTACTATATTACACTGCGGTTTTGCCGCACGCTAATACGCATCGTGTTCATTGAGCCTAAATCCAATTGCTGGGAATTCGAGAATCGATTTGCGAATTGGTGAATTAACTTTTAATTGGAGGAAATAATTCATTCATCAGTAATGAACCGTGTACAGTAAGCTCCTTATGTATGTAGTAGCTCCTCTATAATTGGCTGCAAGCAACTAGGATTTTATCAGCTTATCACAAAGATAGGTGGCATATTGCTAGAATAAAGTGGCAGCGTCGCCCAGAAAGTTGACTCCTCTCTGCATCATGGCCGTTTTTCGGTTGGCCGTATGGACGGACAGATTAGTCAATAGCTGTCCATGTGGCCACCCAGGAAAGGCTGAGACGCTTTAAAGAAACATTAATCAGCACAGAATATTTGACCTATTTAGGTAAAAAAAAAAACACCTATATTTCAAGGGTGGATATTCACCGTAAGATAGGTATGAAGAATAATCTTTGCCTAATTAAATATAGTTCTTAGGGATGTCCTCCTTTTTGTCTTGCAGCCGCTATTTCTTTACCTGCCTTATCAGGCGGTCCACTCACCTCTTCAGGTTCCACAGGAATATTTAGAGCCTTACAGCTTCATCCAAGATGAGAACAGACGCCATTATGCAGGGATGATGTCCGTTCTGGATGAGGCAGTAGGAAATGTCACTTCTGCTTTGAAGCAACGTGGACTTTGGGACAACACAGTTTTTATATTCTCTACAGGTAATTTTAAAGCACTAGAGTTTTATTCATTAGTCATTGGTCCACATTTATATTCAGTTTGCGCGTGATGTTGGCGGAAATTGCAGAGGTTAAAAACTTGCATCTAAAACGCGATATATGTCAGGAAAATTAAACGTGATAAAGCCGTAAATGTATTAAATTATCGAAAGCAAAGGTTATGCAAATTAGTGACGTAAATGTACAGCTGAAAAGAAATGCAAAAAGTCAGAGAATTCCAAATGCACCTATTGTTAAATTTGGCACAATTTTCGCCTAGTACTATCTCCGTTTCATTAGTGGAAAATACGCAATTATTAATAAATGTGGTTTCCATTATGGTTTCTCTTTTTTTATTATTTTCAGGTCTTGTGGCTACAACCGCTCTAGAATTAGCTTTTTCTCGTCAATTAAATTGGAATAAAAGCTCTTGCTTTACCAGTTACTTGTTGGAGGGGAACTCCCTACTGCCCAGTACACAAAGGCTTAAAGCGGTTGTCTCAAACAGACCCCCAGCGGTCAGCTGTTATCACTGGGGGTAGCAGTTTCTGACTATACATTTCCCCTTCTGCAGGAGTGTCCGTCCATGTAATGCATGTCTGCAAATGGACAGGGGTTGTTGTAATGAGAAAACCCCTTAAAGGTTTATTTAAATAGACCGATTTTGCAAACCAGTGAGGAACAATCGGTGGTTTAAAGAGGCTCTGTCACCAGATTTTGCAACCCCTATCTCCTATTGCAGCAGATCGGCGCTGCAATGTAGATAAGAGTAAAGTTTTTTGTTTTTTCAAAAACGAGCATTTTTGGCCAAGTTATGACCATTTTTATATTTATGCAAATGAGGCTTTCTTAAGTACAACTGGGCGTGTATTATGTGTGTACATCTGGGCGTTTTTACTTCTTTTACTAGCTGGGCGTTGTGAATAGAAGTGTATGATGCTGACGAATCAGCATCATCCACTTCTCTTCGTTAACACCCAGCTTCTGGCAGTGCACAGACACACAGCGTGTTCTGGAGAGATCACGCTGTGACGTCACTTCCTGCCCCAGGTCCTGCATCGTGTCGGACGAGCGAGGACACATCGGCACCAGGCGACAGAGGCTACATCGACTTACCTGCAAACTTACCTGTCCTCGCTCGTCCGACACGATGCAGGACCTGGGGCAGGAAGTGACGTCACAGCGTGATCTCTCCAGAACACGTTGTGTGTCTGTGCACTGCCAGAAGCTGGGTGTTAACGAAGAGAAGTGGATGATGCTGATTCGTCAGCATCATACACTTCTATTCACAATGCCCAGCTAGTAAAAGAAGTAAAAACGCCCAGATGTACAAACACAATACACGCCCACTTGGACTTAACTTTAAACACGCCCACTTGTACATAACTTTGAACACGCCCACTTGTACTTAAGAGCCTAATTTGCATAAATATAAAATGGTCATAACTTGGCCAAAAATGCTCGTTTTTGAAAAAAGAAAAACGTTACTGTAATCTACATTGCAGCGCCGATCTGCTGCAATAGCAGATAGGGGTTGCAAAATCTGGTGACAGAGCCTCTTTAACAAGAGGATCTGATGGACATTGCCATCATTATAATCCTCCTAGCCATCATTATCCTTTCAGCCATTATTATAATCCTCCTAGCCGTCATTATAATCCTTTTAGCCATCATTATAATCCTCTTATCCGGCAGAAAAGTTTCCTCTTGGTCGGATGAGAAGCGTCATTGTTGACTAGCGACAGATTTTGAAAGAGCCGTACGCTAGGCAGCAATGTCTAATGTGAACATGATAGTCCCTGAGTTTCCTCCGTTCTTTTTTTATTGTTATTTTCTATAGTTTATCTTTTTAGAATTTTCTTCATCCATGTCTTTGATCCATTTATCTCTGGTAAAGGGGTAGAACCTATATGAACACCATTAGGAGTCGAGATTGAGGGATGTACCACTATAGAACCTCGGAGATTTATGTCCCACACAACTATGCGTGATCTTTACGAGTTTTGTTGCTTCGGTACAAATCTCTTCTTCGCACAGTAGATCATGGAGTCCTCATATTCAATTTGCGGTTTCATGGTGATTTGTTTACATTTTTCATCAATAAGAAAATATGGACACACTAGGAGTTTTGGGACTATTGTGGTGGTTCTATTGTAACCCAGTGTTAATGAAAATGATTCAAGCGTGTCTAATGTTCCTTTGTTCTAGATTACTGCTGACACTCTCCATGCTTTATAGACTTCACTAACCTGATGATATCATATGACTTATTTGCTTTGAATGTAATGGCAGGTAACCCTGACCTGTACAAACAAACCCAACAATTCTGTAGTTAGGGGACATTCTGCTGTAATTGACTTTATAAGCGGTAATCTCATAAAAATCATTGGCAGAGATGGTGACTACTTTAATCTGACCAGCGTTCCAGTGTTTTTGCTACTAAAGGGATACTGGTCGATAAAGGGGCGCGTATCGCTAGATATCCTCTAAAATTGGAACCATATTCAAAGTGCACAATTGTCCGCACTGTAATTGGTGTAAGGTCCCATGCACACAAACGTAAAAAACGCCCGTAATTATGGCACGTAATTACGGGCCCATAGACTTCTATTGGCCACAGGTACCTTCCCGTTTGCTTATAGGAAGGCTCCCATGCCGTTGAAAAATATAGAACATGTCCTATTTTTTTATATTTTACGGGCGGTAAAAACGTCCGGCTGCCCGCGGCCGGCTGTGCCCATAATTACGGGTCGTAATTACGGGCACGGTCGTGTTCATGAGGCCTAAGCCAGTGATAAACTAATATGTTATATGCCTCAAAAGCCACTAGAGGTCAGTAATTCACCATCTTGTCTTACATCTTTTTTTTCTTTAATATTTTAAGTTAACCCTTTTAGAAATACACTTTTTCTGAATAAGAAACCATTATATTCTCATGACTATAGTGCATGGTCCACGCTTATAGTCTCTTCCACCGTTGGATAATACCCAGCATTGTTTACCCATGGCTAAACTTTAGTATTAGTAATTAACTTATTTGTTGTAATTTAGTATTTGCATTGCTTATAATGACACCTCCTGATAGTCTTGCATCACTTGTTGTTTATTTATTCCATATTACAATAACCTTTTGCAAATGGAAACGTTTTCTAGGCAAGTCCGCCATGGGTTATAGAAACTGAGGACATGCAGAATTTACATCATGTGCTTATTTATCGGGCAGTGATATTTGGCTTCTTTCCAATGAGTCGCCAGTAGCCTAAACAAGATCACCCAGTGAAAAAGTCAAGATGTCTCTCTCCCGGACCTAAACCCTGACCCATCCTAACAAATTACCCATTTCTCCCAGCACACAGAGGGTTATTTACATGCACAGTACAGCCAGATGGCAGGAATATAATGGTGTGCTCTGTTTTTGGCATTTCTCATTGTGCAGCTGGTTGTGTGGGTGTTGAGGCTACTTCAGTAGCATTATATGGATGTAGACATAGACAGCAATGCATCCAATATGTAATGCTAGCGGGAATTAGTCTTGTAATATTATATAATACCATATTGCTGCCTAATTAGCATGCTGGGAAATTGACTATCTCCTTTACTAATGACATTGGTATGGAGTGAGTCCGTATACGATTCCCTTGCTATTATTTCTGACAGAGGTAATGATCCCTCAGCCATACACCACAGTTTTGGAGAAGAAAAGGCTTTTCTTGTGCTTTTGGAAAGTTCTGTGGGAGAGCCGGATCACATCCTCTTATTTCTTTGGATACAGTTAACTGGTTTTTCTCTATTATACTTCTGTCTGAAGAATTTTCTTATGTTAATGAAGAAGTCTGCAGTGAGGAGATGGCTCATGTATTCTATATATACCTGGCAACTCTGGCTGCTTTTCAACTTCCAGTATTTCATGAACCTCAAACTTCAATTAACTCACGTAAACTTCCCTCTCTTGGAAAATATTTGTATTGTATATTAGGCAATTCCTTAACCAGCCCTTTTAATTACAGAAAATTTCCATTAGGCCTCTTGCACATGGCTGTTTTACAGATCTTTGTTATACAGATACCAACCTTGGTGCCCATATACTACTATAGACCCATACTGTACATATGTGGGCCTCCAAATTTTATGTGAAGGCACTCCGTTTTTTTTTTTGTTTTTTTTTATCACGGATTGATATGGAATCCATGATAAAAAATTGCTGCATGTTTTTCCATGTAATGTATCTACAACAGAATACAGCGCCTTATTGAGGCACTAGATGACAACACACAGAGTGGCTATCACTCCGTCACACAGAACTGTAAGGAGCCACGCTACAGGCTCCATTTATTGTGGCTTTTATGTGCACATGGGCCCTTAAAGGGAATGTGTCGCTAGAAATTATTATTATTTTTTTTTTGTTAAACGGTTAGTGTATAAACGATTAAACATTGTTCTCATTTTTTTTAATTTTTTTCACGAGTCAGGAAATATTATAAATTAGATTCTAATTTATAACATTTCCCTGTGCTGGTCACTAGAGGGAGCAGTTCCCAAAATTGCAGCATTGGCATGTGGTAAAGCAACCACATTGCTTTATGCTGCAAAATTTGAGAAGACACGCTCGCTCTAGCGTCTTCAAACAATCCCCCCTCCTTTATCCTGGCTAGTGCCAGGAGAAAGGAGGGGATTGAACGTTCAAACCTCCTACACTGTGTGTCACCATTTTTTGAGCAAATACACAGTGTAGTAGGCTTAGATACCGTGGTAATCGCACAGTAAAACACGAACAAACACAGACATAACTTACCTGCTCCTGCCGCCGCCGCTCCCTCCGGTCCGTAAGCTCCGTCTGCTCCCTCCGCTCATAGTGCTTGCATCAGAACACATGTCCGGAAGCCGCGACCGGAAGTAGTGATCTTACTATCCGGCCGCGGCTTCCAGTCCACAAGAAAATGGCGCCGGATGTCGCTCGGCCGAAGACCTTCCATTTGGACTGTGTGGGAGCGGCGCATGCGCCGTTCCCACACAGACGGCGTACAGCATAGTGAATGGAACGGGTCCCGTTCGCATTCTCTATGGGGCTGTATGTGCCGTATTCCATGTCTGTATGTGTCGTTCAAAGGGTATTCAAAGTCCATGTCCATCAGCTACTATTTACTGAAATGTGTAGTCTATCAACTAAAGTGTAGACACAGGCTGTCGTAAAACAGCACAGTGCAATTTCACGGCTCCAGTGTTACTATTATTTTGTTGGATGAAACTCTTTGTATTAAAAATGTATACAATCATGATTTCCAGCTTATTAGCACTGACTTTACTCCATCAAGTAATAAAATACAATAAAAAAATATCCAGTTGACATTCTAACCAGAAAAATGATATGGTCCGGAAGCATTTTATCCATTAATATAGAGGATCTATAAGTCAGGCTGTTGGCTAGGTAGGAGCACTTGTGAGGGAACGTGACTCTCCTGTCCTCCGCTGTGAAACGGTTAATAGTTCTTGGTCATCTTTGTCAGCCAGTGGAGCCAAACATATCGATCCAATTTAGTAAAAACTGGCTCATAGAAATCCAGTGCACGACAGTCTTTACTAGATCTTCAGCAGACAGGAACATTCAACAGCCTTTTTGTTTTTAAGCATTTTGTTCATAAATAGCCTTCAACCTCTTATAATCTGGTGACAGAGCCTCTTTAAGTCAATTCTGTTATAAGTGCCCTATCTCCTACATAATCTGATTGGCGCTGTAATGTAGATAACAGCAGTGGTTTTTATTTTGAAATGCGATTATTTTTGAGCAAGTTATGAGCTAGGTTAGATTTATGCTAATGAGTTTCTCAATGGACAACTGGGCGTGTTTTTACTTAACAACTGGGTGTTGTACAGAGGAGTGTATGACGCTGACCAATCAGTGACCAATCAGCTTCATACACTTCTCATTGTTCCAGCCCAGCATGATCCACAGCACAGTGTGATTGTGCAGTGAAAGAAGTAAACACGCCCAGTTGCTTAAAACACAAAACACGCCCAGTTGTCCATTAGAAAGGCTCATTTGCATAAATATAAAATTGCTCATAACTTAGCCAAAAATGATAGTTTTTCCAAAATAACAAAATGCTACTGTTATCTACATTGCAGCGCCGATCACATGCAATATGAGATATGGATTTGATAATCTGGTGACAGAGCCTCTTTAAGACACGACCGATGAGTGGATACACAGGAAATCGTGTAAATCCATTTCCCAGGCAGAGGAGATTTTTTTTAATTTTCAATTTCACCATATCCAAAACTTTTATTATATCTTCACTGCAGATAACATTTAACCCCATAGTACCCCATGATTGTTTGCACTTCAACGATTAGTCTTATTTATTCTGTGTAACATGCAAATGTAATATTTGTATAGGACAAGCATCATTGCTTATGATATCGTGAGATAGATTGTAAGACACGCTAACTCTTTATCGTCAAAAACAGACTTTAGGTCAAATTCAGTTACATAACCCTAAACTTTTCCTACTACCCTGAATCTAACCCTATACTACTACTTTTATACACTCCTCGACATTTAAAGAGACTCTGTCACGACATTATAAGTGCCCTATCTCCTATATAAGAAGATCGGCGCTATAATGTAGGTGACAGTAATGCTTTTTATTTAGAAAAACGATCTATTTTAAACCACTTTATGAGCGATTTTTAGCTTTATGCTAATGAGTTTCTTAATGCCCAAGTGGGCGTGTTTTACTTTAGACCAAGTGTGCGTTGTACAGGGGAGTGCATGACGCTGACCAATCAACGTCATACACTTCTCTCCATTAATTTACACTGCACTAACAATATAGTTATATCGCCATGTGCAGCTTCATACACACACTATAACATTACTGTAGTGTCCGGATAATGAATATACATCACTACCAGCCTGGACGTGATGTTTATTCAGAATCCTGACACTTCTGAATCTTTTCCGTGATATTCCAGCAAGGCAAGCGTAATCTCGCGAGACTACGATGTAACCTGTCATTTCAAACGAGATTACGCTTGCTTTGCTGGAATCTCACAGAAAAGATTCAGAAGTGTCAGGATTCTCAATAAACATCACGTCCAGGCTGGTAGTGATGTATATTCATTATCAGGACACTACAGTAATGTTATAGTGTGTGTATGAAGCTGCACATAGTGATATAACTATATCGCTAGTGCAGTGTAAATTAATGGAGAGAAGTGCATGATGCTGATTGGTCAGCGTCATACACTCCTCTGTACAACGCCCACTTGGTCTAACGTAATAACACGCCCACTTGGGAATTAAGAAACTCATTAGCATAAAGCTAAAAATCGCTCATAAAGTGGTTTCAAATAGATCGTTTTTCGAAATAAAAAGCATTAGTGTCACCTACATTACAGCGCCCATCTCCTTATATAGGAGATAGGGCACTTATAATGTGGTGACAGGGCCTCTTTAAATTGCAACACCATGAAGAAGAGGTTGTGGAATTGTGGAAATCACAGGATCGATCGACATGTTAATAATATGCAAATGATAAAAAAATGGGAACAAAATTTTCCAAACATCTTGATTTATTCAGTAATGAGTTTGAGCGCCACATGCAGAAATACACGCACTTACATGACTTGGCATGCTATCAATGAGGTTATTAGCGGCTGCTGGAAGAATGTTATGCCACCCTAAATGCACTTGGGCACGCAAATCATCAAGATTGGCTGCTGGCAGCTCCCTTTTTGCAATTGCCAACCAATGACATCCCAGGTGTGCTCGATGAGAGACAAGTCCGGAATCGCTGCAGGTCATGGTAGCACGATTAGGCCACGCAGGCTGCTCATGCGGCCTGGCGTTGTCCTTTTGAAAAGCAGCTTCTGGGATACTTTGGAGAAATGGCCGTACCACTGGTTCCACAACCAAATCAATCTAACGCTGAGCTGTTAGTTTAGCTGAAATGAAGACTAGAGGGGTTTGGCATCCGTACATTATACCACCCCACACCATAATCCCCGGAGCAGAACCGGTGTGACATACTGTTGCGAAGCCCTCTTCTTGGCATTTCCCACGTGGTCTCCAGACCAATCTCTGGCTATCATTGTGTCTGAGAACTAGCGGGACTCATTGCTGAAGAGGTTAGACCTCCATTCCAGCCTCCATTGCCGTCTTGCTGTGCACCACAATACCCTTGGAGAGCAATGGCATATAGTCAATGGAACAGCTCTAGCTGGACGTCTGGCTCGTAGCTCAATGTTGTGCAAATGCTTTCTGATTGTTTGTGTTAACCCTGGTTGCCACCCTAGGCTTGGGATGTGATGTCCAATTTCACATGCAGTACAGAATGGTTCACTACGTGCCATTCATCTAATCAGATGATCTGTCTTTGCAGAGGTACGCCTCCATGCACCTCATGCTGTCATTCCTGTTCAATCTCCCAACCTCCAGGACACGCAACGTTGAACAGTGTTGACATCTGGACCTAGGCACATGGGGATCTGCTGGAGTGATAAAGCAATGTCTTTCTGTTCAAGGATTCTGTCCCAATCAATTTGCGACAAGTGGCGATAACTGGCATGTCGATTAACAGGAGAGATCGCACAATCATCCCACGCCACTTGATCCGATTTTTGAGGTTTCATGTGGCTAAAAAAACTTTCAATCTGACTTTTATTGACCCCCCCGCCCCCCCTTACATGCCACAGATTGGAGCTAGGGGCTTGAAAATGTGATCATTTGCAGATCTTAGCGACACCTGCTACTTCCTCGATTTACATAACCTTGCGGCTCTCCCTTCTTGTTGTTGCAATTGTTATGTTGAGGAGTGTACTACTGTTCTCACTAAACATGTGTCCAGTTGTAAAATACTACATTACTCCAATTCCAAACTGTGGCTCTCCCAGCATGCCGCAGGCTATCCAAGCGTTTGAGGAGTAGTAGTTTGCAACGTCTGGAGAGCCAAAGGTCCGTTAACAATAACACATTCTATGAATGCATTTATTTATTTATTTTATCCATTGCCTATAAAGCACTGTATTTAGATTGTAAAAACTCACATCCGTCACGGACCCCAGTAGGACTGTGCACGTTCACACTCTGCATCATACTAAGCTAACCAAAAACGGACCACCAAAATAAAATGATTCAGAACTTGTGCACTTTAAATTATAATTGTATTGTACACTTCCTCACATATGGGATATATCAATAAGATCAATAGGTTATTTGTGATTGGTTCCATCGGAAATAGATTTAGAGGCAAGTGATTGGCTTCAAAGCCAGCTTTAAATGTGGCTGTGTGCTGCTGGACCTTTTGTGTTCCTCTAGTAATGCCCTGTTCACACGACAGGGATTCTCGGCCGTGTGGCGGATGATTTTTGAACGGCCGTCACGCAGTAGGAACCATAGACCCCAAATGGGCTTATTCACACGGCTGCTTTTTTTTGAACATCCCTGTAAACCGGGCTGTCAAAAAGTGGAACATGCCCTATTTTGGCTCCCATACAAGTCTATGGGACCGTGTAAAGCACGGCTGCCACTTGGATGTGATCCGAGTAGGGATGTCCTGATACCAGAACTTCGATACCGATGCTTCGTATAGTATTGCGATTTCGATACCAAAACGATACTTTGCCAACAGTAATAATAATTAAAAAAAAATGTTCTTCCATTTTGTGATGTGAGGCGCGAGGTGTGATGAATTTTGAATGTGCCTCACATTAATACACCGCATTCCAAATTATTATGCAAATGTTATTTTTCACGGATTTTCCTTAATAGTCAATGCAAATGACAGTCAGTATAATCTTCAAGCTATCAACCGTTGGAGTATAATGCAAATTTTATTGAACAAATCTCCTAATGATAACAGATTTTTTTTTAGAAGTAAAAAACTCAAAATGCTCTGTTTCAAATTATTATGCACAACAGAGATCAAAACATTTTAAAGGTTGTAAAGAGAACTAAAACGGTAATTTGTTGAATTTGCAGCATCAGGAGGTCATATTTACAGAAATCAAAAGCTCTTTCAATAAAAAAAAAGTTAGCAGGCCAAGTTATATGTTAACATAGGACCCCTTCTTTGATATTACCTTCACAATTCTTGCATCCATTGAATTTGTGAGTATTCGGACAGTTTCTGCTTGAATATCTTTGCAGGATGTCAGAATAGCCTCCCAGAGCTTCTGTTTTGATGTGAAGTGCCTCCCAGCCTCATAGATATTTTGCTTGAGAATGCCCCAAAGGTTCTCAATAGGGTTGAGGTCAGGGGACATGGGGCCACACCATGAGTTTCTCTCCTTTTTATGCCCATAGCAGCCAATGACACAGAGGTATTC
This sequence comes from Rhinoderma darwinii, assembly GCF_050947455.1. NCBI lineage: Eukaryota > Metazoa > Chordata > Amphibia > Anura > Rhinodermatidae > Rhinoderma > Rhinoderma darwinii. The sequence goes on along the minus strand of NC_134687.1, from coordinate 562,704,874 downwards.
TTTGCAGCATGAGATGGTGCATTGTCATGTATGAAGATAATTTTGCTACGGAAGGCACGGTTCTTCTTTTTGTACCACGGAAAAAAGTGGTCCGTCATAAACTCTACGTACTTTGCAGAGGTCATTTTCACACCGTCAGGGACCCTAAAGGGGCCTACCAGCTCTCTCCTCATGATTCCAGCCCAAAACATGACTCCACCACCTCCTTGCTGACTTCGCAGCCTTGTTGGGACATGGTAGCCATTCACCAACCATCCACTACTCCATCCATCTGGACCATCCAGGATTGCACGGCACTGATCAGTAAACAACACGGTTTGAAAATTAGTCTTCATGTATTTCTGAGCCCACTGCAACCGTTTCTGCTTGTGAGCATTGTTTAGGGGTGGCCGAATAATAGCTTTATGCACACTTGCAAACCTCTGGAGGATCCTACACCTTGAGGTTTGCAGGACTCCAGAGGCACCAGCGGCTTCAAATACCTTTTTGCTGCTTTGCAATGGCATTTTAGCAGCTGCTCTCCCAATCCTATTAATTTTTCTGGCAGAAACCTTCCTCATTATGCCTTTATCTGAACGAACCCGTCTGTGCTCTGAATCAGCCGCAAATCTTTTCACAGTACGATGATCACGCCTACGTTTTCTTGAAATATCCAATGTTTTCATACCTTGGACAATTTCACGCTTTTCGGCAGTAGAGAGATCCTTTTTCTTTCCCATATTGCTTGAAACCTGTGGCCTGTTTAATAATGTGGAACGTCCTTCTGTAGTTTTCCTTGGATTGGGCACACCTGTCAAACTAATTATCACAGGTGTCTGAGATTGATTACAATGATTCAAAGAGCCCTAAGACACAATACCATCCATGAGTTTAATTGAAAAACTAATAATTAAATGTTTATGACACTTAAATCCAATGTGCATAATAATTTGGAACACGGTGTAGTAATTAACCCCATCATGTTTCTCAGTCATAAAGGGTTAATGTGTAAGGTACATGATGGGGTTAATTACTATTAATGTGAGGCACATGGAGGTTAAATTCATCGCACCATGTGTCTCACAATAAGTGAAAGAAAGCAGTTTTTATTTTTTACAGCGCACACATCATAAATGATGCAAAAAAAATTGTTGTGCAGGTTATTAAAGCCGCGCCAATACCGACTATGTATATTTTATGTATTGAGACTTATTTGAATGTTTATTGTAAAAAAGGTGTGTATGTATTTTTTTTTTTTTTTTCTTATTTAATATTACTTTGTTTTTACTTTTATTTTTAAACTTTAATGTACTGGCATATATCTATATGCCAGTACATTAGCCTGTGTACGAATAGTACACAGGCAGTTGTTAGGGCATACTTAGGTATGTCCTAACAACAGGAAATATGGTAAGACAGCCCTGGGGTCCTTTAATGGACCCTGGGCTGTCTGCCCAAATATGGTATGTCCCTCAATCACGTTACAGGGATTCCTTCTCACTTTCCTCTTGAATGCTGCAGTCCGCTTTGATCGCAGCATTCAGGAGAATAGCGGCGGAGATGAGAGGTTTCTCTGATCTCCTCCATTATAAAGCGGGGCTGCGGCTGTGTAATACAGCCATTTCCCCGCTCCTGACGTTAAGTGCGTGCGCGGTCATCATGGGGTGATGCGGCCGGCGCTGCACTAATGAGCGGCGGTGCAGGCACTGAGGACAGAACATGGGGGTATTTTGTAGTGCGTCCGCCATGTTCTGTCTTAATTTCTGGCAATCATTACTGCAGCGCTGGCCGCATCACATCATCCTGACGGCACGCACTTGTCGGGAGCGGGGCAATGACTGTATTACACAGCGGCAGCCCCGCTCTCATACGTTCATGTGTTAGTATACTTAGCTGTGCGGCTGCACGTCAAAGTATTGAAATAAATGAAATAACGGTATCAAACAGTTTGGGGATGCACGGTATCGAAATAGTATCGAAGTTTCGATGCATCGTGCATCCCTAGATAGGAGTGATGTTCGTGCTTTCTGACGTTTGCTCGCTCTCTTCTCCCCATTAGTGTGACGTGCACGTAAGGAGGATATTTTTTTTGCTCCCTGTAGGAGCGGAATCCCTAATCCCCGGCCACAGCGTTGCCGAAGCTGTGGCCAGGGATTCCACTCCAGGAGAAGGCCCTGACTTTACTGTCTGTAAATGGACAGTGATGTCAGGGACTCCTACTGGAGTAGTCCCCTGCAGTTGTGCTATCTACAGGAAGGGGGGCGTGCCATCTACGGGGTGCTATGTACAAGGGGTCTGTGTGGCACTACCTACAAGGGGTCTGTGTGGCACTATCTACAGGGGGCTGTGTAGCATTATCTACAGATGGCAGTGTGTGGCATTCTCTACAGAGGGAGTTTGTGGCAAAAAATTTACAAATTTAAATTCATCCGCTTTTAAAACAGACAGGGAAAAAAACAGATGCAAAACGGGTCAAAATCGGCCGTTAAAAACGGAAACACAGAACGGATGCAAAACGGCCGAGAAAAACAGCCGCCACTCAGACCCTATCGTGTGAGTAGAGCCTGGGCCTTTTATTGTGTCGGAACCAGGGTCCATCGGGTATTCTAGTGTGCCAGTACGGCCCTGTTCATATAGTGTGAACCAGCCCAGATAATATTGCATACTGTAGTTTCACCACTAGCTTGGCCTTTTAGTATTTCTAATTAAAGAAAGCAATTATGTACACCACTAATATATACAATAAAAGATTAGGTAAAAAAAATGAATCCCCTCCCGTCACAGCCATTTGTCAGATTTTCATTTTTGTTTTTTCCTCCCTACTTCCAAAAGCCATAGCTTTTTTTTTTTATTATTATTTTTCCGTTGATAAAGCTGTATGAGGGCTTGATTTTGGCAGGACAGGTTGTAGTTTTTCATGGCACCATTTATTGTACCATATAATTTACTGGGAGACTAAACACAAATTTTTGTGGGAAGGAATGAGGGGAAAAACTGATTTCTCCATGGTCTTTTTGGGTTTTGTTTTTTATGGCATTCACTTGCATTAAAAATTTGTTTACTTTTATTCTGTGGGTTAATACGATTACAGCGATACCAAATTTATATAGTTGTTTTTAGGTTTTACTACTTTTACAAGGGAAAAATTAATTATTGAAAATAAAATTTGTGTCGCCATATTCTGAGAGCCATAGTTTTTTTTTCAATCAATTTGAGTGGTGTAAGCTTTTTTTTTTTTTGCGGGGCAAGCTGTAGTTTTCACTGGTAATGTTATGGGGTGCATGCAAGATTTTGAAAACACCACAGTGCCCATGTAGATAGTGTTGCAATGTCCCTGTAGATAGTGCCACAGTGCTGACTATAGATAATGCCCACATAGTACCACAGTTCCCACGTATAAAGTGACAGCGCCCAGATAGTGGCAAAGTGCCCATTGTAGATAGAGCTACAGAGCCCACATAGGGCCACAGTGTCCCCTGTAGATAGTGCCACTGTAGGAGCGGAATCCCTCTGGCCACTCATAGACTGAGCCCCTGACGTCTTTGTCCATATATGATAGAAATAGAGGCAGCACTCCAAAGGTCAAAAAAAAGGGATTTTTATTCACCCATCTGTGCAATAGAATGCAACGTTTTAGCTGCTCAATGCAGCCTTTGTCAAGCCTGTCATATATGGACAGTGACGTCCGTAGAACAGAATCCCCTGCCAGAGTTGGCCGGGGATTTCGCTCCTTGAGTAACCCCTTGACGTCACTGTCCACATATGGATTGTGACGCCGGGGGCTACTCCAGGAGCGAAATCCCTTGCCAGAGCGGGCTGGGGATTCCGCTCTTGGAGTGACCACTTGACGTCACTGTCAAAATATGGATAGTGTACTGCAGGAGCAGAAATCCTCTGCCAGAGTGGGCTGGGGATTCCGCTCCAGGAGTAACCCCTTGACTTCACTGTCCATATTTGGATAGTGATGCCGGGGGCTTCTCCAGGAGCAGAATCCCCTGCCAGAGTGGGGTCTGGCCGCTGGGGCTTCCGCTCCTACAGTGGGTTTTCTATCTTCAGGAAGGGGGGTGCTATCTAGAAGACTGGAGCCCCTAGCCAGAGATCTTGCGATGCTCTGGCCTGGGATTCCATTGTTGAAAGCGCTGACTTCACTGTCCTTATATGGACAGTAATGTCAAGGGCTTCCCCGGGCTCAGTGCTCAAAGTTGCGAGGACTCCAGTTTTTAGCAGCCGTTACAAGGCTTGTTTCCTGTAAAATGTCCGGTAAAAACTGATCCATTTACTTCCATGGGAGCGCTCTGGCCGTGAAAATGGCCAAAAATAGGACATGTCCTATTTTTTGGCGGCCAATATTCACGGGCCGTTAAAAAAACTGCCTTGTGAAGACACCCATAGAACTTCATAGTTTTGAAAACGGCCGTGTGACGGTCGCTACAAAAACGGCTGTCACACGGCCGTTTTTCACTGTCGTGTGAATGTAGCTTAGATACAAGCTGCCAGGGCCAGCATCAGACACTCCTCTGCAGTAAGAGTTGTCACCAGACCGGTGAATCACCAGACGGTATTTATACAGGGAGGCTAGTAAAAGTAAAACCATATACACTTTTTACCTTTTTTTGTTTGGGTGTATTTACTCATGCCGGTTTTGTGGTGTTTTTTTGCCATGATCTGTGCAAAAATGCCATAAAACAAGCATGCGCAAATACATTCTGAACTTGGCCAGTATTTTTGTGTGTAAGAGGTGGCCAATCCTACCTGCACTTAATGCCCCAGCAGCCCACCTGGCCATTCTGCTTTACCAAACATTCATTGCAAGTTAAAATTCACCTTGCTATGCACTTCAGGCGCCCTGCTATAGTGAACAGCAGAGCAAATTGCTTTGTGCACCATGGACCACTGGGATGAGGAGCTGGCATTGCCTGCAGAGGATCATTGTGGCTGGTACAAAGTGGGCCCATTTTGGACATAAGCCTAGAGCTGACCTGCAAGCTGCAATAAGCAAATGTACAGGTCCGTACCATAGTCAGCTGAAAGTAGAGATATGCATCCAGTAAAGAAACTGATTTTCAGTTCAGGTTTCAGGCATGAAAGTGTCACAAAAGCAACCATCAGGGCAATACTTTAGCTGAAGAGTCACTGATGGCATGAATGCCTGTGCAGTTCTCTGTAGATGGGTCAGGGCCTAAAGATGTTGCGCACAACAAGGGTATATGAGGCTTCTTGGCTACTCATGAATGCCTAGTGGGCCCTTGTGTATCTGTGTGTTTGGTGCAACTTTCTAATTACTTTTTATTAAAAATTATTTTTACTTTTTGAGATACAGCTGCTTTGTTTGCTGTATACAGAGCAGCTGAATCCTGTATCTGTCAGGTCAGCGGGTCCTGCATGTCTCTCTGATCATAACTTAGATGTGATAGATTACAGGTGGATCCTGAGTGTTAGAGACACAGGACCCGCTTTCACTAAACCAGTCAATCCCGCGGCCCTAACGGATTTAGGTCTCCGCGGAAGATACATCTGCTCTGTATACAGGATACAAAGCAGCTCTATCTGAAAAAGTAAAAATAATTTTTAATAAAAGCGAATTAGAAAGTTGTACTAAATACACTAATAGACATTTTTATATATAAAAAATATATATATATTTTGAAGGTGTACATAGCTTTTAAGGCTCTACCTTTTCAAAGATACACTTTAAAAGGTTTATCTTTCTAGGACAAACCTCTATATGAGGCAGCACCCCACTATGGTGAGCTTTTTAAGAGGGCCTGACTGCTGGCACCCTTGGCAGCTGGAATTGCCAGGGGAAACTGATGGCATGCTGCTGGGGAAATGTTGTGCTGCATGGTGCCCTTTGAAGTTGATGGGAGACCATGTAATACATAGTTGCGCAAAGTCCTCCAGAGCAAGAGATGCTCTGGCTAATAGGGTGTCCTAATTAGAAATTGAGGCACTCTTTGTAAAGTAGAGTACGTTCATATTTATGGCATTTTGTTCTACAGAATAGTGTTTTATTTCTTTAACAGAGAACATTTCCTACTAGTGGATTGGTATTGTGCTTTGATAATTTGCCAGGGCACAGAACACCTGCGTGCCGTCTGTGACCTGCTGAGCTGTAGTAGTGTTGTGACACGCACCAGGGGCGGAAAGTATGGAGAGTCGGTAACGCTGCATGTTCGGCTCCAATGTGCTGGTAACGATGATAAGGCAGGTGTTTTCCACGTCCACATGCTGAGTGCACAGAGCAGACTCTGAGCTGGAGCGTTCTCAGAAGCTCCGCAGGTAGCCTGAGAAAATGCAGCTCTATAGCGTTCACTGTGACAGTAAATGACTTTTTATTTGGCCACATATGCAAGGGATGATGGAGATGATACAAAGGGACTATTGATGGTGCAGGTGGCAGGGATGTCACGACTGAATGTGTATATAAATGGGGTCAGTTTATTTGCAGGATCCATGTAGGAAAAACTAATCCGTATACTAAATAAACAGTTAAAGGGGCTTAAAAAAACAACAAACAAAAAAAAACCAAAAACAATATTGATGGAGCTGTCATAAAAATAACAGACACTTATTGTACATGGAGATGCTGATTTACCAGCACAGTCTTTGATGTGTCATGCTGCAAATGGAAAGAGTTAAAGAGCATACTGCCCCCTTACCAAAAATAACAAAATGTCCAATAAAGTCATTGCGTTCATCATATTTACACACACACACACACACACACACACACACACACACACACACACACACACACACACGTGTCCTTCTCAATGAAATAGAATATCTGAGTCATAGAAATATTCTAATTCATCACTAGCTAGTGTATGTTTGTCGGATATCTCTTACGTCCGCCATACACATGCTATAGCTGTACTATAAACATATGCGCTCGGCTGATCGTGCATGTTTATTTCAAAGAGGAATAAATTGGACAGACGACAGACCCCCAAACACCTGCTTGTAACGTAAGATGTAGTTCTACTTTCACAGGGATTTTCTACGCTACTTATATGTGAGATCAGGGTTGAGGAGTAGGGATCGCCTGCGTTCCTAGTCTCTTCTGCACTCATGGCTCTAAGAACAGATCTTCTTCTACAAGAACCAACGTAATCCCACCTTCTCCTCAACCACAATCTCGCAGAGCTGCACACTTTCCTGCAAAATTTTGACATACTATAAGTTACAAATACTATGTGTATAACACGAAGTGTGAAACCCCGTTAAATACCTGTGGGAAATCTCTGTGAAAGTGAAATTACATTTTAAGTGAACATCCGGATTGGAAAGAGAAGACACCCCTGTCGAGACACATGAGATCAGTACACAAACTATCCTGTCACCTTTTGTATTATATTATTACGAATTGATTCTTATTAGATCGATAGTTTTCTTGTTTTTTTTTTTTCTTCGATCGAGCCATCTCTTATGGCGTTGACCCTTAGTATTCCCCTATCCCCCTCTTTTTGGTCACGCGTTTTTATATAGATTTACCTGTATTCTGAGTCTATCACCTTATTAGATTCTTTCCAGTAATTGCTCCATAAATTAGAGCCTTCGCCTTAGTAATTTGCTAAGCATTCGCCTTAAGAATTAGCTTTTTAATGTATTACTAATGGCATCTTAATATTCTGTCATTATTCTGTCATTCTGTGACTGCTCGCTCCCACTATCCATCTATATATATGTCTATTCTAGATGTGGACCCATTGGAATGCATTTACGTATTCTGTCCTGGGTGGCAAAATGTGGCACCATATTGGGGGGAATTCCGTATTTGCCACTCTACCTCATCTCTTCTGTTTATGCCAGTGGTCCTATTTGCTGCTATGCATATTCTGGCCGCTCCAGTAGAATTGTGTAGCATTCAAAAAACAACAGAAAAGCTGCATGTAAACGAATGGCTTAACCCTTTAGTGACCAGCCTATATTAGGCCTTAATGACCAAGCTGTGTATAAATAACACAATAACTTTATTGAGCGGGTTGTTACGATTGCAGCGATACCAAATTTATATAGATTTTATGTTTTACTACTTTTCCACAGTAAAAACACTTTTTTTCTTTCAAAATTCTTTTTTTTTGTGTCTCCATATTTGAAGAAACATAACTTTTTTTTTTTTCCCGCTGATGCAGTTGTTGTATGAGGGCTTTTTTTTTTTTGCGGGACTACTTGTAGTTTTTATTGGTACCATTTTGGAGTAGAAGAGACTTTTTGATCACTTTTAATCACAATTTTTTTTAAGGCAGGATTCACAGAAAACATCAATTCTTGCATTGTTTTTTTTTTTTTTATGGCGTTCGCCAAGTGGGTTAAATAATGTAATAAATTTATAGGTGGGGTCGTTACGAACGGGGCGATACCAAATATGTTTAACGTGTTTGTTTTTTTTTATTTGTGATAAAGCATTTTGTAAGGGGAAAAATAGGGTTTTTCATTTTTATTCACTTTGTTTTTTTGAAACTTTTTTTTTTTTACTAGTCCCACTAGGGTACTTCACTATGCGATAATCTGATCACTTTTGTAATACACCGCAATACTTCTGTATTGCAGTGTATTACTGCCTGTCCGTGGGAAATGGACAGGCATCTGCTAGGCCAGGGGTCTCAAGCACGCGGCCCCTGGGGTCATCTGCGGCCCGCGGGACACCGAGCCACTAGTACAGACTCTGCTCCGGGACTCTGGAATTCCCTGACATCGCTGTCCACATATGAACAGTGATGTCTGGGTCTTCCCCAGAGCGGAGTCCTGGGCAGAGCGCTAGTATCGGCTCTGCTCCGGGACTCTGTGGAATTCCCTGACATCGGTGTCCATGTTTGGTCACACGATGTCTGGGGCTTCCCCAGAGCTGAGTCCCGGGCAGAGAGCTAGTATAGGCTCTGCTCCGGGACTCTGTGGAATCTTCTGACATCGGTGTCCATACATCAACAGTGATGTCAGGGGCTTCCCCAGAGCGGGAGTCCCAGTGATGTCAGGAACACAGCTGGAGTCCCAGGAAGAGCTTACTAGCTCTCTGCCCGGGACTCAAGCTCTATAGTTGACCCTGATATCCATGTCCATATATGGACAGTGATGTCAGGAGCAGAGCTGGAGTCCCAGGCAGAGTGCTAGAAGCGTCTCTGCTCCGGGACGCCAGCTCTGGGCAAGCCCCTGACATTACTGTCCATATATGGACACTGATGTTAATGGCTTCCCCAAAGTTTCGGCGCAGAGCCTATACTAGTGCTCTGCTTCGGGACTCTGGCTCTGGGGTTGCCCCTGATATCACAATCCGGTCCAGGAGGATCCTCTGACATCACTGTGTATGGACAGTGACGTCAGGGGCTCCAACAGTAGAGGAATCCCCAGCCAAAGCTTCGGCAACGCTCTGGCTGGGGATTCCACTTCTAGAGGGAGCCCCAATGGAGCTATCTACTTGGGGTATGTGTGGCAGCATCCGCCGAGGGCACTGTGGCAGCATCCGCCGAGGGCACTTTGGCACTATCTAAAAAGGGGCTGCCCAATCTTGATATGTGTGTCTGCCAAACGCTGCTAACTGAGCCGCCGGACTGCATTTAGTGACACTTAAACTGGATTGTTGAAATAAGCACGTGGAGAAATCTCTAAAATTTTAAATCTAGCGGTATTCTATTAATGTAGTAGTATTATTCTAGTGTTATAGTAGTTCAAATAACTAATTGATTAACAATAATTTTGTATTGTATCAAATTTGAAAGTAATGCGGCCCGTCAACTTCCCATATTTTCTATATGTGGCCCACTTACCCGGCCGAGTTTGAGACCCCTGTGCTAGGCCATGCCCTTGGCCGCTGTAAAAACACCTATGGGTAGTCATTAACGGGTTAAACGGATTGCCCTAGAACACGCATTGATTGCATATTAATAGGATATTCTGTGAATGTCTCATTGATGGTGGCCTGACCACTGTGAGTCTTGATAACTCTCTAATAAAGTAGCACTAGGATTTAAACGGAGGAGACAATGGCACAGCTCTTTCCTGGCACAGTTGATACTTTGTTCTAGTGATCAGCGGGGGTCACAGCGGTCAGGCTACTGATATGCCATCATTGCCTATAGTGAGACAACCCCCTTTAAAGTTTTATATTGGAGGCCTCCATACATGTAGATACAGCTCTAGTACATTTTTATGTGGTTATCGGCACCTTGCCTTTTATTTTTCCTAACTTACTCTAGTTTATACATTTAACGGTAATTTGGAAATGACAATTTAAAATTAAAAAGTGTTCCTTTTGCTTCATGAATATGATGTAATGTAATATATTTTAGATAGCTGACTTGCCAATGATTATTGGCGTGCTTGGGGTACCATTTCTACTTTGAAATTTTTGAGGATGACCATTTCTAGGATGGGGCGCACCTATTATTCACTTGATTGTGTGCACCTGTCTCTGTGTGTGGGGAAAAAAATTTAATGGATCTGCTACAACGTAGAAACCATATTGTAATCGTAAATACTGAAAGCGCAAATGTTTTACAGTTTGCAGTTAGACAACAAACACACTGTTTACCCTATTCCTACACTACACTTCTTATCCTAGCCCTTAGAAAAACCGAACCAAACCAGCGATTTTTTTTTTTCTTATGCTTTAAATGAAAACAAGGAAACAAGTTGTCTTTAGTTAAAAAATATACTGACCTCTCCTGGCTTCTTCCCCGGGTCCCAGTTAGTGGCTGTGGCTCAGTCATGCATTTACGTCTTGTTGCTAGGCAACCGGAGGCTCTGTTATGCTCTCCAAAGTGGGAGCGCCTGATTGCCACGGCAACCTGCATTTCCCTCTGACGTCACCTAGGCGGCCTTGTCAAGGGTTCATCCTTGCTTAGCTATTGTCCCTATTGACTGTTCCGGACTCCTGATCTTGACCTCTGCCTTGATTTTGGATTACCCTTCTGTCTCACCCTTTTGGATTTGTTGCCTAGTTCCTGTGGTTCTACTCTTGGTATCAACTTTTGGCCTGACTACGGTTCTGTCTCATCCTCCAGCTTACTACATCCTAACTTCTAATCTATGTATGACCCTTGGCTACTCTCCTGACTTTGCTTCAAGTTTTTGACTACAGTGCACCCACCGCCAATAAGTGACCGTTCTGTGGACTGCGACCTGTGAAACTGACCATGAAAGACCATACCACCTTGCGAGAGATTGAGGATGTAGAATGGGGAAATCCCTTCGGTTACCCAGTCTAGCCAGCACCAAACTTAATGCTGTCCAGAAGATCCACTTCTCCCGTGAGAAATTAAACCCCAAGATCGTCCCTAGTAAGAAAAATAGTTGTAGGTTTTTCAGATAAGAAAAGTACTAAACTAGACATTTAAATTTACCATTGTGAAACTAAAATAAAAACCTTATAGCAGAAAACGGCATATACATATTTAGTGACCTAAAAGAATAAACGGTAAATTATTACACTGGAAATGTTGACCTTTTGATGTAAAATTCATACAAAGTCTGTCTTTTGTCAATGTCGGATCCAGATTTTAATACAATGGAAGGGATTCTACCTCCACGGAAATCTGGGAGAGCTATGTTTCCTATGTGGATGAAGACGCTTGAAGATTAAAAGTTTGTCTAGGTTGTTGCCATAGCAACTTTTAATCCTTTCCAGTAGGAGTAAATCTGCACCCGGCTTTTATAGGGTTTTCTGTGTTTGAAAAGGTAATTTTTGAATCGGGCTATCACAGGCACAACTTTGTAGTCCTAAAAAAAGGACTTCATATCACATCTTTAAAAACCAAAGAAATTGCACATGAATCCAGTGTCCTAATAAAAGACTGAATGGGAACAATCAATAGTAGTTATCAGAAGCTATTTATCAGAAGAATTTATTTTAGAAGGCTCTGTACTGCTACCTATGCTTACCCTGATGGAGGACTAGCCCTGTAAGGTGGACACCGCATTATTGTCCTTATGGGACCGCATTTTAATAATTTATCTGGTTAAAACTCGATCCAGTTCCAAGTGTTTTAATAAACCATGACTCATTTAATTTGCCATAACCACTATTTACTGTACGGTGTACGTGGCTTAAAGTGAATGTCTACATTTTATTTTTAACACCATTTAATTTTTAGGTCCAGAGTCTTATTCAGATTAATTTGTTTATTCTATCTTTATAGCGGTCGCAGACCCCACTAGACCAGCAAATGCTGCTGACATGGTCAACTAGTCAAAGATTATGCCCAAATTGTGTCCGACAGATAAATGCAGATAAAATGTAACCTTGAAGCTAACATATGGAGTCATGATAAATATTATAAAAGGGACTTCTCTTCTGCAAGGGACTTCGGCAACTTCTTCCGCAAAGGGGGTCCATTCACAAAATGCAAGCCTATAATCCGTAGAGAAACCTATTTCCTCACAGCCCCAAAAACTATATCAGATTTACTACTATTTATAAATGAAGCATTTTCAATAATAAAATATGCTACTTTGTTATAACATTTAAAGGCATTCCAAACATGGGCTTAAAAGTGCCACAGTCATGAGACAGTGGAACTTTAAATGTAGGTAAATAAAGAAATAGGGTGGGCACAACAATATACGTAAAAAGGTGCATGGATTGCTGACTCAACAAATTACGTAACAATTACACAAAAAGAAGAGGAAATACAAATGCCGTTAGTCGCACATCCAAAACAATTTAGCTTAATATATTACAATACACATGAAAAAGTATAAAGAATGAGCACAGCAGTACTCAAAAGGGAAAAAAAAACACTAAAAACTATTTATATGTACACTTTTATATGTATGACCAGGGTGATTTTGTGTGTGGACTGTAAATTTAGATTTTTAGCAGTTTATTATCTTTATTGTAGTTAGGAGTTTCAGGAAAGTTGTATAGTTATTTTTGTGCAATGAATATGAAGTGCACTGATGAATAAATGCTTGTCATTTGTCTTGTCATACATTATAATCTGTGTAATGTGATGGTGCTTTAAATTCTCAGATATCAAATTATAGCCAATCTGCTTTCAGACATATCACATTTCACTCATTCGAGGAATGTGTCCTTATCCACTGCATGAGTGGTCACCGGAAAGTAATAGCAGTCATTTTATAAATACGTATTTCAAAACTCCTAGTCTGGGTTATTAGGCCATGTAAAGAAAAAATAAATAAATTAAATAAAAATATATATATATTTATATACACTAGTCCTTCTCAACTAGAATATCTAATTCACTGAAATAAAAATATTCTAATTCATTGAGAAGGACTAGCTTGTGTGTGTGTGTGTGTAATATATATATATATATATATATATAATATATATATTTAGTCCAACAACAAATGAGCACAGCACTCCAACATACCTATATATTAGGCCATGTGCTTGTTACTAGAGGATGATTTAGTTCCCCAATTTGAAGTCCTGGTGATGTTACTTTGTTCTATGGTTGCTCTATATTCAGAGTAGATGAAACAGAGTGGATTTATTCACCTCAAGTGAGCGACGTTTCGGTTAGTCACAGAATCTTTCTCAAGCTATATATACTTTTATTATACTATGGATCTGGGTTGGCAGCTGTCGGATATCTCTTACGTCAGCCATACACATGCTATAGCTGTACTATAAACATATGCAGTCGGCTGATCGTGCATGTTTATTTCAAAGAGGAATAAATTGGACAGACGACAGACCCCCAAAAACCTGCTTGTAACGTAAGGGTATGTGCACACACACTAATTACGTCCGTAATATACGGACGTATTTCGGCCGCAAGTACCGGACCGAACATAGTGCAGGGAGCCGGGCTCCTAGCATCATAGTTATGTACGATGCTAGGAGTCCCTGCCTCTCTGCAGGACAACTGTCCCGTACTGTAATCATGTTTTCAGTACGGGACAGTAGTTCCACGGAGAGGCAGGGACTCCTAGCATCGTACATATGTATGATGCTAGGAGCCCGGCTCCCTGCACTGAGTTCGGTCCGGGACTTGCGGCCGAAATACGTCCGTCAATTACGGACGTAATTAGTGTGTGTGCACATACCCTAAGATGTAGTTCAACTTTCACAGGGATTTTCTACACTACTTCTATGTGAGATCAGGGTTGAGGAGTAGGGATCGCCTACGTTCCTAGTCTCTTCTGCACTCATGGCTCTAAGGACAGATCTTCTTATACAAGAACCAACGTAATCCCACCTTCTCCTCAACCACAATCTCTCAGAGCTGCACACTTTCCTGCAAAATTTTGACATACTATAAGTTACAAATACCGTTAAAGAGGCTCTGTCACCAGATTCTCAAATCCCTATCTCCTATTGCATGTGATCGGTGCTGCAATGTAGATAACAGTAACGTTTTTTGTTTTTTTTTAAAACGTACATTTTTGACCAAGTTATGAGCTATTTTATATATATGCAAATGAGGTTTGAAATGGACAACTGGGCGTTTTTTTTCTCGATGTCCAACTGGGCGTGTTTACGTGTATGACGCTGACCAATCAGTGATCAGTCAGCATCATACACTCATCTCCATTGATTTACACAGCAGCGATGTGCAGCCACATAAACAGAGATTAACGTTAATCAAGTGTCCTGATAATGAATACACATGACCTCCAGCCTGGATGTCATGTGTATTCAGAATCCTGACACTTCTGACTCTTTTCTGTGAGATTTCTAGCAAGAAAAAAGAAATCTCGCGAGATTACGGAGGTAAACGAGATTTCGTTTCACTTGCTGGAAATCTCACAGAAAAGATTCAGAAGTGTCAGGATTCTGAATACACATGACGTCCAGGCTGGATTTCATGTGAATTCATTATCAGGATACTTGATAAACGTTAATCTCTGTTTATGTGGCTGCACATCGCTGCTGTGTAAATCAATGGAGATGAGTGTATGATGCTGACTGGTCACTGATTGGTCAGCGTCATACACGCAAACACGCCCAGTTAAAAACACAATACACGCCCAGTTGGACATAACGAGAAAAAAAACGCCCAGTTGTCCATTTCAAACCTAATTTGCATAAATATAAAAATGCTCATAACTTGGCCAAAAATTAACATTTTTTAAAAAAAAAACACGTTACTGTTCTCTACATTGCAGCGCCGATCACATGCAATAGGAGATAGGGATTTGAGAATCTGGTGACAGAGCCTCTTTAAATACCTGTGGGAAATCTCTGTGAAAGTGGCATTACACTTTAAGTGAACATCCGGATTGAAAAGAGAAGACACCCCTGTCGAGACACATGAGATCAGTACACAAACTATCCTGTCACCTTTTGTATTATATTATTACAAATTGATTCTTATTAGATGGATAGTTTTCGTTGCTTTTTGCCTGGTTTGGCAATTGTGGTATTTTGTATCAGTTCTATAAATGTGCGTGAAAAAAAATCGGTGGCCAATTGCTATCACTAGGGGGTGTACTGTATGTTGCTCATATTCAGATTAATAGAATATCAGCTGTAAATGGACCACAGCTGCAGTTGAATACGCTATTGTTTCCGTGAAGAAAAACGGAGCAGAAGCAAACAAGAAAAAACATACCATTGAAATGAATGGTAATGCAAACGGTAGCGATAGTTTCATCTGTTCCGCTGGCAGAAAGGTTGAACGGAGGCCAGCGCTGATGTGAACTGGCCCTTAGTCATTTTTATTTTCCATCTCTTATGTTTTATAGAAGTAGAATGGAAAGCAGATATCGCGCATAACCTTAAAATGATGTAGTGTACTGGTTTTGCAGGTTTCGAATAGTTGGTTAATCATAAATTCTTTAGTACAATGTATGCTCACATAACGTAAGGAAGTAATGACTGTTTGTTTGTCATGCTTCTTGCCACTGTCAAAGGTCAATTCTGTATTTGAAAGAAATGCGATTCATTATAATAATAATAATAGTAATCTGTTTCTATAGCGCAATCATATTACACAGCGCTTTACAATTGGGAAAGTAAAATGATAAATGATAAAAACAGATGGTGAAAAAACAATGAGACAAAAGGAAAGCGATCCCTGCCCATAAGAGCCCACAGTCCAAATGGAATAAGTGACGCAATAGGATTAGGCTTCGTTCACAATTCCGTTCGGGCTCTTTTCTGACGTTCCGTCTGAGGTTTCCGTCAGAATAAATCCCTGACTGACACAAACGGAAACCGTAAGTTCCCATCACCATTGATTTCAAGGGTGACTGATCCGGTGCCAATGGATTCCGTTTGTCTCAGTTGTGCGAGAGTTCTGTCGTTTTGACGGAATCAATATGGTAGCATGTTTTTTTGTCGGCACTGCCATGTCCTTGAGGCCTCATTCTTTTATTATGCGTTTTTTTGCTCTCAATAAATTCCTCAGGTGGCTCACAGTTCCCATTCTGTGTAGGTTAATGTCTAACCAGGCACAAGCATAGCTCACATGCCTTGCCTTTTGTCCCTTGGCTCCAAATGTTTTTCAGTATTTGCATGATACTACATGATAATTACAGGTTGGGTCAGCCCGCACTCTCTTATTTTGCTTGTTAGACCATTATCTCTCCATATGTTACTCTCTCTTTTTCTCTCCTGATTTAACCATGTACTTTTTAGTCCATAAATTGTCCTGACAACATATATACTGAATGTCTTTGAAGTTTTTGTAAGGGTCTGTCTGCAACGCTGAATGTAGATTTCTGCAACTCTGCGGGAAATGAATGATCACTACCACTGGTAATACTTCATATGGAGTTCTCAGCATCTGGTCGTATTTTATCCTGGATTTTGGATTCTTATGGTTGTGTTTTTGTCTTTTTTAGCAATTTGGCAAATCATTGTTGAAGTCTATAGCTTGTGAAAATCTTAGTTAATGTACAAGTTTTAGATTTTAGTGTATTTAAACTTTGTAATTCATTCTCCATTAATGGATGCTGTTCTCAGGCCAAGATTGCAGGGTCCGCACTGCATGGACTTGGAGGTTAATGGGCCAGATTTACTAATGCTGTCTAATATTTAGACAGCGTATACTTAGACTAGGCAGTCAGAAGATGCGCCAAATTTCTGAAAGTAATCACGCTGTATGTTAAATTTGACCTACCTTGCTGGACGTGTTCGACGGTTTTCTCTTCCTTATACCACTTCTTGATTGGCTTAGTTCATGTCGGGGTATTTTAGCCCCCTTCTGCTAAGCCACACCCTTTTCAAGACCCTTTTTGAAGCGTGTTTAGTGAGACGCCAACATCTGTTGTTTTTGGCGCAAATCAAAAATACATTTGTCTAAACGGACATGTGCCAGAAAAAGGTGAATCTTAGGCCAGAATTCTGGTGCAAATACAATAGTAAATCTGCCCCTAGGTATGCAGCTCATGCACACAATACTATAGTACGTTATATTTTGTCCCTAAATGGACATTTCCTCGAACAGGGCCAGATTATAGCAGGGGCATGGGTCTTTACGAGCCAGTGACCTTCACCACTCCACCTCCAATATGTTCACCCTATCTGTGACAGTACTGCTAGTCTAATTGGTGGACCACAAAAAAAACCGAAAGATCAGAATGGAACACTTTCTGCTCCTCACCGAAGAAAAGTCAATACCAATCTGCCAACAGACTTTATCCGCTCATAGCACTTAAAATGTCATCATTGCGTTCATCATATATGACGTGATTTGGGCACATTGGCGGTGTGATTTAGCTGTAAAGATTAAGGTTTTTCTTTGTGCCTTATTTTTTCTGCCCTATAGTCTGCTTTTCTCCTTCCAAATTAAGAAGAGATGTGATCCCACTGCTCCGCTTTTATTTTGCCCCTGGGCCATGGTTACCTGAGATCTTGATTGTTGACCATGAAGTTACCCTTCAAGTATGGGTAGAGTTTCAGGTAAAAAAAAAAAAAAAAGCATGGACAAAACACAGACCAATCAGACCTTTCACACTGTCTTTTGGCCCTACGTTCAGCGTGTACGTCAGGAAAGCTCCCGAGGTGCACGCTAAATGTGTTCATCGGGCTCCATTTCCACAGAGGGGTCCAAGAGGATGTCCTTTTGTGTGTCACAACAAAAGATTTGGAATAGCATAGTAGACTACGCTATTCTATCCCACAGTGTCCAGAGAAAAAGCATATAAGTTAAACCTATATATTATATGTGTATGTGTGTGTGTGTGTGTGTGTGTGTGTGTGTGTGTGTGTGTATGTATGTATGTATGTGTGTGTATATATATATATATATATATACACACACACACACCCACTACCGTTCAAACGTTTGCGGTCACCCAGACAATTTTGTGTTTTCCATGAAAACTCACACTTCTATTTATCAAATGAGTTGCAAAATGACTAGAAAATATAGTCAAGACATTGACAAGGTTAGAAATAATGATTTTTATTTGAAATAATAATTTTTCTCCTTCAAACTTTGCTTTCGTCAAAGAATGCTCCATTTGCAGCAATTACAGCATTGCAGACCTTTGGCATTCTAACTGTTAATTTGCTGAGGTAATCGGGAGAAATTTCACCCCATGCTTCCAGAAGCCCCTCCCACAAGTTGGATTGGCTTGATGGGCACTTCTTGCGTACCATACGGTCAAGCTGCTCCCACAACAGCTCTATGGGGTTGAGATCTGGTGACTGCGCTGGCCACTCCATTACAGATAGAATACCAGCTGCCTGCTTCTTCCCTAAATAGTTCTTGCATAATTTGGAGGTGTGCTTTGGGTCATTGTCCTGTGGTAGGATGAAATTGGCTCCAATCAAGCGCTGTCCACAGGGTATGGCATGGCGTTGCAAAATGGAGTGATAGCCTTCCTTATTCAAAATCCCTTTTACCTTGTACAAATCTGCCACTTTACCAGCACCAAAGCAACCCCAGACCATCACATTACCTCCACCATGCTTGACAGATGGCGTCAGGCACTCTTCCAGCATCTTTTCAGTTGTTCTGCGTCTCACAAATGTTCTTCTGTGTGATCCAAACACCTCAAACTTCGATTCGTCTGTCCATAACACTTTTTTCCAATCTTCCTCTGTCCAATGTCTGTGTGCTTTTGCTCATATTAATCTTTTCCTTTTATTAGCCAGTCTCAGATATGGCTTTTTCTTTGCCACTCTGCCCTGAAGGCCAGCATCCCGGAGTCGCCTCTTCACTGTAGACGTTGATACTGGCATTTTGCGGGTGCTATTTAATGAAGCTGCCAGTTGAGGACCTGTGAGGCGTCTATTTCTCAAACTAGAGACTCTAATGTACTTGTCTTGTTGCTCAGTTGTACAGCGGGGCCTCCACTTCTCTTTCTACTCTGGTTAGAGCCTGTGTATGCTGTCCTCTGAAGGGAGTAGTACACACCGTTGTAGGAAATCTTCAGTTTCTTGGCAATTTCTCGCATGGAATAGCCTTCATTTCTAAGAACAAGAATAGACTGTCGAGTTTCACATGAAAGCTCCTCTTTTTCTAGCCATTTTGAGAGTTTAATCAAACCCACAAATGTAATGCTCCAGATTCTCAACTAGCTCAAAAGAAGGCCAGTTATAGCTCCTCTAAACAGCAAAACTGTTTACAGCGGTGCTAACATAATTGCACAAGGGTTTTCAAGTGTTTTCTAATCATCCATTAGCCTTCTAACACAGTTTGCAAACACAATGTACCATTAGAACACTGGAGTGATGGTTGCTGGAAATGGGCCTCTATACACCTATGTAGATATTGCATTAAAAACCAGATGTTTGCAGCTAGAATAGTCATTTAGCACATTAACAATGTATAGAGTGTATTTCTGATTAATTTAAAGAGGCTCTGTCACCAGATTATAAAATCCCTATCTCCTATTGCATGTGATCGGCGCTGCAATGTGGATAACAGTAACGTGTTTTGTTTTTTTTTAAAAACGATCATTTTTGGCCAAGTTATGAGCAATTTTATATTTATGCAAATGAGCCTTTCTAATGGACAAATGGGAGCATGTTTTCTCTTATTTCCAACTGGGCGTGTATTGTGTTTGTAACATCTGGGCGTGTTTACTTGTTTTACTAGCTGGGCATTGTGAATAGAAGTGTTTGTCAGCATCATATGTCAGCATCATACACTTTTCTCTTCACAACGCCCAGCTAGTAAAACAAGTAAACACGCCCAGATGTTACAAACACAATACACGCCCAGTTGGAAATAAGAGAAAACATGCTCCCATTTGTCCATTAGAAAGGCTCATTTGCATAAATATAAAATTGCTCATAACTTGGCCAAAAATTATAGTTTAAAAAAAAACAAAAAACGTTACTGTTCTCTGCATTGCAGCGTCGATCACATGCAATAGGAGTTGGGATTTGATAATCTTGTGACAGAGCCTCTTTGATGTTATCTTCATTGAAAAAAACTGTGCTTTTCTTTCAGAAATAAGGACATTTCTAAGTGACCCTAAACTTTTGAACGGTAGTGTAAATATATGAATGGCATGTACAAAAAATATGGTGAAATCCTGTTCCATGTAAAACCCCCTCAAAAAACAAGGGGGCACTCCCTCCACCTGGAGAAAGAAAGGTTCAACCTGCAGAGGGGACAAGCCTTCTTTACTGTGAGAACGGTGAATTTATGGAATAGTCTACCGCAGGAGCTGGTCACAGCAGGGACAGTAGATGGCTAAAAAAAAAGGCTTAGATAATTTCCTAGAACAAAAAATATTGGCTCCTATGTGTAGAAATGTTTACCTTCCCTTTTCCCATCCCTTGGTTGAACTTGATTGACGTGTCTTTTTTTTCAACCGTATTATGTAACAAAAACATAGAAAATATACAGGAGATGGGGGCTACAGAGAAACCGTGTCAACGAACACCACAGTATATATCACATACATAATTGCATATTCCAGTCATATATGTGCTATTAATATATTAGACATATTGTACCCTAATAGGGACAATTTGTCTGCTATGCAGATAAAGGGATGGTTCAACACATAAAGGATAAAAATGAGAAAATGGAATACATCCACAAATGAAGTAGGTAGGGAGTGGTGTCACCATATAAACGTAAATGGCAGAAATTACCCCACATTCATTAGTTTTAATGCAATATCGTAAGGAGCCCTAACCCCAATTAAAATAACCATGTCTCATAATGGTACCATAGTGTCTTACCCATTGGTGAGATGTGATCCGTGTGCCCAGGAAGCGTCCCTTCTCTAAATATAAATGCCCCAGCAATCAACTGATAGCTGCAGGTCTGGCACTTGGAATCCCAGTGTTATCGGCAGGAGAAGCTCGAGCCGTTAATACGTTTTCCCTGCAGCGGAAAAGTCGCATAACATTGGGGTTATTCAAATGAACGGCCGACCTTTTAATACACCAGAGTGGGAGATACTCTTACTTCGCAGATCCCTGTTCTTGTCCCAAAAGGGACCCCTCCTCTATGATTTCCATATGCCCTAACAGGTCATAGGGGACAGGGGTTGTTTTTATGAGACAACCCCTTTGAATCTAGTATAGCAGATTTATATACGGATCTCTCATCTTATTTAAATAAATTCTATAGTGAAAGAAACCTTAATGTATTTCAATTACTGACCAAAGATGTGACCAATTCTGTCAGTGAACACATGGCTTCTCACCATAAGACGACCTCGTTGCTGCGAGCACCTCTCACTTCCTTTTACTCTGTCTGCTCTAAGCAACATGGCTGCAAGTCGACGGTCCTTTGTCGCTTATCGTGAACTAAATAAACAGAACAATCTGGAGCTAATTTAAAGACCCTGCCAGTTGCCATATCAGGATACAGCTGGGAAAGATTTTAAGAAAGTAAAAAAAGAGGCTAAATGTGAACAATAGCACTGTGAAGCCTGGTGGCAGCAAACACAGGAAAGCCGTGTAGACAGCTTGGCAGACAGCTGTCAGCCATTCCAATGACCATCGTAAAAGCCAATCAAAACGAGCCGTGTCCGTGTTCTCAATGAGCATCAAAAGAAAAGCTATAGCAAAATGGAAATAAAATGACATGGTCATGGGTTCTAAACCACTGACGAGCACGTGACCACACTTCTCCTTGGCTCGAAAGGAATAACATAACTTTAGTAAAGAAAATGACATAAGGCAACAAACAAAATAATTTGATTTAGAAAAAAAAAGAGAGAGAGAGAGAATAAAAAAAAAAAAATGCGCTGCTGGAAGTTTTTTTAAAGGCTATGTACACCTTTTGAATTATTAGTACGTGCGTGTGTGCGCCCTCCTCCTCCCCTTTCCTGCTACTATCAGCCAGGGATGAGAAGACTGTGATCTCACGAGAGAAATCACACAGCAGAAGCCGCTCTGACATTGTCCGCAGCTAATTAGAGAGTGTCAGAGCTCTATCACGCCCCTGTCCTTTCCATGTCCAGGAACGCCCCTCTGACAGGCACTAATTTACATATCGGGCGCCAATCATAACGGCACTGATATTTCCAGAATGGCAGAGACTACACCGCTAATTCAAAGTGCCGCAGGTTCTGTGCAGTAGTGCCTATAAAATGGTGCACTCAGCTGCACGGCTGGGGTAGTGAAAGGTTCTCTTTAACCCCTTCCCGCCGCAGCCCTTTTTCAGATTTTCATTTTAGTTTTTTCCTCCCCACCTTCCAAAAGCCATAACGTCTTTATTTTTCGTTTAGGAAAGAATTTGATCCAGCGCTGCAGGTATGTGATTTAAAAAGGATCTCGGTCCCACTTTTATTTGTATCAAAAATTTAAAATTCGAGATCAGGTGCATTCAGGCATCAAGGCAGTATTTTGTAGGTATTCAGCGCCTACGCGTTTCAAGCACGACTGGTGCTCTTAATCATGGCATCCATGGTGAATGGATGCCATGATTAAGAGCACCAGTCGTGCTTGAAACGCGTAGGCGCTGAATACCTACAAAATACTGCCTTGATGCCTGAATGCACCTGATATCGAATTTTAAATTTTTGATACAAATAAAAGTGGGACCGAGATCCTTTTTAAATCACATACCTGCAGCGCTGGATCAAATTCTTTCCTAAACCACTATTGTTTGCCGCGGACTGTCGCGGAGATCCGGGCGAGGCGAAGGTGTCGGGTGCTGGAACGGTGAGCTGGAGGCTTCCTCCCCTTTACTCTAGTCTTTATTTTTCGGTCGATCTAGTACTATGAGGGCTTGATTTTTGCGGGACGAGTTGAAGTTTTTCGTAGCACCATTTATTGAACCGTATAATGTACTAGGAAACAGGAAAAAAAATATTTGTGGAGTAGAAAATGAAAAAAACAGCGATTTCCTCCATGGTTTTTTGCGCACTGTTTTTATGGAATTCACTGTGCAATTAAAACAACATATTAACTTTATTCTGTGCCTCAATACGATTACGGCGATACCAAATATATATAGTTTTTTCTGTATTTTAATACTTTTACAAGTAAAAACCTAAGTGTAAAAAAGAAAATGTATTTTGTGTCGCCAAATTCAGAGAGCCATAACTTTTTTTATTTTTCCGTCGATTAAGTGGAATGAGGGCTTATTTTTTGCGGAATAAGCTGTCGTTTTTAATAATACCATTTTGGTGTACATGCGACGTTTTGATCACTTTTTATTTCATTTTTTGTGGGAGATGAGGTGACCAAAAAATAGAGATTCTGGCGTTTACAATTTTTTATTTTTTTACGGCATTCACCGTACGGGTTAAGTAATGATATATTGTAATAGTTCAGACTTTTACGGCCGCGACGATACCAATTATGTTTTATTTTATTTTTTTTACTATGCTCTAAGTGGAAAATGGGAAAAGGGGGTTTTTTTTTAACTTTCAAATAATTTTTTTTACACAATTTTTTTTTTTTATTAGCCCCCCCCCCCCCCCTAGGGGACTTCAACCAGCGATCGTTCGATTGCTTGCACGATATACTGCAATACTAATGTATAGCAGTATATCGTGATTCTGACAGGCAGCTATTAAGCCCTGCCGGAGGCACAAAGATGGCGGACCTGGGGGCCTTCATTAGGCCCCCAGGCAGCCATAGCAACCATCGCCCCCCCCAAGATTGCGTTGCGGGGGGCGCGATGAGCTGTTAGAGGGGGTTGCCCCCCTCTTCCTAACTATTTAAATGCTGTGGTCGCTATTGACCGCAGCATTTAACAAGTTAAACGAGTGGGATCGTGATCGAGCGCGATGCCGCTCGTTGTTCTGAAGTGTCGGCTGTAACAAACAGCCGACACCCGCATCGTATGGAGCAGGGTTCACTCCGTGAGCCCGCACCATACTTCCCCTACCCGACTTTGGCGTATGGATACGTCAAATGTCGGGAAGGGGTTAAAGGCCCTTTTTTTTTTTTTTTTTATTTTTTTTTTTTTTTTTCCCATAAACCGGTCAGTCAGTGTGTTTGGTGTAACTTTGTAATTAGTCTTTAGTAAAAATGAGTTTTACTTTTTTAGATACAACTGCTCTGAATTCTCTACACAGAGCAGCTGTATCGTTCGCTATGACCTGAATCAGTCAGTCCTGTGGACCTGATGGGTTCCATGTCTGCGGGTCCTGCGTGTCTGGCACGCAAGATCCACATGTAATTGTTCTCATCTAAATTATGACCCGCAGTCACTGAACCGGTTAGTCCCGCGGACCTGGCAGTATCAGGATTTAGGTCTTCATACAGCTGCTTTGTATACAGAATACAGAGCAGCTGTATCTCAAGATAAAACTAATTCTTATTAAAAAGTTACACCAAACACACTGACCATTTTTATAAAAAAAAAAAAAATGCCCATCAAAGGTTTACGTAGCCTTTAACCCTTTCAAGACCGAGCTCATTTTGGCCTTCAGGACCAGCCCCATTTTTTCAAATCTGACATGTTACTTTATGTGGTAATAACTCCGGAATGCTTTTGCCTATCCAAGCGATTCTGAGATTGTTTTCTCGTGACATATTGTACTTTATATTAGTGGAAAAATGTGGTCAATAAATTCATTGCTTATCTGTGAAAAACACCAAAATTTTTAGAAAATTAGCAAAAATTATGATTTTTCTAATTTTAAATGTATCTGCTTGTAAAACAGATAGTAATACCACACAAAATAGTTACTATTTCACATATGCCATATGTCTACTTTAGTTTGGCATCGTTTTTTGAACATTATTTTATTTTTCTAGGACGTTACAAGGCTTAGTACTTTACCAGCAATTTCACACATTTTCAAGAAAATTTCAAAAGGCGATTTTTACAGGGACCAGTTCAGTTCTAAAGCGGCTTTGAGGGCCTTATGTACTAGATAGACCCCATAAATCACCCAATATTAAAAACTGCACCCCTCAAAGTATTCAAAATAGCATTCAGAAAGTTTCTTAACCCTTTAGGCGTTTAACAGGAATTAAAGCAATGTAGAGGGGAAATTGACATTTTTTTTATTTTTTTTTGCTGCAATTCATTTGTAACACATTTTTTTTTCTGTAACATAGAAGGTTTTACCAGAGAAACGCAACACAATATTTATTGCCCAGATTCTGCAGTTTTTATAAATATCCCACATGTGGCCCTGGTGTGATAATAGACTGAAATACCGGCCTCAGAAGCAAAGGAGCACCTAGTGGATTTTGTGGCCTCCTTTTTTTAGAATATATTTTAGGCACCATGTCGGGTTTGAAGAGGTCTTGTAGTGCCAAAACAGTGGAAATCCCCCAAAAGTGACACGTTTTGGTAACTGCACCCCTCAAGGAATTTATCTAGGGGTATAGTTAACATCTTGACCCCACAGGTCAAGTGAAAATCTACTTTTTTTTCTGAAACAATATAAAACAAAAAGATATTTGCAAGGAATAAAGAATAAAAAGCACCCCAAAACAAGTAAAGCTACTTCTCCCGATTACAGCAATACCCCATATGTAGTACTAAACTGCTGTTTGGACCCACGGCAGAGCTCAGAAGGGAAGGAGCGCCATTTGGATTTCGAAGCGCAGATTTTGCTGGATTGGTTTTCAGTGCGATGTCGCGTTTGCAACGCCCTGGAGGGAGCAAAACGGTGGAAACCCTCCAAAAGTGACCCCGTTTTGTAGACCACACCCCTCAAGGAATTTTTCTAGGGGTATAGTTAGCATTTTGACCCCACCGGTTTTTTTTTGCTGAATTTAGTGGAATTAGGCCGTGAAAATGAAAATCTACTTTTTTTCTGAAAAAACATAGAAATGTTTTAATTTTTACAATGAGTAAAGGAGAAAAATCACCCCAAAATTTGTAAAGCAATTTGTCCTGATTACAGCAATATGCCATATGTGGTAATAAACTGCTGTTTGGACCCACGGCAAGACTCCGAAGGGAAGGAAGAATATTTGGCTTTTGGAGCTCAAATTTAGCTGGAATGGTTTTCGGGTGTCATGTCGCATTTGCAAAGCCCCTGAGGTAACAAAACAGTGGAAACCTCCCAAAAGTCCCTTTAGGGGACTGGAACGAGCGATCATTAGATCACTGGTACAATACACTGCAGTACTAATGTATTGCAGTACAATATCATTTTTACAGGCTCCTGTAACAGCGCGATCGCTGTTCCTGTCCATTAGTCCCGGGTGTCAGCTGTAATACACAGCGGACACCTGCAGAATATGGCGCGGGCGCAGCGCATGAGCCCGCTCCATATATAACCCCCTGCACCACAACATGCTATTAAGTCGTGGTGCGCGAAGGCGTTAATGCGCAGCGGATGTTGCAAAGTGAAAATTTAAATTTTCCACTGATATGCCATTTTAACGCACAATATGTTGTGCCCAGTTTGTGCCACTGAAGACAAATACCTCATACAATGTTGAGCGGGTTCTCCCGGATATAAAATATCATATATGTGGAGGTAAGCTGGTGTTTGGGCACGCTGTGGGGCTCACAAGGGAGGGAGCGCCATTTGGCTTTTGGAGCGCAGAGTTTGCTTGGTAACTGTTCTGTTTGGGGTTTTGCTGGTTTTATGTGTAAATTGGGCAGAGTACATCAGGACATAATAAGAGGGTATAATAATTCGGTAAATAAATAATAATCCGCAGATATGTGGCCAATGTCGCACTGATAAATGGCGCCCGATCTTATCAGCTTTTGGACACTGCACAATTTCTGTCGCTATATTCTGAGAGCCAGAACTTTTTTTTATTTTTTCTTCACCGCCGCCATGCGAGGACTTATTTGTTGCGGGACAATCTGTAGTTTTCATTGGTACCATTTTAGGGTACATGTGATTTTTTTTTATCACTTTTTATTAGATTTTTTTGGGCAAGCAAAGTGACAAAAAAACTAATTCTGACAATGTTTTTTGTCTTTTTTTTTTTTTTACACTTTTCACCGTGCGCTATAAATGACATTTTACTTTATTCTGCGGGTTGATACGATTACGGCGATACCAGATGTATATAGTTTTTTTTATGTTTTGTGGCATTTGCGCAATAAAATCACTTTTCGATTAAAATTATTTATTTTTTGTGTCACCATATTCTGAGAGCCATAACTTTTTTTATTTTTCAGTCAAAAAAGCTGTGTAAGGGCTTGTTTTTCGTGGGACGAGTTGTCGTTTTTATTGGTACTATTTTAGGGTACATGCGACTTTTTGATCACCTTTTATTCTATATCTTTGGAGCGTTGATGACCAAAAAAATAGTGATTCTGACATTGTTTTTTAATTATTTTTTTGCGCTGTTCACCGTGCGGGAAAAATAATATTATAGTTTTATAGTTTGGGTCGTTACGAACGCGGTGATATCAAATATGTGTACTTTTTTTTTACATTTTCATTTTTTCCTATAATAAAAATCTTATAGGAAAAAAAGCATTTTTTGTTTTTGTAACTTTTATAACTTGTTTTTACACTTTTATAAAACATTTTTATTACTTTATTTTTTACTTGTTTTACTTGAAGACTGGCAGCACTGATCGCCGCTATAATACATTACACTACCTAGGTAGTGTAATGTATTATAAACTGTCAGTGTGACGCTGGGAGTCACACTGACAGGAAGCTTATGAGGACCGGCCTCCGGCTGGTTCTCATAGGCTGCTGTGCATGGCAGACCCGGGGGCTGTTATATGGCCTCCGGTTCTGCCTTATAACCGATTGCAGCACCTGCAATCGGTCCCCGGGAAAGTTTGTTGTAGCAACAAACTTTCCAGTTTGTTGTAGTAACAAACTTTCCAGTTCGTTGCTACAACAAACTTTCCCTGTGATCACATGACAGGGACCTGAACCAATTAGGTCCCGGTCATGTCTCCGGGACCAGAGGCAGGGGTTAACAGCGTGATCCGGGTGTCAGCGCTACTCTGAGACACCCGGATCGCGCTTTTAACACCCACCGTGACTTCACGTCGGCACTGCACAGAGCCCAGCAAATGCCTACGTGAATTTACTGTGGGCGGTCTGGAAGCGGTTAAAGTTATATATTTCTACTTTACTTCACACATTCAATCACTTTCACCTCCAAAACCTCTCCAGAATCCGCCCTTTTCTTACTGTGGAAACTGCCAAAACTCTCATTGTCGCTCTGATTCACTCTCGTCTTGATTACTGTAACTCATTACTAGTCGGTCTTCACCTCACTAAACTCTCCCCTCTCCAACCTATCCTGAAAACAGCAGCCGGGCTCATCTTTCTGACCAACCGCTATACCAACGTCTCTACCCTCAGCCAGTCCCTGCACTGGTTGCCCATACTCTTCAGAAGTAAACTCATTACTCTCACCCACAAAGCTCTCCACAGTGCTGCACCACATTACATCTCCTCCCTCATCTCTGTCTACCACCCTACTCGGGCTTTACGTTCTGCCAACAACCTAAGGTTAACATCCTCCATAATCCGAACCTCCCACCTCCAAGAGTTTTCTCGTGCTGCGCCAATCCTCTGGAATGCACTACCCCAGACAATCAGATTAATCCCCAACATCCACAGTTTTAAGCATGCCCTGAATACACATATTTTTAGACGGGCCTATAACATTCCCTAATCTGACTCCTTTCCCTGGCCCCCCTTTTACATTAGTCATGAGAACTTGACCCCCTCAGTCAGCAGTATCCCCTACACTCCTTGCACCCTAATACTTTTCATGTCTGTCATACACTGATACTAGCTGGTGACCGGCTCATGCAGCTTTATGTGTACCACCCCATGTGTATAAAAGATGGCTGGACCATTGTACAGAACAAGCACTTTCCACATTTTGTGTCTCCCTTATTTCCTCATAGATTGTAAGCTCTTGCGAGCAGGGTCCTCACTCCTCTTCTTTGAATTGTAAATGAGTTTTGTCACTATGTAATGTCTGATATTGTCTGTACAATGTACCCCCTTAACTGTAAAATGCTGTGGAATATGTTGGCGCTATATAAATAAAAATTATTATTGAAAGTGCTTGGTGTCAAAATCATTATCAGCAGATAATTTAAGGTATCAATAAACCTATAAATATGATACATAAAGTGCTAATGTGCATCAACAATAATTGTGAACTACAATACATCATACAGAAAACGTTAAAAACAAGTGATTAGGACATAATCAGAACTTCAGGACTTCGTTTAACATGTCAGGTCATTGAAATCCATAGCGATGTTCAGCTGCGCACCACGTTGTAATCATGGAGTAGTGCGACTGTCTAAAAACAGCGGAAGTATATCGTTGCTGGGCAACAAGGCGCACACGGCGCATGTTGACGACACTGTGCGTTCCACCATCTGGATCATGTGGATGGTGGCGTCCTCAGTTGCCAAGCAACTGACATGGATCTGCCGCACTTCGTTGCTACCACGTCAGGTGGCAATATCGCAAATTCTTATATCATAATAACAGAGTAACAAAGCTACAACGAGTTAGATAGTCCAACACATGGAAAAAACCATATATACTATTAAGGGCTCCTGTTGATGAGTGACAGAGATAACTTAGAAAAGGAAAAATAGCGATTAAGTATAACGGACTTTCGTCATTGTAATGAGGGTATTGTTGTTGATCCACACGTGGGTATGTGGATCTCTGCTCACTATTGCGTGTTCAGAACGATCACACTCCCAAGGTTTCCAGAATCCACTGGCATAGTCTTCATGTGCACAGGATATTCCGTCAACCACACACGTGTAACGGACCAATAGTACCTCTTTTAGCAACATACTATAAATATAAATAATATTACAATATCTCCCTGTCACTTATCACCAAAAAGGAGACTAGAAATAAACTCTATGTAAAAAGGTATTTTATTTAATGTGTTCATAGGACAAAAAACTCGTAATATAGCAATGTGCAATGTCTGTCAAACAAGTTCATTAGTATCAGATATAGATATGAAAGAACCCGAAGTTCTGTTGAGATTCGTGTTTTGGATCTGAAAGAAAGAAAACAAATATAAATATAAAAAGTAAAATTTAGTGCTGATAGAAATAAACATATAGATAAATAATACCAATGTGTCATAAATTGTCATAAAAAAGAAAGCATTAGAGAACCTCAAAAATAAAGCGGAGAAGCGAAAGCATCACATGGTGATCCTATCTACACTGAATTCTACATTGAGGCCGGATGGTCTCAACGAGTTCAATGAGAATATCCATCTCAGTTCTTTCTTATGTAAAGCCATATGTCTATCACCACCATATTGTAATGGCGGGATATGATCAAGGATCATAAATGTAAGTAAGATCCCTTTCATTGTGTCCATGTTCTGAGAAATGTTTGGCAAATCAAGTTTATTTTTTCGAATCGAAAAACGGTGGTTGTTTAAACGAGTTTTAAAAGCGCAAGTGGTCTCCCCCACATATAAAAGGCTGCAGGGACACCATAGAACAGGGGTGGGCAAACTTTTTGACTCGCGGGCCACAATGGGTTCTAAAATTTGACAGAGGGGCCGGGCCAGGAGCATTTGGAGGGAGTGTTTGGGCCGGATATACTAAAGCATTAAATGTAGTGTGTGCAAACCTCATAGCACAGTAAGAACACTACAACCCAATTTATTAACTGTCTTTCAAATGTGAAAAATAGCCCTTATCAGTTAATAAATTTGTCTCAAGGAATATGCAAGATATGGCATTTACATACTATTTCGCAGATACTGGGAGGAGGAAATGTAAATAGATTAAAATAACATACGCACTGTGATTTATCAAGAAAAAAGTTCTGTTGACTCTGTAAATTAGCTGCCAACCTCTGAGCAGTAGCCGCCCGTTCTTGTGTTGACTGCTTGCTAGCATAGTTTGCATGCTTCATGGCAAAGTGACGGCTGATATTGTACTCTTTGAAAACCGAAGGGCTTAATGGTGACGTGAAACGAAGTGAAAATTAAAGTGAAATAAAGAGAAATACGCGCCACATTAACCCCTTAATGACCGGGCCATTTTGCACGTTAATGACCAAGGATTATTTTTTGGTTTTTCACGGTCGCATTCCAAGAGTCGTAACTTTTTTTTTATTACGTCGACATAGCCGTATAAGGGCTTGTTTTTTGCGGGACGAGTTGTATTTTGTAATTGCACCATTTTTAGATGCTTACAATATATTGATTAACTTTTATTAACTTTATTTTAGGAGAGAATTGAAAATAAGCAGCTATTCCAGCATTAATTTTCACGTTATAAATTTATGCCCTTTAGGCCTCATGCACACGACCGTAAAAACACCCGTTATTGCGGGTCGTTATTACGACCCGCAATAACGGGCTCATAGGCTTCTGTTAGCCACGGGTACCTTCCCGTTTGCTCACGGGAAGGTACCCGTGCCGTTAAAAAAGATAGAACATGCCCTATTTCATGCCGTAATAACGGCACGGGCATCCCATAGAAGTCTATGGGGCTCCCGTAATCATGGGTGGCTCCGTGTGTTCACCCGTGATTACGGGAGCGTTGCGAGGTGAGGCGAGGTCAGGGGACTACCCGGTCTGCAGGCCACAGCCCAGTGGCGTAACTACCGCCGGGACTACAATGAAAACTATGGCAGAGCGGGGAGGTATCTCCCCGCTCTGCCATAAACAAAAGACATGTATCCCCTATCCTGTAAAAAATAAAAATAAAAGACGTTCATACTTACCGACAACTTCCTGCTTCTCCAGTCCGGTCTCCCGCCCGTTGCCTTGGTGACGCGTCCCTCTCGACATCCGGGCCGACGTCCTGGATGACGTTTCAGGCCATGTGACCGCTGCAGCCAATCACAGGTCAATCACAGGCTGCAGCGGTCACATGGACTGCCGCGTCATCCAGGGATGTCGGGCTGGATGTGAAGAGAGGGACGCGTCACCAAGACAACGGCCGGGTAAGGATGAATTTCTTTAACTTTTATTACAGAAAAGGCTGTCCCTTCTCTCTATCCTGCACTGATAGAGAGAAGGGGCTGCCGATTAGTGCAGTGCTATTTTGCTGCCAAAAACGTGCTCGTAAATACGGGTGGAATACGTGTGACACCGGACCCATATTTACGAGCACGGGTTCGTAAATACTGGTGCAAAACGGGTGGAATACGTGTGACACCGGACCCGTATTTACGCCAGTATTTACGGGTGTGAAAAAATACGGTCGTGTGCATGAGGCCTTACTATGCAGCATAAATAACATGTTACCTTTATTCTACGGGTCGGCACGATTACGAGGATACCAAATATGTAAAGGTTTTATATGTTTTCCTACGTTTGCACAATAAAAACCCTTTTAGAAAAAAATTACTTGTTTTTGCATCGCCGCGTTCCAAGAGCCGTCATTTTTTTATTTTTCCGTCGATGTGACCGTACGTGGGATTGATTTTTGCGGGCCAATGCGTAGTTTTCATTAGTACTATTTTGGGGTACATAGGACTTATAGATTAACTTTTATTTTATTTTTTATGGGGGGAATGGGAGAAAAGAGAGAATTTTGCCGTTGTTTTTTGCGGGTTTTTTGGACGCCGTACATCCGGCGGTTTCATTAATGTGTTCATTTTATTGGTCAAGTTGTTACGATCGCGGGGATACCATATATGTGCATGTGTGATTTGTTTTGACCGTTTTATTAAATAAAACCACTTTTTGGGGCAAAAAAGTAGTTTTATTTGACTTTGACTGTAATTTTTTTTATTTTTTTTTTCACAAACTTTATTTAACGGTTTTACTTTTTTTTTTTTAGTCCCACCAGGGGACTTCACTATGCGATATGCCGATCGCATATATAATGCTTTGGTATACTTCGTGTACCAAAGCATTATTGCCTGTCAGTGTAAAACTGACAGGCAACCTGTTAGGTCATGCCTCTGGCATCGCCTAACAGGCAGTTGCTGAAGACAGACCTGGGGGTCTTTGTTAGACCCCCGGCTGTCATGGAAACCCGACGGCGACCCGCGATTTGT
Organism: Rhinoderma darwinii; assembly: GCF_050947455.1. NCBI lineage: Eukaryota > Metazoa > Chordata > Amphibia > Anura > Rhinodermatidae > Rhinoderma > Rhinoderma darwinii. Next base: position 562,671,688 of record NC_134687.1, on the reverse strand, counting down.
TTGCGGGGGCGCCGATCGGGAGACAGAGGGAGTTCCCCCCTCTGTCAAACACATTAAATGCCGCTGTCACTGTTGACAGCGGCATTTAATGGGTTAAACTGCCGGAATCGGCGCGTGCTTCGATTCCGGCAGTTGCAGCAGGAGCCAGGCTGTGTATAACAGCCGTGCTCCTGCCGCTGATCGCGTGGGTAAACTGTCAGTACCCGCGCGATCACAGGACGGATATATCCGTCCTCCTGCGCGAACTAGCAGCTGCTGAGGACGGATATATCTTGGACAAGTTCGGCGGGCCGGATTAAAAAGCCTAACGGGCCGTATGTGGCCCGCGGGCCGTAGTTTGCCCATGTCTGCCATAGAACATAAATGACCCAATCCGAGTCACAAGTAAAATTATGTCTGATGTTAAACTTATGACCAGTTAGTGGATGTGTAAAAGTGTTGCCCTTACACATTAATGAGCAGTTAACACATCTGTGGCACGGGACATTCCCTGGTTAGGACACAGCCTGTTTTGGCCTTGTGGACACAGCCTATTTTTTAAAATCTGACATGTGTCACTTTATGTGGTAATAACTCCGGAATGCTTTTACCTATCCAAGCGATTCTGAGATTGTTTTCTCGTGACATATTGTACTTTATGTTAGTGAAAAAATTTGGTCGATAAATTCAATATTTATTTGTGAAAAACTTCAAATTTTAGCAAAAATTTGCAAAAATTTGCATTTTTCTAAATTTAAATGTATTTGCTTGTGAAACAGATAGTAATACCACACAAAATAGTTACTAGTTAACATCCCCTATATGTCTACTTTATGTTTGCATCATTTTTTTTCACGTACTTTTATTTTTCTAGGACGTTACAAGGCTTAGAACTTTAGCAGCAATTTCTCATATTTTCAATAAAATTTCAAAAGGCTATTTTTTCAGGGACCAGTTCAGTTCTGAAGTGGCTTTGAGGGCCTTATATATTAGAAAGTCCCCATAAATCACCCCATTTTGAAAACTGCACCCCTCAAGGTATTCAAAACCACATTCAGAAAATATTTTAACCCTTTAGGCGTTTCACAGGAATTAAGGCAAAGTAGAGGTGAAATTTACAAATTTCATTTTTTTTGCCGAAATTCATTTGTAATAAAAAAAAATCTGTAACACAGAAGGTTTTACCAGGGAAACGCAACTCAATATTTATTGCCCAGATTCTGCAGATTTTAGAAATATCCAACATGTGGCCCTAGTGTCCTAATGGACTGAAACACAGGCCTCAGAAGCAAAGGAGCAGCTAGTGGATTTCGGGGCCTCCTTTTTTTAGGAATATATTTTAGGCACCATGTCAGGTTTGAGGCGGTCTTGTGGTACCTAAACAGCCGAAACCCCTCCAAAGTGACCCCATTTTGGAAACTACACCCCTCAAGGCATTTTTCTAGGGGTATAGATAGCATATTGACCCCACAGTTTTTTTGCAGAATTTAGTGGAATTAGTCTGTGAAGATGAAAATCACCTATTTTTCTGTGGAAACATAGAATTTTTTCATTTTTACAAGGAATAAAGGAGAAAAAGCACCCCAAAATTTGTAAAGCAATTTCTCCCGATTACGGCAATACCCCATATGTGGTCGTAAACTGATGTTTGGACCCACAGCAGGGCTCAGGAGGGAAGGAGCGCCTTTTGGATTTTGGAGCGCAGATTTTGCTGGATTGGTTTTCAGTGCCATGTCGGGTTTGCAACGCCCCGGAGGGACCAAAACAGTGTAAACCCCCCAAAAGTGACCCCATTTTGGAATCTACACCCCTCAAGGAATTTTTCTAGGGGTATAGTGAGATTTTGGCCCCTCAGGATCTTTTTTAGAGCTAAGGTGACCAAAAAACAGCGATTTTGGCGCTTTAAATTCTTTATTTATTACAGCGTTCACCGTGCGCAATAAATTACGTTTTAATTTATTCTGCCGGTCGGTACGATTATGGCGATACCATATGTGTATAGATTTTTTTACGTTTTGCAGCGTTTGCACAATAAAATTAAGTTTCTATAAAATAATTTATTTTCTGGGACACGCTATTTTGAGCCGTAACGTTTTTATTTTTTCGTCAAAAAAGCTGTGGGAGGTCTTGTTTTTTGCGGGACGGGTTGTAGTTTTTATTGGTACCATTTTGGGGTAAATGCGACTTTTTGATCACTTTTTATTCTATATCTTGGGAGGGGTGGTGACTAAAAAATAGCGATGCTGACAGTTTTCCGTTTATTTTGTTTGCGGCGTTCACCGTGCGGAAAAATTAACATTATAGTTTCATAGATTGGGTCGTTACGAACGCGGCGATACCAAATATGTGTACTTTTTTTTTAACGTTTTCATTTTTTCCCTATAATAAATGACTTATTATAGGAAAACAAAACCTTTTATTTTTACACTTTTATAAAAAAAAATTATTAACTTTTTTTTACTTTTTACACTTTATATTTTTGTTTATTAACTTTTCTTTTACTTTTTACACTTTCTTTTTTTGACCTGCAGCTCTGATCGCTGCTAGAATACATTACACTACCTAGGTAGTGTAATGTATTCCAACTGTCAGTGTGACGTCACAGTCACTCTGACAGTTGGTCTACGAGGATCAACAGAGGCTGATCCTCATAGGCTGACATACATGGCAGACCTGGGGGCCGTTGTCTGGCCCCCGGGTGCCATCACAAGCATCAGAAGCCCCCACGATTGCATGGGGGCTGCTGATGCGCTACAAACCCGCTACATGCGGAGATCGCAATCGAGCCCCGCATGTAACGGGTTAATTGCCGAAATCAGCGGCGATGAGCCGCTGATCGGCAACACTGGAGAGTGTCAGCTGTCGGGGACAGCTGATCTCCAAGTTCCCGATGCACACTGTCGCCGACAGTGTGCATCGGGAACGGCACAGTGACTTTCTGTCACTCTGACAGGAAGCCTATCAGGACCAGCCGAAGGTTGGTCCTGATGGGCTTCTGTCCATGGCAGACCCGGAAGCCATTGTTTGGCTTCCGTTTGCCATACTAACTATCGGCAGACCCCGCGATTTCGGACGGGGGTCTGCCGATATGTTAGAAACCCCTAAAATTCGGCGATTGCACCCGATCGCCGAATTTAAGGGGTTAATGCGCCGAAATCAGCGGCAAAGGACCGCTGGCCGGCAAGAGGGGAGTGTCAGCTGTCGGCGACAGCTGACCTCCTGGTTCCCGGTGCACACTGTCGCCGACAGTGTGCACCGGGATTAACTCAGTAACTGTACGTCCTCGTGCGGGAAGTAACTTCCCGCAACGACGTACAGTTACGTCCTGGTGCGGGTAGGGGTTAAAGACTTTAGTAAGGATTGTGACCCTTTTTTGTATGCTCACACCCTAGTCTTAACCAATCGGTCACGAAGATTTTGTGAACGTCGATAAGACATTAGAGGATTATTTTTCAATTCCTCGATGTGCCCAAAACTGTTGCTAATAATAGACCAATGTCTATTCACAATCCTGGAAAGATCTCCACTAGTTTCATTGTAAGTTGAAATAAAAGGAATACGTTTTTTTTGTTTGTTTTGTGTGAGGGAATTTGCAGATTGGTCTAGACTATCCCTTGTGATATTACAAAGCTTATTTTTATGAGATAGCAGCAATGATTTAGGATATCCTCTCTGTAGAAAATTATTTGTCATGATACTTAAAGAGGCTCTGTCACCAGATTTTGCTACCTCTATCTGCTATTGCAGCAGATAGGCGCTGCAATGTAGATTACAGTAACGTTTTTATTTTTAAAAAACGAGCATTTTTGGCCAAGTTATGGCCATTTTTGTATTTATGCAAATGAGGCTTGCAAAAGTACAACTGGGCGTGTTTAAAGTAAAAGTACAACTGGGCGTGTATTATGTGCGTACATCGGGGCGTGTTTACTACTTTTACTAGCTGGGCGTTGTGTATAGAAGTATCATCCACTTCTCTTCAGAACGCCCAGCTTCTGGCAGTGCAGACACAGCGTGTTCTCGAGAGATCACGCTGTGACGTCACGCACAGGTCCTGCATCGTGTCAGACGAGCGAGGACACATCGGCACCAGAGGCTACAGATGATTCTGCAGCAGCATCAGCGTTTGCAGGTAAATCGATGTAGCTACTTACCTGCTGATGCTGCTGCAGAATCAACTGTAGCCTCTGGTGCCGACACGATGCAGGACCTGTGAGTGACGTCACAGATCTGCACTGCCAGAAGCTGGGCGTTCTGAAGAGAAGTGGATGATTATTCTCATCAGAACGCCCAGCTAGTAAAAGTAGTAAACACGCCCCGATGTACGCACATAATACACACCCAGTTGTACTTTTGCAAGCCTCATTTGCATAAATACAAAAATGGTCATAACTTGGCCAAAAATGCTCGTTTTTTTTAAAATAAAAACGTTACTGTAATCTACATTGCAGCGCCGATCTGCTGCAATAGCAGATAGGGGTTGCAAAATCTGGTGACAGAGCCTCTTTAATGATTCATCCAAGTCTTCCTGTTTATCAGTGTTACGTTTGGCCCTAATCATTTGACTATACGGTAGGGATTTGACCATATTTTTTGGATGACAACTGTCAAATCTTAATAAAGTATTTCAATCTGTTTCTCTCATATACATTTTTTATTTTAGTGTATTGTTGTCAATCAGTACTGTAACATCCAAAAATTGGATGCTATCCATCGAATATGTCATAGTAAATTGGATATCCTCATGGGACGTTTTTGCTGGGCACCCGTTCATTGATTTCCATGTGAGTGCTGCTGCTTTCTCTTTGTGTGTATATGTGTATATATATATTTTTTATATATATATATATATATATATATATATATATATATATATATATAAATATTTTTTTATTTTTTTTGATCTTGCACTCCTCCCATTCTGCCCTGGGTGATTTTAATTAGTTTAATGCTTGTTCCTACAATCCCCAGATATATGCAGGCTTCGTCCCAGTTCTAGTTGTATGTGCAGAGTAGGTCCCCACCTATGGAGGACGCCTTGTCGTGGCAGGTGGGCAAACACAATTTGATCAAAATGTGCGCTAAGATCCTCCCTATTGTAAGCAGATAAAGCAGTAATGCATACTTATTTATATTTAGCGGCTTAGGTGACATTGGTGTTCGCAGTGAGCTGTCGCCATTTTCTGTGTGTGTGTGTGTGTGTGTGTGTGTGTGTGTGTGTGTGTATATGTATATGTATATATATATATATATATATATATATATATAAAATTTTATTTATTTTAACTAAACTATGAAGTGTTACTTTTTAAACGTTCTTATTTTATACAGTTTTGGGCTGGAGGAAGATAATAGCATTTGCCTTTTCCAGATATGCTTGTAACACGAGGCATCTAATAAAATATCAGAGCAGTATAATAAGCTATTTGCAGTACAGTAATAACAGGGTCATAAAACGGTCTCTAATATTTCTCTGTTACATTGATTACAATCTTGGAACAGATACTTCTCCAAGATACTAATTTTGGTACTTGAACGTCTGACGCTGTTGTGTATGTTGTACACAAATACTGTCTACTCAAGCCAAAACATTCAGCGACTGGCAATACATCAAAGGGAAACCCATAGCTGTTACTTAACATGAATTTACCGGGTTCATGGAATACACACTTAAATCACCGGGCTTTTTTTATCTGGTGTATACTTAAATTAAAGGCTCCGTCCTTTATGTACTATAGTTCCTGCAGGGTTCCTGAAAGCCATTTATCAATAGAACCGAGCTGTATATGAATTGCATATAAATATGCACGAACAATGAATGTCATGGCGTTAAAACATTTGCAGCACTTTTTAGTCTGTTGTTTTATGACTTTGAATATTTTTTTCGTGGCATAACCATTCCTCTTCTATCTAACTTCATTAATAGCTTCACTTTAAGGGGCTGACTCGCCACAGAAAACACCTTAAATATTGAAGTTGCCAGTGGGTGCAGCTCCTGGCACCCTTTGGAAACTACTGTTTTTGTAGAGGGAAGATATCCTCTGCAGGGTAAATGCAGTATCACGTGGCAGCAGTTATGATGAATGTTGAGTACCCCAGAGCGGGGGCTGCTGTTTCTGTGAAGTCCACATGCCCTATGGACAGGGGTTATCTTCATTAGTCAACCCTATTAAACGTAATTTAATAAGATTTGAATGAACAGCAATGTACCCTTACCGTAAATTATAAGATTACTAGAAACCACAATACAGTTTAGTGACCCTATTAATGCAGATGCAGCCAGGTTGACTTTTAATATTTTTACTAACTTCTACTAGAGGTTACGTTATTCTTTATAATACACACCAAAGCTGCAGCCGCTCCTCTTCTTAGTTTAACAGATTTAATATGAAGATAATCTACAGCAGCTGAGGTGTAAATTACGAGGGGGTCATAGTTATGACAGCACTAAACTTTTCTTTTCTGGCCCTTTTGAAATATCTTGAAATGGTTTGTGTTCTTTTCAGCACTGAAGGCACACGTGATCTGTTAATATGTCCAAGACTAAAATCGAAGTCAACGACTCCACTAGAAGCAATTGCTAAAAGGCAAAATGTAGAAACTTAGTTTATTGTAAATATTACAGATGGGAAATATTTGGCAATAAAGGGCAGCATAGCCGCTGAGGTTTGTCACGTGTGCGTGATTGATATTTTCCTTGTGTGGAAAATACAAAGACTTGGTGTGATGTCATCTAAAACAAAGATTTGCAAGCCTTAGGCAATGGAGCGCACAGAAATTTTTTTTCCATCCTCACATTACAAGGACCATAACTTTTTTTTAAAAAATTCCGTCGAGGTAGCAGTATGAGGGCGTGTTTTTGCGGGACTAGTTGTATTTTTCAATGGCACCATTTTGGGGTTTATATAATTCATTCATTTTTAGCTTTCATTCATTTTTTTTTTTGGAAGGGAATGCAAAAAAAAACCTGCAATTCTGCCATTGTTTTTTGCAAGGTTTTATATTGGTGTTTACCGTGCAGCAAAAATGTTTTATCTTTATTCTACAGGTCGGTACGAACGTGGCAATACCAAATATGTAGTATAGTCTTTTGTTTTAGTACTTTTGCACGATAAGATGTTGTTTTAGGGGAAAAAGTCATATTCTGAGATTCATTGCTTTTCTATTTTTCCATTGATGTAGCTTGTTTTTTGCAAGATGAGTTGTAGTTTTTAGTGGTACCAATTTTGGGTAAATTTTAACTTGTTGATTAAAAAATTATTTTTATCCATGCACTGTGCAGTAAAACTAATCCATTATGTTTGTTCTACAGGTCTTTACGATTGCGGCAGTACCCAATATGTAGTTTGTTTTTATATGTTCAATTATTATTTTTTTCATTGAACCATTTTTAAAGAAATCCAATATTTATTTATATTTTTTTAATGAAAAAAAGGTTTATTTATTTATTGGGGGGTACTTTTACAATTTTTAGACTTAATTTTCCTTTTTGTTTTTTTTTTCCGTCCCACTAGGGGGTTTCAAGCAGTGATACTTTGATCACTTGAATAATGTTTTGAAATACCTGGTATTCCAAAGCATTACAGCCTGTCAGGCAGTTACTGATGACAGACCTGGGGGCCTAAATTGAGCCCTCGGCTGCCATGGTAACCCATCGGTGCCCTGCGATCACCATCACGGGTGTATCGATGGGGTGACAGAGGGAGCTCCCTTCCTCTATCAAACACCTTAGAGTCGCGGTAGCTATTGACCGCGGCATCTAAATGGTTAATGTGCCGTAATTCAATTCAGTCAGTTGTGGCAGGAGTCTGGTTATGTATCACAGCCGTGCTCCTGCTGCTGATCTTGTGGTTGCGTTGGCAGTACCCACGAAGTCCGAATGACTAATATATCAGTCACGATGCTAGAATTACAACTCGCACGTCACGGATATATCCATCGTTGCTTGTTAAAGGTGTTTTCCCACCTTAGACGTTTATATTATATCCACAGGATATACCATTAATGTCTAATATGTGAGAATATCATATCCAAACAAGAAAGGTCCTCTAACCTCTGTGCTATAAGCATGTGGAGACTGGATGGAATAGAGACCTCGCTCTGTATGTGTGCAGCTTTCTTCAGGTTTTCTAAAACGTGACGGTCGCACCTGTCAGACATTGTCATATCTTGTTCACCACTGTATACTGATTAAGTGATATATTGTAGAAAACTCAGGTTAGGAGAAAGTTTGTATTCCTGATGTGGTGGTCTCTCTGACCATTGCCTCGACTGGATACAATTTTATAACAAACTCTTAGCTGTAAGGGTATGTTCACACGCAGTGACCAAAAACGTCTGAAAATACGTAGCTGTTTTCAGGCGAAAACCGCTCCTGGTTTTCAGACGTTTTTGTAGCAACTCACGTTTTTCGCGGCTTATTTTACAGCCGTTTTTGGAGCGGTTTTTCAATGGAGTTAATGAAAAACGCCTCCAAAAACGTCCCAAGAAGTGACATGCACTTCTTTTTCGCATTCGTCTTTTTACGCGGCGTATTTTGACAGAGACTCGTAAAATTGAGCCTCGTGGGAACAGAACATCATAAATCCCATTGCAAGCAATGGGCAGATGTTTGTAGGCGTAATGGAGCCGTTTTTTCAGGCGTAATTGAGGCGTTAACCTGACCGAATTATGTCTGAAAACACTGCGTGTGTTACCCTAAGAGTTATTAGGTCTGTGCAGGTTTTAAGACTCTGTGTATGTAAATAAGACTGCGGTGATCAGCTGATTGATGCAGGTCCAACTCCTGGCAAAAAAAAAAGCTGAATTTGCCGGTGAAAGCAGTGGCCTTTCAGAGTAATGGCAATCCATGTAAGGGCGGATTCAGACTAACGTGTTTTGTGTCCGTGCCAGCCGCGTGGTTTTCACGCGGCTCACGCGGACCTAGAGAAGTCTATGGGGCAGTGCAGACAGTCCGTGAGTTTTGCGCAGCTTTAGTCCGCTACGTAAAACTTGCGACATGTTCTATGTGTCTGCGTTTTTCGCGCATCACGCACCCATTGACGTCAATGGGTGCCTGAAAATCACGCATGCCCCACGGAAGCACTTCCGTGGGACAAGCGTTATTCGCGCAATAACCGTAAAAGAATGAATGGAAACAGAAAAGCGCCACGTGCTTTTCTGTTTACAAACATCCGAACGGAGTGTCATAAAGATGGCGGCTGCGTGAAAAGCACGCAGCCGCGCATCCATATGAACAGGGCACACGGAGCTGTCAAATGCCTTTTGCGCACGCAAAACGCCACGGTTTTTGCGTGTGCAAAAACGGCACGTTCGTCTGAATCAGCCCTCATAAATATGTTTGAGGATCTTCTTTGTATTCTGACTGATATTGGGAGGACATGAGCAGGCCAGAGCTTCTGGGACCGGACTGGTAGTGACAGGGTGTCTGCGTTGGAGCAGGTGGCATTTCAAAAGGTGAGTACCTGTTAGTTTATTATTTTATACCCGCCGCTGCCCTCCTTCAAAGTTCAAAGAGTCCCTGATCACCCCTTCTTAACATTTTGTTGCAATTCAATTTCTATGGTTAGGTTCACACTATCATCAAAACCGCTAACACTATTTTAAATTCCAGTGGATTTCCCACTATTGTACCATATTTTAATTGCAATGTGAGAGTAGCCTTACAGGAGAACTACAAAAAGATCTACAGTATGTTTACACAGGTTTTAGGGTATGTTTACACAGGTTTTAGGGTATGTTTACACAGGTCGGATTTGTTGCGGAAAGCTCTGCAGCAGAACCAAGGTTCTGCAGGGAATGACTGAACAAACTCCCCCTAAATCATGTTTAATTTGGTGCAGAGTTTCAAACGCATTTTCTGCTGCGGAGAAGAAGAGAAGAGCGGGATAAAAAAAAGACAATACTCCTCTCCGCTGGCAGTCCCATAGCAACGCGTCCCTGCTTCGCAGCTGATCTTTGAGTCGGCCTCCTGGGATGACGTATTATCCCATGTGACGCTTCAGCTTGTGATTGGCTGCAGCAGACACGTGGGACAAAATGTCATCCGAGAAGGTCGGTTCAACATAGACCAGCCCAAGGAGCAAGGACGCATCACTACAGTAGTGCCATGGGAGTCGAGTAAGGGTATGGGCACACGGGCTATTTTCAGCCATTTTTCAGGCCATAGACGTCCTGAAAAACTGCTGAAAAATCGGAAGCAGAACGCCTACCAAGATCTGCCCATTGATTTCAATGGGAAAGACTGCGTTCTGTTCCGACGGGGTGTTTTTTTTATGCCTAGTTTTCCAAAAATAGCACGTAAAAAGACACCCATGAAAAAGAAGTGCATGTTACTTCTTGGGACGTATTTGGAGCCATTTTTCATTGATTCTATAGAAAAACAGCCGTAAAAAACGCAGCGAAAATTGCGAGTGGCTTAAAAACCGTCCGAAAATCATGAGCTGTTTTCCCTTAAATGCAGCTCCGTATTTTCAGACTTTTTTTATTTTGTGTGTGCCCTAAGGGTATGTGCACACACATAATGAAAAACGTCTGAAAATGCACTACTTTTTCGCGGGCGTTGTTTCACAACAAAAAAAGGGCCATCGGAACAGAACGCCGTTTTTCCCTTTGAAATCAATGGGCATATGTTTGGAGGCGTTCTGCTTCCAATTTCTCTGCCGTTTTTTGAAAATAAGCCATGTGAACATACCCTTAGAGGAGTTGTTGTTTTTTTTTTTGGGGGGGGGGGGTTTCTTGCGATTTTTGCTGCAGGAATACAGCTCTTCCGCAGCAAGAATCTCAACATCTGTCATATAGTGCAGATTTTTCTTCCCCCATTGAACAAAATGAGAAAAGTCTGCAACAAATGTGCAGCCATTTCAATTTTTAAATTGATTAATAAAAAAATCTGCACCACTAGTCTATTTCTACAGCGTGTGGAGGAGATTTGTTAAATCTCATTCACTTTGCTACTACTGTGATACGCTGCAGATTTTCCACTTGCAAATTTAAGCGGAAGATCTGCAGTGATTATGCTAGGCGTGACAATACGCTTGGTTATGTTTTGAAAATTTTGAAAATAATTGATTCCAGTGTAAACACTTTGTTCTGCCTTTGTTCCCATAACATATACTGTATTTACTTTAAGACATTAGTGACATCATTAACAAAAAGACAGGAGCATGGTAGCAGCACTCACGGAAAAAAGTAACGTTTATTCACCCAACAAATGCGACGTTTCACTTCCGCAATGGAAGCATTTTCAATCAAACCGTGATCGTATCACACCAGTATAAATACAGAGAACACAGTTCAAAAGACAAGGGTTGTGATTAATAGCAATTTATACAAAACATATAAATATTGCACATGTGACCATGTACAAAAAACATGTGATTTAAGAGTCTCATTTGGACATATAATAATAAAGATTACAAATGTGTACTATCTACCATATCCATATAAACACACATGTTCTGTAGATTAGGTGTCATTAGTGATTAACCCCTTAGTGTCTAAGCCTGTTTTGGCCTTGTGGACACAGCCCGATTTTTGCAAATCTGACATGTCACTTTATGTGGTAATAACTCCAGAATGCTTTTGCCTATCCAAGCAATTCTGAGATTGTTTTCTCGTGACATGTTGTACTTTATGATACTGAAAAAATTTTGTCGTTAAATTCAATATTTATTGGTAAAAAACACCAAAATTTAGAGAAAATTTGCAAAAATCTGCATTTTTCTAAATTGTAATGTATCTGCTTGTAAAACAGATCGTAATACCACACAAAATATTTACTAGTTAACATTTCCCATATGTCTGCTTTATGTTTGCATCATTTTTTGAACGTGCTTTTATTTTTCTAGGACGTTACAAGGCTTAGAAGTTTAGCTGCAATTTCTCGCATTTTCAAGAAACTTTCAAAAGGCTATTTTTTCAGGGACCAGTTCAGTTCTGAAATGGCTTTGAGGGCCTTATATATTAGAAACTCCCCATAATTCACCCCATTTTAAAAACTGCACACCTCAAAGTATTCAAAACAGCATTCAGAAATTATTTTAACCCTTTAGTCATTTCACAGGAAATAAAGCAATGTAGAGGGGAAATTTCCGAATTTCAATTTTTTTTTTTACGAAATTCATTTGTAATAGTTTTTTCTGTAACACAGAAGGTTTTACCAGAGAAACGCAACTCAATATTTATTGCCCAGATTCTGCAATTTTTAGAAATATCCCACCTGTGGCCCTAGTGCGCTACTGGACTGAAACACAGGCCTCAGAAGCAAAGGAGCACCTAGTGGATTTTGGGGCCTCCATTTTATTAGAATATATTTTAGGCATCATGTCAGGTTTTAAGAGGTCTTGTGGTGCCAAAACAGTGGAAACCCCCCAAAAGTGACCCCATTTTGGAAACTACACCCCTCAAGGAATTTTTCAAGAGGTATAGTTGGCATTTTTAGCCCACAGGTTTTTTGCTAAATTTATTGGAACTGGTCTGTGAAAATCTACTTTTTTTTCTGAAAAAACATACAATGTTTTCGTTTTTACAAGGAATAAAGCACCCCAACATTTGTAAAGCAATGTCTCCTGATTACGGCAATACCCCATATGTGGTAATAAACTGCTGTTTGGACCCACGGCAGGGCTCAGAAGGGAAAGAGAGCCATTTGGATTTTGGAGAGCAGGTTTTGCTGTAATGATTTTCGGTGCCATGTCGTGTTTGCAAAGCCCTGGAGGGACCATAACAGTGGAAACTCCCCAAAAGTGACCCCATTTTGGAAACTACACCTATCAAGGAATTTTTCTAAGGGTATAGTTAGCATTTTGACCCTACACGGTTTTTGCTGAATTTATGGGAATTATGCCGTGAAATTGAAATTTTTTCTAATAAAATGTAGTTTTAGCTCAGATTTTTTAATTTGTACAACAGATAAAGGAGAAAAAACACCCCAATATTTGTAAAGCAAACTCTTCTGAGCACAGCAATACCCCATATGTGGTAATAAACTGCTGTTTGGACACATGGCGGAAGTTAGAAAGGACGCAGCGCCATTTGACTTTTGGAGCTCAAGTTTTGTTGGAATGCTTCGCTGCCCCATGTCACATTTGCAATTCCACTGAGGGGCCAAAATAGTGCAAACCTGGCAAAATTGACCCCATTTGGGAAACTATACCCCTCGTGGAATTTATCTAACGGTATAGTGAGCATTTTGACCCCACAGTTTTTTTGCTGAATTATTGGGATGATGCGGTGAAAATGAAAATCTACATTCTTTCCACTAAAATGTTGAATTGTTTTCATTTTCACAAGGAATAAAGGAGAAAAAGCGCCCCAACAATTGTAAACCAATTTCTCCCGAGTACGGCAATACCCCATATGTGGTTAGAAACTGCTGCTTGGATACACCGCAGGGCTCAGAATGGCAGGAGTGCTACTTGGCATGTAGATTTTGGTTGATTGTTTTTTGGGCGCCATGTCGCATTTGCAGAGCCCCTGAGGTACCCGTACAGTAGAAACCCCTGAGAAGTGACTCCATTTTGGAAACTTTACCCCTCAGGGTAATGATCTAGGGGTGTACTGAGCATTTTGATCCCACAGGTGTTTCATAGATTGTATTAGAATGAGGCAGTGAAAATTAAAAATTTCCCAAAAATATGTAGTTTTGCACACAATTTTTTTCCCACAAGGGTTAATGGGAGAAAAAACAACACATAATTTGTTACTCAAATTCTCCCGAGTACGGCAATACCCCATGTGTGGCCCTAAACTGCTGTTTGGGCACATGGCAGAGCTCAGAATGGAAGGAGCTCCATGTGGCTTTTAGAGCACAGATTTTGCTGGACTGGTGTACGGGCGCCATGTCGGATTTGCAGAACTCCCTTAGGTACCAGAGTAGAGTGTAAAACCATGAGAAGTGACCCCATTTTGTAAACTACACCCCCTCAAGGCATTTATCATTTGCCTGGACATATGACAGGGCTTAGGAGTGAAAGGCGCATGTGAGACCTATTTTGGTGATTTTCGCAGCATTAGCCCACAATGGCAGAGCTCTGGGGTCAAATAGTAAAACAAACCCCCAAGTAGTGACCCCCATTTTGGAAACTGCACCCCTCAAGGCATTTTGACCACACAGGTTTGTTTTTTTTCTAGTAGAAATGAATGCTCAGTGAATGGTGAAAATTGCAAATTTCCACAGGTATGTGCCATTTTAGTGCACAATATTTTGTGCCCAGTTTGTGCCACTGAAGACAAATACCTCAAACTGTTAAGCGGATTCTCTCGGGTATGGCGATGCCATATATGTGGACGTACACTGCTGCTTGGGCACGCTGCAGGGCTCAGAAGGGAGGGAGTGCCATTTGGCTTTTGGAGCGTGGATTTTGCTCGCTAGTTGTTTTTGTTTGGGATCTTGCTGGTATTTCAGTTATGATGTGGGGGCATATGTAAGCTGTGCGGAGTACATCAGGGTATAATAAGAGGGTATAATAATTGGGTAAATAAATAATTATCCACAAATGTGTGGCCGGTGTCGCACTGATAAATGGTGCCAGATCTTATCCTCTGCACATTTTGCATCGCCATATTCTGAGAGCCAAAACGTCTTTATTTTTTCTCCACCGGAGCTGGGTGAGGGCTTATTTGTTGCGGTACAATCTGTAGATTTCATTAGTACCATTTTTGGGTACATGCGATTTTTTTTTGATCACTTTTGTATTTCATTTTTTTGGCAAGCAAGGTAACCAAAAACCGGCAATTCTGATGTTTTTTATTATTTATATTTTTTTACGGCGTTCGCCATGTGCCATGAATGACAATTTTACGTTGTTATGCGGGTCGGTACGATTACGGCGATACCAGATGTATATAGTTTTTCTTATGTTTTGCAGCGTCTGCACGATTAAAATCACTTTTTGTTTCAAATAATTTATTTTTGGTGTCACCATATTCTGAGAGCCATAACTTTTTTTATTTTTCCGTGAAAAAAGCTGTGGGAGGGCTTGTTTTTTGCGGGACGGGCTGCGGTTTTTAATGGTATAATTTTGGGGTACATGCAACTTTTAGATCCCTTTTTTTTAATTCTGTTTTGCGAGGGGTAGTGACTAACAAACAGCGATTCTGGAATAGTTTTTTATTTAATGTTCACTGTACGGGGTAAAATAGCGTGATATTTTTATAGCTTGGGTCGTTACGGACGCGGGGATACCACATGTGTACTTTTTTTTATGTTTTTTGTTTTTTCCTATAATAAAAGACTTATTATAGGAAAAAAGGCTGTTATAGTATTTTTTAACATGAAACTTATTTTTTTTAACTTTTTTACAACATTTTTATTAACTTGTTTTAACTTTTTATTTGTCCTACTAGGGAACTTGAAGGCATGAAGCCCTGATCGCTATTCTACTACCTACATAGTGCAGTGTATTAGAGCTGTCAGCTATTCACTGACAGCAAGCCTATTAGGCTTCGCCTCCCGGCGGCGCCTAATAGGCTTCCGTACTAGGAAGCGTTTGTTAGGCTATGGTTGCCATAGCAACCATCGGAACACCCGCGGGTGCCGATGGTTGTCATTAGCAACCATAGGGTACGATCTAAGGGGTCAATCGGCTGGATCGGAGCCTAGCTCTGGTCCTGGCCGTTAGGGCACGATGTCAGCTGTGACAAACAGCTGACACCCGCGCCCGTGGCAACCATCGTGGTTGCCGACAGGCTACAAGACACTTCGATGCATCGATCGCGCTGATCGATGCATTGAAGAAGTTAATCGGCCGGATCGGAGCCTAGCTCCGGTCCTGGCCATTGCAGAGGGGCGTCGGACAGCTGATTACAGGCGGTGATAGCGCTGGCTCCGCTTCTGAGCCTGCGCCATCACATACACACGTCATGGAGCTGTGATTGGTCCGTCTGCTTTGACTGACCAATCACAGCGATCGCCGGCAGGAGACCGCTGTGAATGGTCCCCTGCCGTCTTACTGTGCCGATCAACGGTCATAAACAGTTGACGGCACAGTTCTGTCACCTTGTCCTTTGACAGGGTGACAGTTTTTAGCCAGGACCCACTGGTACGTCCCGGTGCCATAAAGCACTTCAATGCAGGACGTACCCGTGCGTCCTGGTGTGGTAAGGGGTTAAATAATAAAACATAAAAACAGCTGACACTCTCCACACTGAGTTGAATGCAAACCTCATGGACTGAATGACTCGTGCTAATTACTTGAATCTAGGCGTTTTACACGCCGGACAGCACATCCTAGCTGTCTATTGGGTAAGGCCATTCTCGTGTTCCAAGGTTGCCATGACAAAGTACAAAAACATGGTGTCAAGATTAAACACAGCAGCTGAAAAAGGCCATTCTGGCCGTGCAATCATTTCTAGGTAAAATGTGATGTGTACCACCATCTTTATTAAGGGCAAAATGGAGCACATGTGCATGTTAAGATCCATATTAGATCCCAGAGGTCAAAAGCTGCATTAAAAGCATTGCGTCCCTATAGACAAAAAGTTCCCCCACAAATAAACCTGCGGAGAGACTGAAGGCTCAATCCTCACTCAACCAATATGCTGATCTATAATCAACAAACAGGTATATGGTGGAGATCATTCCGGGATCTCTAGCTAAGCAGCAGAACCTATACCATAAAAAGGCAAAGCAACCCCTGTGTGCAGAACACACATCACCGACTCAAAAGGGCCAAGGGATCCCAAACTATCCCAGCTAACATACAAATTATTTAGGTATATGTAAATTTATTGAAGTTGTACCCAGTCAAAGCAGCCTTATAGAATACACGAAAAAAAAACAAAAATATAAAATTACTTCAATGTTTCAATATTTTATTTAATAGCAATCATAAAGACAGAAAAATTATTGTCCACGAGGATTCAGTCCTTCTGGGTTCAGTCGGTGAGTGTCCATATAAATCATAAATCAGACATTGTTCTACCAAGAGAAAGAAGATAAAAATAAGTTAAGAAATATACATCTGTTACAAGATAGTTCTTGTTCTCCACTCCAAACACCATGGACCTTTCAAGAACGTCGGATGAATCCTGAACTAATATCACAGGGCAAAAGGGGCAATACCTCAAGGAGCGGTAAGGTTTAAAACAGAAGACCATATATATGTATGTATATATATATATATAACAGATAAAAATCAAGAATATGACAACTGAGATCATCATTTAAATTATATTTAGAGGGTAGTCAACATTAAGCCCACCTGGATGTAGTGAATTAAATTTATTAATCCAGAAGACTTCTCGGTTTTTTTAGGATCAATTCCCTATCCCCCCCCCCCCCCCATTTCAAAGGAGGGACCCTGTCAAGTATGGTAAACCTGAGTTGACGTACAGTATGTCCCATCTCCACGAAGTGTCGTGGTATAGGAAATTCGACTTTTTCAGTTCGTATACTGGATTTATGATTATTTAACGTTAATCTACACTCTGTTGTGGTTTCCCCCACATAGATAAGGTTACACGGGCATTGTAGCACATATAACGAAGTCACTTCTACAGGTATAGTATGATCTAATATTATATGTTTTCCCCGTAGTGGGATGTGTAAAGAAATTGCCTTTAAGCATAATGGCACAGTTATCACAAGACAAACAGGGGAAACAACCCCTCTGTGTCACATCTGGGTTCGCACCCCTGTTAAGACTACTTTTCTTGCTGGCATCCGTCATAACAAGTCTGTCCCTAAGGTTACGGGGCCTTCTATAGGAAAATAATGGAGGGGATTGAAATTCAGTTACTCTATCATAATAATTCCCAAGAATTCTCTAATGCCTTTTGATAATCCCTGCTACATTAGGGCTGCACATGCTATATGTTGAAACCATAGGAAGTCTAACAGTTTTATGTCGGTTCTTTTTCAAACCTTGACGGAGCTGACTCCTATCCATCACCTTTCCAAATGTTTTTCCAGGAGTTTTTTTGGGTATCCTCTTTCTCGAAATTTCCCTATCATCTTGTTGAGGTTATTATCCAAACTAGTGGGGTCATCCACAATACGTTTTACTCTCAATGGTTGGCTGTATGGTAAGGATTTAATCATTCCCTTAGGGTGATGGCTTTCAAAGCTCAACAGATTATTACAATCTGTCTGTTTAATATATAAATCTGTCACTAATTTATGGTCTTGAATGCTAACCACAGTATCCAGAAATTGAATGTGAGTACTAGAGGCCACCATCGTGAACTTAATGTCAAGGTCAATATGGTTCAAAAAAATCAAAGAACAGGTCCAGATCTGATGGATCTCCAGTCCATATGAGGAAGACATCATCTATGTATCGCCACCACCCCAGAACCGAAGTGAAGTGGTGGGATACATCGACCGACGTCTCCTCCATGTCTGCCATAACAATATTGGCGTACGTGGGGGCTACATTTGACCCCATCGCCGTACCTCTAAGTTGTATATAGTACTCGTCATTAAATAAAAAATAATTACAGGTCAATACAATGTCTAGAATGCCCATCAGAAACTCCCTACACTCATCTGAGAATTCAGTACTCCTCAGTACTTTCCCTACACTGCTCATGCCCCTCCCATGATTAATGGAGGTATACAAGCTGGTCACATCAAAGGAAACCAGCGTTGCTCCTGTAGGGACATTGATATCCTTAATCTTAGTCAAAAAGTCAGATCTATCCCTAATATACGACTTTGCAGATGTAGAAAATTCCCTCAGGATTTTGTCTAAAAAGATAGCTAGTGGGCTCAATAGCGACTCTCTCCCTTAGACTATAGGTCTCCCTGGGGGGTCTGTGACACTTTTGTGAATTTTAGGCAGGCAGTATAATACCAGAGTTATAGGGAATAATGGTGTAAAAAAAGAATGCAGATCCTTATCAATCATGTCATTGGCATACGCATTATCCACTAATATCCTAATCCGTTTCTGTATACTTTGCATAGTATTTAAAGGAACCTTTTGATATACCTCAGCATCGTTTAATTCTCTATATATTTCTTGCAGATATGAGGTACGGTCCATAACAACGACCTCTCCCCCTCTATCTGCAGGTTTTATAATCAGGTCGTTGTTATGGACCAGTCCTTCAAGGGCTAATTTCTCTCTGATTTAAAAATTATGTGGAATATGTGTGGATATTCCCGAGCGACATTCACTTTTATAGTCTGCAATATCCTTAAGTACAGAGGAAATAAATGTTTCAACCACCTGCATGTTTGTTGGTGGCTGAAAGTGACTTTTGTTGAATAAACCCCACTGTTTCAAAAGTAATTCACAACTTATATCTGGAATTTCGCTAACCGGATTTGGTTGCTGGGAAAACCATGTCTTCAATCTCATAGACCTAAAAAAATTATTTAGACCTATATCCAGATGTAACCAATCCACATTCTCAACAGGACAAAAAGATAACCCCTTGCACAGAACAGATAATTAATCTACAGACAAAGCATAGCTCGAAATATTTACCACTGATTGGTGGTGAGAGGGTTCCTTTATTGACTTGTGAGGTTGATCTCCGCTGTATCACATTTTTTATTCTTGGACCATCTGTGGTAACGTCTCCCGCCCCTCCTGGTCCGGTATCGCTTGTTCCTGGAGTCATTGATGTTTCCTCTAAAAAAAAATGTCCTGTGTAATGAGTCCCTATTCCTGGGGAACCTTGTTTTGATGTCTCTCCGTGTAGGTTTCTTCTGTTGTTATTGATCCTTCTTCCAATTATATATCATCCCCATCTCTGAACCACTTATGCCGTTTCACTTCCTCCTGCTCACTTTGAAACTTCTGTAGGATGCCTTTGAATTTCTCACAATAGGTAGAGTATTCCTCATTCCCCATAAGTGTGCGCAGTTTTTCTTCAAATTCACATTTTTTGAGTCTGCAAGTATCACTCTCCTTCTGCAGAAACTCAATGTTCAATAGAATAACATCCAGCGCATATTTATTGGATAATCCTTCCAACCGAGTACAGAAATCCAAGTTGTTGGGAAACAAATTAGGTTTAAGATGTGATCGCAAACCCCTGTGGGATGATCTGATGTCTGTAATATTGACCCAAAATCGATAGATGTAGTCTCAGGTTGATCTACTTGATTCACACTCAAAGCCTCTTTTGATGTCGACCTTCGCCGGAATCCCCAGGAAAGTCCCATCCCCCAGCGAACCGTTCAGGTTCCTATCCACATCATCCGTGGTGTAGGAAAAAATGTTGGGTGAGGCATTCAAAGCCTCAGAGGGCTCCATATTGAAGCACGTGCTAAGACTCCTTGTCAAATTATACAAAATAGTAAGGCAGGTAGGAGCAGCACAAGTGCAAATTACCAAATAAATGGTCGGTGCAAAGCTTCAAATGATAGGAGTGACTTCTCCCCATATGATGTATAACAAAAAGACAAGAGCATGGAAGCAGCACTCACGAAAAAAAGTGACGTTTATTCACCCAACAAATGCAACGTTTCACTTCCTCAATGGAAGCATTTTCAAGCAAACAGTGATAGTATCACACCAGTATAAATACAGAGAACACAGTTCAAAAAACAAGGGTTGTGATTAATAGCAATTTATACAAAACATAAAAATCGCACATGTGTGACCATGTACAAAAAACATGTGATTTAAGAGTCTCATTTGGACATATAATAATAAAGATGTGTACTATCTACCATATCCATGTAAACACATGTTCTGTAGATTAGGTGTCATTAGTGATTAAATAATAAAACTTAAAGTGACATCATAGTTAGTCTCTTAGCAGCCAATGAGATCACTTCTGTTATTGTCTTGTCAGTCTAAAGTTCCAAATATAGTTTTAAATGTTGTTTTTTTGTGTGATCCAAGTGTTTAGAGGTCACTAGGGAATGTAGTTCCCAGGGGAGGGCGCATCTGGCATTGTGCTACCAGTTGAAGCATTTTGCCTAATACCATCCGTATTCTCTGTGAACTATCAAGAAGGGAATAGTAAACACCCGCATTGACCATTGTACATAGTAACACATGGTCATTGTATACAACCGCTATAGCACATAACCCTATGAGATGGAACATTTGCTGTCTGTATTCGTAACAAAAATGTCCATATACTTATGTTTACATAAGGGCATAGATTAGACATTACATTGTGGTTTTGTAATGTGTTTACGATTGTCCACAGATACATTTGTATCCAGCTGGAAAGTGAATGGTCATTTTTCTGTCGTCTTAGGAATTTTTTGTTTTTTTCCTTTCATAGTTTTCAGTAAATCGCCAGGCATATGAAAGACCTAATGTGGTATTCTTGGAATGGGTAGAAAGAAAAGTAACCTCCCGTCCTCTCTCCTTTTACAGATGGATGTGCAATACTATGAGAATGTCACTGATCCACTTAAATGTCATGGTTCATTAAAAAAAGCATTGTTCTCTATAGAAAACACTGTTTGTTGTGTTTTTACATTGCCTTCTATGGTAAATATATTTCCTGCATATGTTATGTACTAAGATGTCTATCTCACTGTCCTATAAGGATTTCATAACTGCATTGAACTGTACACAGTCAAGCCACCCATTCCTCATTTCCTTTAAAGTCATTGTCGGAAGTATAAACATTCAGTAAGGCCAAGAGAACCTATATGATTACTGTAGGTCCCATTCTAGGTTTGTCTTGTCCAACACTAATAGGTCATAAAAACCTGAACAAGGAAATGATCTCCACAGTTGCTATAATTCTGGGCAGCAGAAAATCTACTTGAGTCCTTAAAAAGGGATGAGGGCTCCCAGACCCTCTGCGTCGCCGGTAGTTATGAGGGTGTTGGTGTCGAGCATGGAGTCATGGCCGCAGACCGTCGGGATTACTCACCCCCGGATGGCCGCTTCCATGGATCTCCTCCCCAGGAGATGCCAGCGCTCACTTCTGCTCCATTCAGCTGTGTCCCGTAGGGTGAGAGCACACGAAAATAATAATCAATTTACCCATGATCACACTGGACTATAAAAGGGCTCTGCCCTTTTCTCATTGCCTGAGCGTTGTTTACCCATGTTAGTCTTGCAAATGTTCCCTTAGTGTTATCCTGTACCTGCTACCTGTATCCCGTGCTACCGTTGTTCCTGTGCCTTAGAAAGTTGGAGTCGTGTTATGCCATTGTTCACGCCTTCTGTTGCACCACGCCGGGTGTCTGATGCCACGGTCCCATCTGAGCTTAGCCGCTACTACTGTCTGAATTGCCACAGGTACCCTTGTGCTTGGACTATATAGACATTGGCTTGGTACACTATTTGGCCAGCTGGTATCCCGGTACGGCCCAGTGGATCCACAGATCGTGACAATCCTATATGTATACCACGGAGATTGGTTGTTCATTTTGGTGGTAAAATCAAATGTTATGTAGTCATGTAGCCCTTGTGCTTACTAGCTATAATATGGCAATTGAATTTTCCGGAAAAAAAAAATATATACAGAGCTTGTCACCTCCAATCTCCTGTAACCGATAATAAAAGCTTTGCACTGTAAATTCAAGTTATTCGAGGACTTGGCTTTCTTATATAACTCATCACTTTGTCCCTTTCTATTTTTCTTTTTAAAAAAAAATACCCAGTCACATGCAGTATTGGTTTCTTAATCTTAATGACCCAGTTTCTTGTATGTATTACTATATTATCTTCCCCAACTTCCTCTGTTACAGATAATGGTGGGCAGACGTTGTCTGGTGGTAACAACTGGCCCTTACGTGGAAGAAAATGGACCCTTTGGGAAGGGGGAGTGCGAGGAGTTGGCTTTGTCACAAGCCCCTTATTAAAACAAAAAGGTGTCACTAGTAAAGCGCTGATCCATATTTCAGACTGGTTGCCAACATTGGTGCATTTGTCTGGAGGAACTATTAATGGTACCAAGCCCTTGGATGGGTTCAACGTGTGGAAAACCATCAGGTAATTTTTCTGTAATAAGATAAAGGGATTTTCTGATTATCCTCTCATTTAGTAAAGATGATATGGACAGCATTATGCTTAAAGATATATTAGGAACTGAATGTCCAATTTTAACTTTCAAGGTACTATATTGAAAACTATAAATATCTTTATACACTGTTCAGCCATAACATTCACACCTACCTAAGATAGTGTAAGGTCCCCCTTTTTAAACTAAAATCCGGGAAATATTTAAAAAAAGTCACTAAACTCCAACTCAAGATTCATCCTCCAGCACTTAGCAGAGGAAAAAACCCAAGTGGAGGAAACCCATAGGGTGCCATGACTGAAGGGTTGCCCTTCGCTTGAGCTTAGAAGGCTGATGCCAACATGTAACTCAATCAGATGTTTTACACCGTAGCATATGTAACATGAAGAAAAACTACAAATAGATTATTCAATAATCCATAAATCAACTTAATCCAACACTGTAAGCAAACTGTTTAATAAAATAAGAAATGAACAGTTGTGCAGTGAAAACAAGGAAAGGGCACACCAAAAGGAGAGGTTTCTGACATTTCTTCTGGGCAAAAAAAACGGACGAAACAGTGAGACGGGAAGTTGCACTTATAAACTGTGCTGATACAGTTAAACGCAATGCTGAAACAGAGAACCGTCAGCTCCCTACTTCAGGAGTAGTACAGAGGATTCTCCGGGCACAGCACTACTTTAAGCTGAGCCTGGGGAAGCCCTTGACATCACTGTCCATAGCGGAATCCCCTGCCAGAGGTTTGATGACTGGGGATTCCGCTCCTAGATGGAATCCCTGACGTCACTGTCCATATGGATGGTGACGGACGTTAGTAGCTGCTCCTGTAGTGGAATCCCCTGCCAGAGCGTTGCCGACGCTTTAGGAGCAGAATCCCCGGCCAGAGGGAAGCCCTGACGTTATTGTCCATATATGTAGCGGAATCCCCGGCCAGAGCGTTGTCGACGCTTAAGCCGGGAATTCCACTCCTAGAATGAATCCTTGACGTCACTGTCGATATATGGACGTAATTCGGGCGTTTTAGCCCCGAATTAAGTCCGAAAATACGGCTCCAAAGCGTCGGAAAACATCTGCCCATTCATTTGAATGGGCTTTACGATGTTCTGTGCCGATGGTCATTTTTTTTGACTCCATGGAAAAACAGCTCCAATTACGTCCGTAATGGACGCAGAGAAAAGCGCCTGCACATGCCATTACGTCTGAAATTACGGAGCTGTTTTCTCCTGAAAACAGCTCCGTAATTTCAGCCGTATCGGATTCTGCTGTGTGAACATACCCTAAAAGAGTGTTCAGTTTTGGCAGTTTCGATCCACACGGAAGCAGGTAAAATTACTGTTCTCCGTTATATGTGCCCTGACAGATTTATCTCTTTGTCTAGGAATATATATATATATATATATATATATATATATATATATATATATATATATATATATATGCACAGCTGTTTCTTCTTCTGCGTGGCTATATTCTGTATGTAGGCATGGACATGAACAAGAGGGACCAGATGGAGAAGCTGCTAAAAGGCGAACGTCCCCTGTAAGCTCTTGTTCACATATGCACTAATCTTCTGAAAAGCAACTAATGTGAACAATAGAGGTATCCAGCTATTAGAATCAATTGTGTGTGTGTGTGTGTTTGTATGTGTGTGTGAACAAGTCCTAATAAAGAAGCAAATCATCCCTCACAATCCAACATTTTGATGATGATCGGGTTTTCGTTCTAAACCCAGGTTTACATTTCTCTGGAGGAAGCTTCCAGTGAGTAAAGAAATGATTGTTTTTCATTAAGTATGGAATGTTTCATTTCCTCAGCTGTTTTGATCTTGCAGCATTACATGTGACTGCTTCCCAATAAGGAATCATCGCACTAATTTCTCCGCTCTTCAGATGACAATACTTACAATATGTCATCTTGACTATTTTAATCGTATGTGTTCTTTTTTGGGCAAGACTGCAGGGAAAAATCTAATATTTACACAAGATTCGTGTTCAATGTGTTTGTAACAGACATTGAAAGAGGCTCTGTCACCACATTATAAGTGCCCTATCTCCTACATAATGTGATCGGCGCTGTAATGTAGCGTCATAAACTTCTCTCCATTCATTTTTAGCAGTACTCGTGAGATCACGCTGTGCAGTCACATACTCCCACATTAACTTTACCAAAGTGTCTTGGGAGTGAATAGACCTCACCTCCAGCCAGGACGCGATGTCTATTCATCACTCCCGACACGTCGGTATCATTTCTGTGAATGACCACACACGTTTTCTCGCAAGATTGGTCAGCGTCATACACTTCTCTTTACAACACCCAGTTGGTAAAAAAGTAAAAACACGCCTAGTTGTTTAAGAAAGTAATTAGCATAAATCTAAAATTGTGCATAACTTGCACAAAATTGATAGTTTTTCAAAATAAAAACCACTGTTCTCTACATTACAGCACCGATCACATTATCTAGGAGATAGGGCACTTATAATCTGGTGACAGAGCCTCTTTAACCACTTGATACTGAAGTGTTTAGAAAGTGAATAGACATTCCACGGGATGTCTATTCACAATCTCTGCACTTTGTTAATGTTTCTGTGGTAGTTACAGCAGAGCAAGCGTAATCCCGCGAGATTACGCTGTAAATGACAGGTTGCAACGAGATTACGCTTGCTCTGCTGTAACTACCACAGAAACATTAACGAAGTGCAGAGATTGTGAATAGACATCCCGTGGAATGTCTATTCACTGTCTAAACACTTCAGTATCGTTAATGTGTTAGTATAAGACAGCACATAGTGATCTAGCAAGATCTCTATGCGCTGACTAAATGAATGGAGAGAAGTGTATGACGCTGATTGATTGGGCAGCGTCATACACTCCTCTGTACAACGCCCACTTGGTCAATAGTAAAACACGCCCAGTTGTCTATTGAGAAACTCATTAGCATAAAGCTAAAATCGCTAATAACGTGGTGAAAATAGATCTTTTTTTTTTTTCATAAAAAGCACTGCTGTAATCTACATTATAGCGCCGATCTCCTTATGTAGGAGATAGGGCACTTATAATGTGGTGACAGAGCCTCTTTAAAAGCAAATTGTTCTTCTATTACTCTTCCAATCTACATGTATTTGGTCTTGTTTTTATCAGAACGTATCGGGCTTCCATATTATATAAAAAAAGAATATATATATTTTACTTTTTAAAAAATGTAAAAGGAAAAAAAAATGAGCATATGTAATTTTAGGTGTGTTTTTTTTTTTTTTTTTTTTTTTTTTTACATCTGGTGCATGTCACTGGGTAACAACACCTATATACATATTTGGCAACTTCTGCCGTCTTTAACGATACCAAATATGTGTGTATGTCTTACACACTGGGCGCAAGGTGGAGCTTACAATGAATGGTGCGCAAACTGGCTTTTGGAGAGCAAATTTTCCAAAGCTGGTTCCATAGCGATCTTTGTGTATGCGACCAGTGTCGCGGCCAAAGTCGCTGCGTAGCCCCAGCCTAAAAATGTACAATACATCTATTCATATGATATGAAAGATATAGATAAATAGATAGGTAGATAGATAGAAATAATAATAATCTTTATTCGTATAACACAAAAAATAAATAAATCGCAATTTAGATCTATCTATCTCATATCTCCCTCATCTATCTATCTAGGTATCTATCGTCTGTCTATGTATCTATCTCATATCTGTCAACCAATGTCATATCTATCTGTGTGTATGTATCGATCAGATAGATAGATATTAGATTGTGTGTATCTATATATGTAATATCTATCTATGTAATATCTATCTATCTCATATATTTCTATCTATCTTTCTATGCAGGGCCGGCGTCCGCACCCGGCGAACCCGGGCAAGTGCCGGGGCCCACTACCCTTGGGGGGGGGGCCACTCGTCTTCCGGGTGCTGACGTTGCCGTCGTCACGGCATCACTGTCTATATATGGACAGGGATGTCAGGAGGAGAGGAGTCCCAGGCAGAGCGCTAGCGGCTCTGCTCTGGGACTCCGTCTCTGGGGAAGCCCCTGATATCACTGTCCATATATGGACAGTAATGCCAGGAGCAGAGGAGGAGTCCCAGGCAGAGCGCTAGAAGCAGCTCTACTCCGGGATTCCATGTCTGGGGAAGCCCCTGACCGTCAGTGGCTTCCCCAGAGACTGCGTCCCTTAGAAGAGCTGCTTCTTGCGCTCTGCCTGGGACGCTTCTCTCATCCTGACTTCACTGTCCATATATGGACAATCCTGTCAGGAGAACAAAAGGCGTCCCAAGCAGAGCGCTAGAAGCGGCTCTGCTCCGGGACGCTGTCTATCGGGGAAGCCCCTGACATCACTGTCCATATATGGACAGTGTTGTCCCAGGCAGAGTTCTAGTAGCGCTCTGCCCAGGACTTTGGCTCTGTTTGGGATTCCCCAGAGTACTGGAGCAGAGCCTTTTCTAGCGCTCTGCCCGGGAATTTAGCTCTGCTCCAGACATTACTATCCATATATAGATAGTGATGTCAGGAGCATAGCAGGAGTCCCAGGCAGAGTGCTAGTAGTGCTCTGCCTAGGACTATGGCTCTGGGGTTGCCCCTGAGAACACTGTCCATATATGGACAGTGATGTCAGGGGCTTCTCCTGAAGCGGAGTCCCCAGTCAGAGCGTCAGCAATGCTCTGGCTGGGGATTCCACTCTTAGAGGGAACCCCAAAGGCACTACCTACAGGGAGGGTGGCGGTGTGGCACTAAATTTATGGGAGTGGCACTACCTGGAAGGAGGGCAGTGTGGCACTAGCTACAGAGGGCACTAAATTTATGGGGGTACAAACTGCGGGCCTAACTTCTATATGGGGGCACAAAGTGACGTTTTCTGCCATTTTACTGCCGCCCTGAGTTCCCCCGCAAAGGGGCCTACTAAGTCTGTCGCCCAAGGGCCCACATAATATCTAATATCTATCTATGTAATATCTCTATCTCATCTCTATCTATCTCATATCTATCTATCTTCTATATATATATTATCTATCTACCTATCTAATATATATCTATCTAACTGATCGATAGATAGAGATAGATATGACAATTAGATAGCTATGACAATTAGATAGCTATGACAATTAGATAGATATGACAATTAGATAGATATGACAAATAGATATGACAATTGGATAGATAGATAGATATGACAATTAGAAGATAGATAGATAGATAGATAGATATGACAGAAATATAGATAGATATGACAGAAATATAGATATGAGATAGATAGATACTGTATATAGAGATGGATAGATATATACTGTATATAGAGATGGATAGATATATACTGTATATAGAGATGGATAGATATTAGATAGAGAATAGATTGATAGATGGATGATAGATATTACATTGATGGATAGATGCTGTATATAGAGATAGATGGATAGATATGAAATAGATGATCGATAGATACTGTATATAGATGATAGTTATATATTTATTTCTTTATTATACACTGTTCTCCCTCTCCTGACAGTCTGCCAGGAGAGGGAGAAGTTAGAGGGGGGGTTCCGCGTGGGGGAAGGGAGGTGGGTGCCGGGAGGGGACGGGGGTGCCGCGAGGTGGAGGGGGATCGCCGCCAGTGGGGGCGGGGGTGCCGCGACGATGGGGAAAGTATAGTGTTCATTGAGACAGTTGTCACAATGATCACATTACTTCACTGAGTCTCTGGGCAGAGCTCCATGATGTCAGCTGTCTAGAGACAGCTGTATCACGAAGCTAAATGTCGCTTCAGACCGGCAAACAGGATATCTTTGCGGGATGTTCTGGAATGGCCCTGCAGAGTTAATTAAGGACCGCCCAGACGTTTATAGTCCATGATGGGCGGTCCGGAAGTGGTTAAGAAAAACTAAAAGCAAAGTAAAAGTTGTCATGGAAAATCAATGAAAACATTCACCAGTAATATATCTTGATTCTGATAACTTGCTGCAGCGTGATAACACACAACAAAAGGCATTGAAAAAGTCACGTTTAAAGTTTCTTCCACTGTGTATTTTATGCGTTCAGTCAAGATAAACGTGTGTGTGTGTGTGTGTGTGTGTGTGTATGAGGCATGGTCATCGGTGCTAGACTAGCCGGGGCCAGTATTTCAAAAACTGACAACTTTGTGGGGTTCTCGCATGCAATTTTGTCGGGAGTATACCGAGAATGGTGTTATAAAGGAAAACCTCCAGCGAAATGAGATCCTATGGACGTAAACAACTCGTCAACTAGAAGGGTCAGAGGAGGATGTCAAGAATCGTTCTGACAAACACTGTGATGGTGCTTTAACTAACGTGTCCGAATGCACATCTCATCGTTCGTTAGCGCAGATACTCTATAACAGCCCATAACCAGTTTGAGTGCCATTGCTATCTTAGGCCCCATGCCCACTTCAGTTTTTTCCATTAGGGTCCTAGCAGTTTTTCTCACGGCTAGCACCCTGACCCATTCATTTCAATGGGGCCATGCACACTTCAGTTTTTTTGACGGTCCCTTGCTCCGTTCCGATCCAAAGTAGAGCATGTCCTACTTTGGTCCGAGATTCCGTGACCGTGAGGCCCATACAAGTCAAAAAAAAAATTGAAGGCACACGGAAGGCATCCGTGTGCCGTCCGTGTGTGACGGAGCCGTTGCCTAGCAACCGCCGGGCGGGCAGTAAAACATAACAGAAATATTACACTAATCGGCAGCCACTTGTCTCTATCAACAACTGATAGAGAAAAGAGGCTGCTGATTAAAAATAAAATAAAAATCAGTTCATACTTACCCGGTCGTTGTCTTGGTGACGAGTCCCTCTTCTCCCTCCAGTCCGACCTTCCAGAATGACGCGGCAGCCTGTGATTAGCTGCAGAGGCCGCGGCAGCCTGTGCTTGGCTGCAGAGGCGGTCACGTGGGATGAAGCGTCATCCCTGGAGGCCGGCCTTCTGACGTCAGCCTGACGTGCGTGACCGCCACTACAGACTGTGATTGGCGACATGGATGAAACGTCATCGCTGGAGGCCGGACAGGAGGAAAGTAAGTATTAAATTATTTTTTTTAATTTTTTTTATTACATTAAAATTGTATTTTCCAAGCGCCGAGCATGGTACTGTTAAGGGGGCTGAAAGAGTTACCGCCGATAAGTGCAGCCCATTAACTATTTCAGCACCCTGGACAGTACCATGCTCGGCGCACGGAAACGGAAACACGGAGTGCACACGGCCGATAAAACGGACACACGGATCCGTCAAAAACGTCCGTGAAAACCATGTCAGAAGTGTGCAAGAGGCCTTAGGGAAACAAAGGCAAAAGACACCAGTGGGCCAAAGAGCTCAAAAATTGGATCACTGAGCAGTGGAAAAACATAGCCTGCTCCGATGAATCCATATTTCTGTGGCAACATGCAGGTGGGAGGGTTAGAATTTGGCGCAAGCAGCATGAGTTGATGAACCCTTCCTGTCAGGTGTGAACAGAACCGTTCAGGCTGTTGGAGGTGGAATAATGCTGTGACGAATGTCTCCTGGCATGCCTTGGGTACTCATAAATCTGTGGATGGATGCTTAAACAGTTGGGCTTACCGAAGTATTGTGGCCGACCGTTTTCATTCCACCATGGCAGCTATATATCCTATGGCAGCAGGACGCTTTAGCGGAAACTGCGAGAAGCTATCCTGTCCGCTTGGCCTAATATCCCTGCAGAACAATTTCAACACCTAGTGGAATCTATGCCACCACAAATTTCTGTGGTTCTGAAGGCCAAAGAAGGTCCACTGCCCTACTATATGGGTGTCTCTAATAAAGTGGTTATTCAGTGTGTGTATATATACTATAGCACTAAAGACATGACAAATTAAATTTGTTTATATATAAAATAGCTAAAAGGTCGCTTCTATATATTGAAAAGCAGGTAAAGATGGGAGGTTTCCATGCGTTTTTCCTATTTTTAGGTGTACCACTATTAGGAGTCCGACTCCTCACAATGTAGAACTGATTTAGCTGTCCCTGTACAAGCATGTGACATAAAGAGTGATTACCAGTGAATCTTTTTCCCTGACTGTTCCATATAAAACCAGGATTTAAATAAAATCAGCAGGACTGCCTGCATGTAATAAAGAAAGTAGCAATTTGCCACTCCGATCATTGCTCACTCTTTTAGTCGCTCCCCTGACTTTTGGCACTCATACTGAGTTTGGAAAAATTTACAAAAATTATATAGATGGCAATGAGAAAGATAGGATATTGTGTATTGTATAACTCCAGGTGTTTGTCCATTGCATATCTGAAGGTGCCCTAAGTTCACTCTCTCTTTAGTCTACAGGTTGTAAATATGTGTAGTTATCCATTTAGTTCCCTTTGCTTATATAGCACCAACATATTACTCAGCGCTGAACTCCTAAATGTACACTGCTGCTCATTTATTATCATTTCAGATAATTTAGATAATTTAGATGTTGAAATTTCATCTATGAAGTTCACATAATTAATATTATCCACAATTCATCATTTAGATTGTAAGCTCTTTGGGCAGGAACCTCTCTCCCTTTTTGGATCGTTTGTTCATTTGTTTTAATTATTTGAAATTTTACTTCCCTATTTGTAAAGCGTTGAGTAATATGTTGGCGCTATATCAGTGGCGGATTAAGTAGACCATAAACCCTGGGCTGTTTCCCAAACTTTGGCCCCCCTTCTCCACCGCCCTACCACGCCATGTGCTAGCATTGAAAAATAGGTGTTACAATTCCCCTTGTCAAAGGACTGTGTCCCAACATACTGACAGTCTTCAACCATCGCTGACTGCATCACACTGTTTAGGGACACATCCTCCTGACAAGGGGAATGTTAACACCCATTTGTCTATTAGTCCTGGACTACACCAAGACTTTTTGTGGAATACAAGAATTTCTTATAACAGACATGTCAGGAAAGGTGACTGATTCTCTCTAAATCCAGTGACTCACAGGTTGCTTCTCAGATTCTAGTCGTTCTTTTTCTCTTTACTTCTCCATCCGGTCCAGACCTCATGACGACTTCCCCCGGCCACAACTCATTTCTGCAGAATTCGCCACTCTGATGTCTTCAGCTCCTCACTTTTCCAACATTTCCGCACCTCTAAAGGAAGAAAGACATCTCATGGTGCCACACACGCTATGCCCTCAAATATAATAGCACCATACATTGCGTCCCTGAGTATAATAATACCATATACTGCTCTTCTGAATATAATCCTACCATATACTGCACCCCTGAATATAATATTACTGGGCACTGTGCACCAGAATACAATTGTCTCAAGCACTGTAAAGTAAATCACAATTCACTGTTGAAAGTGCCACACATAATGCCCAGTGTGGATAGTGCCTCCTGTAGTTAGTGCTACAGTGCTCCCTGTAGGAATTGCCAGCCATCCCCAGTAGATAGTGCCACAGTACCCCCCTGTATATAGTTCCACACCCCCCTATAGATAGTGCCATAGTACCCCACTGTAGATGGTGCTACACCTCCCCCAGTAGATAGCGCCATACCTTCCCCTGTAAATAGAGCGCCACACTGGGCTGTCCTAATTCCGACACCGTCCTCTTCTCAAGCAATGCAGACCTAGTCTCTTCTGACCAGGCCTCATCCAGTGGAGCAACGCAGGTGGTGCAATGACATCATGGTGCCGCCTGCATCACAAAAAAAAACACAGAATGGGAAGGAAGGGAACCGATAGTTACCTTGCCTCATCAGCTGTCAATTGTCTCCCCGTCCAAAGAACACGGAAACAATGGAGTCCTATGTAAGGCCTTGTCACAGGGGCTCTCTGCCCCATCTACAAAGCAGTTTTGTCACGTTTTTTGCTGTGATTCACAGCAAAAAACTTGACAAAACTGCAATGTCGTTTTATTCTTTGGTTGGCCATTGTGCCCCTGGCTGCTGCCCTATATGGACCTATGGGGATCCGCTATTGCGCTATACAAATATTATTATTACTATTATTATATGATGGTTTGTATAATTATTATGGTTTCTATGCACTGCTACGTGTCAGTTAAAAAAAAAAAAAAGTGCCTAATGGTTTACTGTCAAGCCAGTTATTTCCTAAATTTATAACAAAGGAAGCTTTAAAATAGAAAATGCAATTAGCAGATGTTAAAAAGAGAATAATGTTTTACTTTTCTGTTTTTAGTGAAGGAAGCCCATCCCCCAGAGTTGAGCTGCTGCATAACATAGACCCTCTCTTTGAGGATAACTTCCCATGTAAGTAACCTATTTCTTTCATTCTTCAGAACTTCAAAAAAGGAGAAAACAATTCTGGCTTCAATGAAGAATGTATAGGGTTAAGGTTTGAGGGCTGGATAATTTCAGGAACAGATGACATAACCAGAGATCTTGCTAAGATTCACTATCAGCTAATATATTGCCCTAGAAATTCTGCTACTGCTCACCCTTTGACCTTATTTAATCCTCACACAGTCACATTAAAATTGGAAAAACCCTCCTGAAAATGTAACTTTTTTTTTTTTAAAGTCAATATAGTTGGCGCATAACTCAGGTGTGTGTGTGTGTATTGTGATTATTATTATTTTTTCAAATCGCAGTTTATTAAAAATTATTAGTTTTTGCATTGCACGTCTATGTATGCTCTATACAAAGAAGCTACAAAGCTCCTCTGTAAGCTGACTCCGTCAGTGAGCTCGACAGACGCCTCGGCTGACCGCTCCTGTGTGCGGCTAACACACAGAACTACCCTAATATCAACCAAATCTAAATTAAGCATTGACCGCAAAATCTGAGGGGTTAACTGGCCGGGTTCGCAAAGACCCCTATGTGTAGCAACCAGAGAGCAAGTATTCCCTGTAAATTGATAAGGAAAGGGGATAATGTGAACAACAGTCTGTTACTCCTCAAGTGCGGTCATCTGATGCCGTACAGGGGCAGGAAAACGATCACAGATTCTCCCCGCACCCTGTGTGCTGCCAGAATTTCCCTGCTGTCCCCCCTCTCCTCCACACAGGCTAAAGTGAGAGCTGCAAGTACAGTATATGCAGCTGCCACTTTAAACATTTCTAGCTCAGGCTACATTGTGGCTAGAGCCGCATTTTGACTTTAAAACAAGTTGTATTCTAGTGGCAGCTGTAGCCTTTAGAGTAAAAGCTACTGCTGCAGCTACCTGGGACCTCCACCGATCAAGAGCATGGAGGTCCCGAGTCCCCTGTTTGAACAGAGTGGTGGTCACACGTGAGCGCTGCTGCTACATTGATTCTCTAAGGGATTTCTGGATCTAGCGAAGTACATCGCTTGGCTGTCTCCGGCAGTCCATAGAGAATGAACGAAGCGGTAGCGCGTATGCGTTCCCACAGCTCGGTTCAAACGGGACTAGGGACCCCCGTTCTCTTGATGGGTGTGGGTCCTAGCAATCAAACACTTTTCACCTATCCTGTGTATAGGTGATAAGTTTGTTAAGGTGGGATAATCCCTTTACTATAAGATGATTGGCCTTCATGTGCCAATCTATTGGCCATGTAAACTGCATACAACAGCTACATTTTTCTTCATTCATCCCTGAGATTTTGAATACCTGTTGCTTGTGTGAAAATGCTCGATCTTAGGGAACAATAACGTAAAAATTAGACAAAGACATAGTCTTTGCTGTAGGGCTAGGCTGGAAATCAACTCCGAAATCATGATTTCTATTGGTGAATAAGTCCATGTGAATCATATTGCGATATCACATTTCTTGCCTTTTAACGTAGAAAACTTGAGGGTCATCCACAGTGACATTTACATCTGTGTGGCTGTTTATCATTACACACATCTAAAATACCCAAAGCATAATGGAAAATGCTGCGATGAAATCACTATTTTTACCAACTGTTAAATAAACTTGTGAGCTCGATATGAGGATTCTCTGCTTCCTGTGGGATAGTCCAACAAGCATAACATCATTTCTCATTGTTCCTAATAAACATCACATAGAAGGATAAACATCCCCATACAGGATCTAGATAATGAGATTCTTTGAGAAGGTTCAAGACTATACACTGGCTGCTAAGATTTTTACATGGCGATGATGCCAGAAAAAAAATCACCCTTCTACCCGTGTGTGTGATTTTTCCTGGTGTATTTAATTTTTTTTCCATACGTTAATATCTTGAGCTCCTAATTACGTGTTGGACTTGTCTACACACACAAAGTGAATTCCTTGGTTTGGCTTATAGCTGCCAGTTTTGTTATGGCCACAATTCCCTGTCCAGGGATTTCCTTTCTCCCAGTGTTTACAATTGACCTGCCTCCTGCTGAGTCTTGTATGTTAAAAGATGTTGACATCAATCCATACATACAATCAAAGCTCTATGTTGGAGTCATTCCCAATAGATTGCTTTAGGAAAAATGAATGCTGTTGAAAACTTGAAAAAAAAATGTGGATATTACCCAAGTCTCAAATAGAGCTGTTAATGGGAAAATGTCACCAAGTTAAAACTTGAAGATCTTTCCAGACTGCTAGTTTAAAATCTAAACTAAGTTATGTTGGCAAATAAAACGTGAGGCATATTTAAGACCACTTTAAAGGTATTTGACTCAAGCCATTATGTTTGGCAATTCCTTATCCCCTTTGGACAATCCCTTTTTGTTAGAATGGTTCCCAATAAGCTGAACACAGGGTATCGTGATGCTGGGGCACATAGTAATCTGCTCTGATCTGGGGGGGGGGGGGTGTCTGGGATCAAGTGTTTAATCCCTTGCCGACATTTGACGTGTACGTCATAGTTGGGAGGGTGAAGTTGGAAGTGGGCTCATTTTATTGCCTCCCAATAAAATAGACTAAAAAAATTGATCAAAAAGTCACATGTACCCAAATGCTACCAATAGAAGATACAGCTCGCCCCACAAAAAACAACCCCTCACACAGCTCCATCAACGGAAAAATAAAGAAAACTGGTTCTCAAGAAAATGGTGAGCCAAAAAAATGTTAATTTAACAAATAGGTTTTACTTTGTAAAAGTGGTAATATATATAAAATAAATTAGATAAATTTGCGATCGCCATAATCGTAACGACCCGCTAAATAAAGTCACGTCATTTTTACCGCACGGTGAACATTGTAAAATCAAAAGGTTTTTTTTCCCATTCTACCCTACAAATAATTTTTTGTTAATTTCCCAGTACATTGTATGGTACATTGCATTTAAAACTACAGCTCGTCTCACAAAAAACACTCCCTTTATACGGTTATGTTGATGGAAAAGTTAAAAAGTTATGGCTTTTGAAAATGCAGGGGAGGAAAAAAACTAAAATGCAAAATGGCTGCGGCGCCAAGTGGTTAATGTTCTCTTGGTAATCAAGGATCACTGACCTAATGTAGTAATATCACTACAACATTTACAAGCAAACTGAATATTCCTGTCCTGTCCATTATCTAACACAAGAATACAGGCACATAGTCCCATGTCAAGACTGGAATTTCATATGGTAATTAAAAAATAAATATATATATGAATACATTTATTTCAGTAATTCAATTAAAAAAGTGAGTCATATATTATATAGATTCATTACACACAGAGTGATCTATTTCCAGCATTTTTTTTTCTTTTAATGTGAGCCCAATTTCAAAAAAGATTTTTAATACCAAAATGTAAACGTACTGAAAAGTATGTATAGTATATGCATTCAATACTTGGACGGGGCTCCTTTTGCATGAATTACTGCATCAATGCAGCGTGGCATGAAGGCGATCAGCCTGTGGCACTGCTGAGGTGGTATGGAAGCCCAGGTTGCTTTGATATCGGCCTTCACCTCGTCTGCATTGTTGGATCTGGTTTCTCATCTTCCTCTGGACAATACCCTATAGCTTCTCTATGGGGTTTAGGTTGGGTGAGTTTGCTGGCCAATCAAGCACAGTGATACTGTGGTTATTAAACCAGGTATTGGTACTTTTGGCAGTGTGGGCAGGTGCCAAGTCCTGCTGGAAAATGAAATCTGCATCTCCATAAAGGTTGTCAGCAGAGGGAAGCATGAAGTTCTCTAAAATTTGGTGGATTTTTTGGGCTGTCTTAGAGTAAGAGAATGAAATCTATGCCTTCTATGAGCAGACCTTTCTTTGCACCAAAGTTTGCTCCATTTTCTGGCTTGAGTATTGATAAATCTGTTGTAGCCCATGCCCACTTCCAGTAAACCATGCCCACTTTTCTCTGTACTTTTCTCTGTACTTTTCAAAGCCAGCAAGAAAAGCAAAAATTATGTGCACCACCATCTTTTGCGACATGTTTGGGTTGAATTTAAAAAACCTGTCATAAACTGATTAATAAATGTGTGCCATAGTTGCTCCCTTAACCAATATGTCAATACTGCAGGACTTTCCAGAACGCATCTGCATAGGCGGTTAACTGTTAGCAGGGCTCAGGTTTGAGATATCTGTTTACAAAGGACAAAAGAAAATGAGAAGTGGAAGAAAAAAAAGTTTCCGGAAGCCTTTTAGCTGGGTTTTTCACTTTTGACTATTCGGTCCTATTAGACAAACAGATATTCTTTAATGAGCAAACAACAAGTAATCATTAAGCGAGTCGTTTGTGTTCGAAAGGCGGTCTATTGCACGTGACCATAATTTCAAATTATTTTCGGCTGTTTAGTCGTGACTGCGAGCGTTAATCGTTTGCCCACACCATCTCTGAACTGCTAATGACTGAACGATTTCTGATTAGACGATGAGATATTGCAGTGACCAATAATAATCTTTCGCTCAAGTAGAAGTGGCCAATTCACAGAAATCCGATTTGATGTTTGATTGTTGCGCGCTATTAAACTTATTATCTCATACATTCAAACGATTATACAAAAATTTGCACGATAATTGCTCCGTCTAATAGAGCCTTTATTCTCTAATCCATAATAAATTGTATGCCATGTTGGTTGATTTGGTTCTGGACGCCTCATTTCTAAAAATGATAGGCCAAGACACATCCATACACAAATGGGTGTATAATATCATAAGAGTATAGTGGACGGATCAGCTGAAGTCAGTGTGGACACTTCCCAATAATAATGTACCAATCTTCCAAACAAAGGATGCAGAGTTTTACTCACAAATGTATAAAAAAATATGCAAAGCTTTATTGAGATTATACAATTAATTGATCAAATCTGAAACTTTTAAAATGGTGCCATTAAATTGGTCTTAATGCAATAATTAAGGTGGAAGCTTGTAACGTGTTTTTTTTTTTTCAGCCAAACTGATTTGATCGTTCCATTTAGCCCACTACTTTTCAATATTTGTACTGCAGCGTTTTAACTATTTTATTTTTTACGGCAAATAAATACCCACTTTTCCCAGGCATTTTATCTGGATGTCTCGTACCACCAATTAAAACTTTTCTATATTCTTTCAATTCATTTTATATTCACCGCAAAGTTTTTTTATATTTTTGTCATACAATCTTGGAAATGTCTGCCTTCTTGGTTTTTAGGATTAGTAGGATAATACTGTTCCACTTTTACTTCAATGCATTTCTCACTGTTGACAATATCAATACTAGGCCCCCAACTTTATCAGCACTATTGTATATTCCCCACCTTACCATGTTGTTGTTTTTTTCTGTTATTTTTATGCTGTGCTTCTTCAAATTTGACTTTTATATAACTTCTGAAAAAAAAGATGAAGCAGACAAGACTTCAAAAAAAGTAATATCTGGAGAATTATGGCTGACTTTCCAAAGAGCAGAACAGAGGCCCACACACATAAATACATGACCCTTTATTCTCTTAAATCTTAGAAATTTTTTAATCCCTCTTCTTCCTCAAGAGTTAGTTAAGAAACTATTTATTCCAGCTGGACTTAACAATTTTTTAGAGTTTCAGAGCAAAAGCGATCCCCTTCCCCACACATCTGTTTGCCAATATCTCCACCCACCACTGATGAAGTTACTCTAGTCTAGGTTATGTGATTACATCACTAAGCAACTAATGTGATGTCATTGCACTTGCGCACTTGCACACCACATGCATTAAAGCCTGGGTCCAGATGCTACCTCTGACCCCTTTTATTGCTATGAAACTTGTCTTGTATCTTCTATTTGTAATCTTAGTTTATTAGATCTGTAAAGCTCTCTTCACACTGTGTTTTCCCTGTAACTGTACTCCAGGCGCATACGTCAAACATACCCGTAGGCTCCCAATATATCGACGGATCCCAAGATTGTCCTCGGTATACATGGAGTATAATCTATTTTTTGCTGGACAGAATCGCGTAGTCGACTATGCTATTCTATCTAGAGACCTCCAGTAAAAAAATTATACATTTAACGACCATCCTAATCGCCTATGGGTGTCTGATGCCACTGTATTCCTGGCCTACATTAAACGTATACATCCGGAAGTTCCAGTGATATCCCCGGCTGGATTTAATCTACACCCAGGGACGGTTAAATGCAGGCTGGTACTCCGGCTGCTACTGAGGGCTCAGACGCGCAGAAGCAAACCAGGCGGAGAGATTCTAGCGCCAGAGACAACATGGGGGTGAGTCTCCTATCCTAACTGTGCGTGTATGTGCGGAGAGCTGGGGCCCCTCTATATTCTGCTGAATGATTAGAGAGGAATAGGCCCCACAGAAAGGAGAAAGCAACGTATCCCACTGTTTGCTTATTTAGTGGAATACATCGCAGCCTTCTGTCAGAGGTATAAGTCTGGAGTCCTCCTGACGTATACCTCCAACAGAAAGTTCAAAACGCATTGTGAACAGAGCCTAATGCCTCATTTAGGCAGGTTTATTGCACTAGTGTTTAACAGTCGATATTCCAGATGTAACACCCGTACCTCTATGGCTCTACTCAACTGAACTCATAGCACCATAAATCCCAATTGTGCAGTAAGCTTGCTTCAGTAGAACAGTAAGGGATCTGGGTGTTACATCTGGAATATGGGCTGTTAGACATGGGTTCAATATTCCTGTTTAACCATATCTTGTTTCTATATTTAAATCAGAAGTAAAAAAGAACCATAAAAGCAAATTGTAGCAATTTTAT
This sequence comes from Rhinoderma darwinii, assembly GCF_050947455.1. Taxonomy (NCBI): domain Eukaryota; kingdom Metazoa; phylum Chordata; class Amphibia; order Anura; family Rhinodermatidae; genus Rhinoderma; species Rhinoderma darwinii. The sequence continues at coordinate 562,631,835 of NC_134687.1, read as the reverse complement.
TAAATGCTTTGATACAAAAGAGGTAATTTTATAATGTTATGAAAAGGTAGATGCTAGATGGTCAACCCACTTTTACTTATACACACGGACAGCAGAATTTTTCTCTTGACCTGATATATTTTTTCTTTAATTCTTTTTTTTCTATTAGCATTTTAAAATACAGGAACAAAAAGCAGGTGCAGGAAAAAGAAATAAGGGAAAATAACCAAACAATGCCAACACAAACTAGTCGGCGACATATGAGGAAACACCTTCTCGGCCAGGGTACTACCACCGTCTAAGACATATATATATATATATATATATATATATATATATATATATATATCAATCTCAATCAATCTCTGTATAGAATGCATTGAGCCTTGTTCTGCAGTATAATAAACATAGTTTGGCGTGTTCTGGAAATTGAATAGTGTTCATAGCTTCTGCTGGTTTTAGGAGGGGGGGGGGTGACCCTATCAGTTATTTTAGTAAAGGACTACTTATGAGAGTCTGTAATTGGTGGCAACATTGACTTGTATACGACCGAGACCAGAAAATGAACTCCAGGAAGCCAGGATCAGTCAGAGTTTTGCAGAGAGGTAATGAGCTCCACCATCCTCATGATGTCGTCAACTCTACACACCCTCTGAATAACAGTCAGTGCAGGGGAATTTTTCCATAGAGCTGGGATGCAGGCCTGACCCACATTGACTAGGTTATGGAGGACAGAAATGGGGGAATATTGCTGGAAGAGGTCATTGATATGTAAGAGGAAAATGGCTAGGGATTTGTTCAAGGAAAGTCCAGGAATCTGGCATGAGATTCTGGGAGCTTCTGACAAGAACTCCTAAAGGGCTGGACAGATATGTGTAAGAATAAGAATGTGCCTACTGCAGATCCACAGGACCAGCACATAGCAGAGTACACCGCGTAAATTGAATGTAGACTCTAAGGTACATAGTACCAACGAGATCGGATCTTATAACTGGCCTCTTGGTATATGCTGGCGAGGCAGGACTTGGGAGTATAAAGAAGTGTGCAGTGTTTCTTCTCGGAAGAGAAAATGCAGTCTGAAGATTAGCTTCTCATTTAGACAGAAAGGGGGGCCATAATCGTCTGGAGGTGAGATCAGGAGAGAGTAGCCAATCGAGACAGCGTGTCAATGCCTGAGAGAAGCACATGCTCTCAAAGTGTTTTGATGTGTGTAGTATGGGGAAGGGAAGTGAGAAAATGGATCCCTCACCACAAGTCTAATGTTGGAAAGTTCATGAGGGCATCTAGGTCAGAATTAGTCTAACTAATGGCCTTTAGAAATAAAATGGCATGCCTGGGAAGTATGCTGTTCAAGGGTGCCCACCTTTTACAGGGAATGTGTCTGCACCAATCTTTTACCCTTTGAAGGTGGGATGCTTCATAGTATCTCTAGAGGTCCGGCATGAGAACTCCACCCCAAGCTTAGGGGTGATGTGAGGGTGCAATGGGAAATGCGTATTGCTTATCAATCCAAATAAATCTATTAATGCCTCTTGAAACTAGTATAAAATAAGACCGATCCATGGATTGGAAAAGCCTGTAGGGAGTACAGAAATTTTGAGAGGACATTCTAATATGCACAGCAAGTGTAAAGTCCTTTGGATCAGCAGCACAGGTCTTCTCCGATGTGGGCTAAAAGGGTCAGATGACTGCGTTTAATGGTAGAGCAGAGGTCACAATAGTTCCAAACCCCTAAATACTTGAATGCAAAGTCGGCCCAGCGAAAAGGGAAAGTTGAAAATAAAGGTAGCAATTAAGGCGTGGGGGGGATATTGAGGCCCTCGGATTTATGGAAGTTCATTTTAAAATTTGACACCTCATTGAACCTAGCCAATTCTAAAAACAGGTTAGAGATTGAGTTAAGATGTTCGGTGATCATAACAATAGGTCATCCACATATGCAATGACCTTGAGCTTAGTCCGTCCGATATGGAGGCCACGGACATCTGGGTTTGAATGAATTTGCTTTAATAAAGGCTCGAAGGGAAAGAATGAAAATCATGGGTGAGCGAGGACAACCTGGTCTTGTCTTATTCAAGAATGGGAAAGTGGGTGCCATTAACCCAAATCGCAGCTGAGGTAAGGAGAGGCCAGAGTCTCGTGCATATTGTGGGAGATGGGCTAGACGTGAAGGAGAGGAACCCGGTCCACAGATTGGACAGAGGTTGTAACGGTTGGTATAAAAGGAACCTTATTCCTGTGCTCTGGCACAAGGGTCTTAGGTGATGGGACCTGTGGAGTGGGAGATAATGGGGACAAAGTTATAGGCTGTGTTTTATGTAGAGATTTAGCCTGATGCAGCTACCTCCTAAATTATGGTGGTTGATTTTGAAAATGCACTCCTTCAGGCAGGCTCAGTGAAACCCCTTTATTAACCGCTCTGACGTTTAATGGGGGTATTTAGAATGCACATTTTCAATGAGGTTTCGGAAGAACTCCTAGATCCCGGAGTATGGCATCATTCAAGCACCAGCGCCATGGACAGGGAAGAGAGATCTTGGAAGCTACTGAAACGCGAAGCATGCCATGATGTAAGAAACTAATAGCATCTATCTCCGCAGAATGAAGTATTGGAAAGTCAGCATGCCCAAGAAAAAAGTAGTACAGTAGGGGGCAGGTGTCGTGGACTGGGGAGGAGTTCGCTCTATCGTCTGGGTGCGCTGCACGGCAGCTATCTGACGGTGGCAGTGAAGGAGTTTAACGTGGCATAGGTAGGAATAGGCTAAGTGGGAGGATTCGCTCGAAACATCAAGCATAGGAGTAAGGTTAAAGTGCGTGCGTGCGCGACTAAAAGGGTGTTTCAGTAATGTCTTCAAGACGGGAAAGGATGTTGTCAAAGCAATTTAATTGCATAGGTAAATGAGTCCGATTTTTTTTCATTTAGCTATATGAATATTCAAATTTTACAATTGTAAAAAATAGAAATGCTTATATGCCTTTTATTTATTAACCCATATCTGAGGCTTAGGCCTCATGCACACGACCGTAGAGGTGTGCACCGTCCGTGACTACGGCAAAGACGGGCCGCGAAGTGTCGTCTGTGGGCCGTCCGCAATCACAGACCGTGTATACACAATATATGCATTGATTTCAATGACCCCGGACCGCAATTGCGGACCGTATTACGACATGTCCTATTTTTTATGCGTTCCGAACTCCAGGCAATGCACAGACTGTGGAAACCACAGTCATGTGCATTGGCCCGTAAGATAGAATTGCAGATAGTATGCGGGCGCAAATGCACGGTCCTGTGAATGAGGCCTTAGACATACAGTAATTGAGATGTTGACATTGAGTAATGCCAATGTGCAGTATGATCTAGAAGCATAAAACAGAAGTTCAGTTCTTTCAATTTAAATCTTTAATCTTGGCTGCAAAAGGTTTGTACCTTGTTGCTATATACCTTATGTATTCAATGTACACATATAATTATACTGCTCTAAGGTAGCATATTTTAATTCCTGTTTCAACCTGATATTTATTTTTTCTTATTCTTTATTTAGTATAAATCCCGGTCCATAGAAATACCTCCTGTCAAGATTAAAAACTATTTCTGGGAATCTTAGAAGAGGATTGTTGGAACGATCAATATACATAACCGAGAAGTTGTTTCAAAATCATTGCTCATAGGCAGGGAAAAAGATTCAACACCAGTTGTCTATTTAAAGCTCCTAATTTACAAAAAAAAAAAAGGCTGTCGGAACTGGTCAGTTAAGGCCCTTTTACACCGGGCGATTATCTGGCAGACAAGCGTTCATAGAACGCTCGTTCCCGATAATTGCCCTGTGTAAACAGGGGAACGATCAGCAGATGAACGAGCAAATGCTCGATCATCTGCTGATCGGATTTTAAAAAAGTTAAATATTATCGTTTGTCGGCAGCACATCTCCCTGTGTAAACAGGGAGTCGCGCTCCTGACATCACAATAATGTAGGTGGATGAGAGATCGGAGTAACGACCGCTCATCCACATACATATCTCTGTGTGAGAGGCGCAAACGAGCGCCGATCAACAATGTCTCGTTGATTGGCGCTCGCTGCACCCGCCGAATATTGGCAGGTGTAAAAGTCCCTTAAGAGTAATGCAGAAAACTATAGTGCATTACATACAAGCAAATGCTTTGTTGATGGTCCAGATTTTGATTGAATGAAAGATATTTTCTTCTTCTTAGACCGAGTACTGGGTCTACACGTTAGTGGCCAAATCACTCAGAATGCTTAGCTCATGGGCCAGGCCTACTATAAAAGGAAAATAAAAAAATTTATAAAGTACAGTTTAACATAAAGCAGTACAAGAGTTCCTAAGACACTTCCTAAACTTTCTTTAAAAACAAAAACCACTGCAACTGGATTTGTGGGCCTGGCATTACATGTCACATGCAAACAAACCCACACTGCAGCCATGCTTCTCCTTTGCAGAAGGTTCAGCGGTGTAGGTCCCTCAAGTAGTAGTCACAGGTTGTTTGCCCCCTTCCACATGTTTTCAAGCTGTGAACCGCCATTCACTTCTACTACCGTAGTCAAGTTAGTGCCTCCCAATTATAGAGCGAGCATTTACTAGTTTTATTGTAAAGTAAAGGGGAGGGCACACTTGCTAGCCAAGTAGCAGTAACAAAAGGTACAACTCCCAGTAGGATCTTACTATTGATACTCAAATATCAGACTACTGTGTTCCAGAGACATGCTGTGCGACACACGTGCCCCCAGAGTTCTACTGTGCCGCTATGTGTGCTCCGAAAGATATACAATCTTGCCACGTGCCAATATGCAAAATAGATTCAGACCCTAGACCACAAAAAAAAAAATGAACCCCAGACAAAACCCCATAATTTATTCAGACCTCAAACCAGATGCCAAAATTCAGATGCCAGACCCAAAAATTAATTCAGACCCCATTCCATACCCCTTTTATTTACTTACCGCTTTTTGCATAGGTCCTCTTTACTTTCAGGCGTCTCTGCACATAAAGTTCTTGCCACCGTTAGAACCTTGTGTGCGGGGTCGCTGAGAGGTAAAAATGGCCCGGAGTGGTAAGTGATACTGGTCGTTATCTATTATATCAACTCAAATAGAGTTGATATAATAGATCCTACAGCAGATTTTAGACCCCTGGACATATGCCTTTTGTACTGTGGACATACCTGTGTGGGATGCACCCATAAACAAATAGAAAACCTATTGTTTAATTGTATTGGGTAAGGAAGCAGCAGTGCTTAGGAAGCAAATTGTCACGAAACAAGAAGGATAATTATTTTGTTTTTATATACACTACCTGTAAAGGATCTGCCAGACACAGCTTCTGTGTCGACGCCCGTGGGTAATCAGTCTGCACCTGCTCCTAAGTCTGAGAGAGTGACACGATCTTCTACCAGTCAGGCTGGGAGGCTGAGGAGTGGGAGAGCCTATCACAGCCTGGCCAGACGGAGCTAGCTTCCGCCCTCTGTCTATTTATACCTGCATTTCCTGCTCCTCCTTTGCCTGTGATTATTTTCTGTTTCCTGGCTCTGCTGCTCCTGCTACGATTATTGACCTTGCTTCTTTTTTGACCCTGGCTTTACTGACTACGCTCCTGCTCTGCGATTTGTACCTCGTGCACTCCTGGTTTGACTCGGCTCGTTCACTACTCTTGTTGCTCACGGTTTTGCCGTGAGCAACTGCCCCATTTCCCTTAGCTTCTGTGTACCCTTGTCTGTTTGTCTGTCGTGCACTTATTGAGCGTAGGGACCGTCGCCCAGTTGTACGCCGTCGCCTAGGACGGGCCATTGCAAGTAGGCAGGGACTGAGTGGCGGGTAGATTAGGGCTCTCCTGTCTGTCTCCCTACCCCGTCATTACACTACCGTTCAAAAGTTTAGGGTCACTTAGAAATTTCCTTATTTTTGAAAGAAAAGCACCGTTTTTTTCAATGAAGAGAACATTAAATTAATCAGAAATACACTCTATACATTGTTAATGTGCTAAATGACTATTCTAGCTGCAAACGTCTGGTTTTTAATGCAATATCTACATAGGTGTATAGAGGCCCATTTCCAGCAACCATCACTCCAGTGTTCTAATGGTACATTGTGTTTGCTAACTGTGTTAGAAGGCTAATGGATGATTAGAAAATACTTGAAAACCCTTGTGCAATTATGTTCGCACCGCTGTAAACAGTTTTGCTGTTTAGAGGAGCTATACAACTGACCTTCCTTTGAGCTAGTTGAGAATCTGGAGCATTACATTTGTGGGTTCGATTAAACTCTCAAAATGGCTAGAAAAAGAGAGCTTTCATGTGAAACTCGACAGTCTATTCTTGTTCTTAGAAATGAAGGCTATTCCATGCGAGAAATTGCCAAGAAACTGAAGATTTCCTACAACGGTGTGTACTACTCCCTTCAGAGGACAGTACAAACAGGCTCTAACCACAGTAGAAAGAGAAGTGGGAGGCCCCGCTGCACAACTGAGCAACAAGACAAGTACATTAGAGTCTCTAGTTTGAGAAATAGACGCCTCACAGGTCCTCAACTAGCAGCTTCATTAAATAGTACCCGCAAAACGCCAGTGTCAACGTCTACAGTGAAGAGGTGACTCCGGGATGCTGGCCTTCAGGGCAGAGTGGCAAAGAAAAAGCTATATCTGAGACTGGCTAATAAAAGGAAAAGATTAATATGGGCAAAAGCACACAGACATTGGACAGAGGAAGATTGGAAAAAAGTGTTATGGACAGACGAATCGAAGTTTGAGGTGTTTGGATCACACAGACGAACATTTGTGAGACGCAGAACAACTGAGAAGATGCTGGAAGAGTGCCTGACGCCCTCTGTCAAGCATGGTGGAGGTAATGTGATGGTCTGGGGTTGCTTTGGTGCTGGTAAAGTGGGAGATTTGTACAAGGTCAAAGGGATTTTGAATAAGGAAGGCTATCACTCCATTTTGCAACGCCATGCCATACCCTGTGGACAGCGCTTGATTGGAGCCAATTTCATCCTACAACAGGACAATGACCCAAAGCACACCTCCAAATTATGCAAGAACTATTTAGGGAAGAAGCAGGCAGCTGGTATTCTATCTGTAATGGAGTGGCCTGCGCAGTCACCAGATCTCAACCCCATAGAGCTGTTGTGGGAGCAGCTTGACCGTATGGTACGCAAGAAGTGCCCATCAAGCCAATCCAACTTGTGGGAAGGCCTTCTGGAAGCATGGGGTGAAATTTCTCCCGATTACCTCAGCAAATTAACAGCTAGAATGCCAAAGGTCTGCAATGCTGTAATTGCTGCAAATGGAGCATTCTTTGACGAAAGCAAAGTTTGAAGGAGAAAATTATTATTTGAAATAAGAATCATTATTTCTAACCTTGTCAATGTATTGACTATATTTTCTAGTCCTTTTTTGCAACTCATTTGATAAATATAAGTGTGAGTTTTCATGGAAAACACAAAATTGTTTGGGTGACCCCAAACTTTTGAACGGTAGTGTATGTATGTGTATATATATGCAGTTCAGTCATCTTCCTATAAATACAATATGGACCTGGATCGTCTATAAGACATTTGGAAAATAGACTTACATTCCAATTAGTCCGTCTCATCCCAACCGTAAAACGTTGTGGTGGAAAATTAATTCACTGAAATAGCAAAAACTGTAAAAACCTCTCAAATGGGAAAGTGCTGAATAACCACCACCAACTTGAAGAAAATAGGAAAGTATTGTTGATTTCATTGGCACTCAAACCTACAGGAATATGGAGTTGTTAGTCATAGAAAGAATAGAGAATCTTTGCACTGTAGTTCTTGTAAGACATCCAACAGTGTGATGGAATCTACAGCAAATCACTCCACATCTCCCTCTTACAAAGCACATTACTTATGGTTATGGTAATGTCCTAAAGCAGTTGTGGTTTATTTGGTCAATAACGTACAGCTCTTCCAACAACAACGAAGTTGTACCGTGTTAGCCACTTTAGTTTGTAAGAGGCTTGATTTTTTTTTTGAGTAAAAATTCCAAAAATACTATAAAAGTTATACGTTTATTGGCTAACTGGAAGAAAGTTATAATGTCCTAATATATATTGAAGTAAAGATAACCAGACACATGCAATATCTCTCCTAACTCCTGCATGTTCCTTTCAATAGGGAGATAAGCCTCTGTCAGACACCTCTGGCGACGCTTATCTCCAGTGGAAAAAAAGGATTGGGTATGGATATCCAACAAGCCCAATCTCACTTTCCCCTGCTGCCAGAGGGTCTGTAAGGCCCCCATAAACATTTTTTTTATTTTTTTTTGCACCATTTATTTTAAATATCCCTCATTGACTCAGCAATTTATAACCAGCTGGATGACAATTTGTCTATTTTGTTGTCAAAATCATAGATTTTTTAATAATGATTAGAATAAATAATCGCGTTTTGTGTACAAAGATTTTATTGGCACTGTAAATTGTAAAGCACTTGTAGGTACAGAAGTTATGGAAAACATACATAGGAAACCGTGTGGCATACAATGAACACACACCGTGTAGATTAGATACATTAAAGATGCTGTCTGACTAGAAAAAAAGTGCCACTACTGCCCATGGCCTGTATCTGGTATTATAGCTCATGCCCATTCAAGTTACTAGGGCTGAACTGCAATACCAGACACAGCCCATGGAGAGTATAGTGCAGTTTCTGGAAGGAAGCTTAAAGGCTATGTAAACTTTTTTTTTTAATAGAAAGGTGTATCAGTGTGTTTTGTGTACATTTGTAAATACTTTCTCTAATAAAAATTATTTTAGATACAGCTGCTGTGTATTCTTAAAACAGAGCAGCTGTATCTAGCGCTATTCACTGAATCCTTCAGTTCCGCGGACCGGACGAGTTCAGTGACAGTGGGTCCTGTGTCTCTGACACGCAGGATCGAGCGGTTACCGATCACATATAAGTTATGAAATTAGAGCAGCTGTATCTAAAAAAAAGTTAAAATATTTTTTAATAACATGTATAACAAAGTTACACCAAACAAATTGATACACATAGTTTTGCCTTTTTAAAGGTTTACAAAGCCTTTAACCCTTTTTCTGATTTTAAACAATACTTATAAGGGGGAGCACTGCCCATTATAAGCTTATAGCCTATAAGGAATAAGGGTAGATACAAAATGTGGGAATGATTTAAGAGGTTTTCTTGTTAGGTAGTATATCCTAGCAATATGCCACCATGTCTCTATGTTCAATTGGTGGGGGTCTGACTAACACTGATCGCTAGAACTACAGTATGTGGCACTGGCGCGAGGAAAGATGCCACTTCATTTTAACTATTGACAGGGTTACAGCGGTTGGACCCCTGCTAATTGGACATTGGTGTCATGTCCTAGGGATGTCATCAATGGCTTTACTGAAGCAACCACTTGAAGCAGATGTAGCCTAGTCATTTGAGTTTCTAAGGGGTGTTTTCAGTTTGTGTGTATGAACGTATTTAGTTTATTAGTTAAAGTGGAAATGTACAATTGAAACCCTCAACTTGACGTAGTCAATGGGCGAGTAATTTCTGGATTGTTAAAGCAAAATATGAGTGCTTTACTTGTGTATCATACAACATCCCAATAATCAAAAGTAGTTTATTCGCTTAAAGGGTGAAGCAGCAGATATTTCACATTCTTTAAGGTTACACATTCATTTATTCAAATTTGCTTCAGAAAACACCGCAGCAAACCCGACCCAGATACCGCAGGGAATTTCGGTCAAAAGTCTGCACTAAATCGTTTGATTTTTGGGCCGATTTTGCCTCTTTAGAGAAGAGGGGGAGGGAAATACTCTCCTCCCCTGGTGTTCCCATAGCGACGCATCACTCCTCCCCCATCTGATCTCTGTGATTGGCTCCAGCGGTCACATGAAATTAAATGTCACACCAGGAGGCCCACAGCACAGAGACCAGATGAGGCAGCACTGAAGCATCACTATGACATTATGCTTTTAAAAGAAAAACAAAATTGTAAATTGTTTATGTAAAAAAAAAAAAATCTCATCCACTTTGCTGGTACTGTAATATTGGATGGAAAATCTGCAGCAATTGTACTACATAAGAAGATAGCCTAAAACCGATTTTCAGTCGCAGACATTTCTGCAACAAATCTTCCACGTGTGAATGTACCCTAATAGGGTTTGGCTACAGACAGCAGAAGGCCCCTGTCATATTGTCTCTCCAGCGGATCCTTTACAAAAAAAGCCAGTTTCTCTTTTGAGGCATGTAATCATTAGCTCAGTCCCTTATTTGTAATGTTTTTATGGTGTCACTGTGACCCCTTGTTATGACTGCAGTCGCGGACCGCTTCCGCTCCCCTTCGGCGAACGGCTGCGACCGCAACTTTCTAGCCGTCTGCCAGCATCTCCCTCCCCGGAGACACCAGCTGGCGCGGCCTCCCCATCCTGTACTGTGCGTTAGGGTGCGCGCGCTCTTCCCTGGCCTTTAAAGAGCCAGCGCGCGCACTTTCTAAAAATTTTCCTAACCTATCTCCAGAGCACCCTGGACAATAAAAAGGGCTCCGCCCTTCCACTCCTTGCCTGAGTGTTGTTGTAGTTTTCCCATGTTCGTATTACAAATGGTCCCTTAGTGTTATCCTGCTCCCAGTGTTCCCGTGCTGCGCTACCTGTATCCTGTATCCCGTGCTGTGTTCTTGAGCCTTCCTAGTGTTGGAGTCGTGCTGTGCTGCCTGCTGTTATACACCACGTCTGGTGTAATCTGCCATCCCTGATATCCTCCGCCACATCTGGTGCAACTTGCCATGCCTGCTGGTATACACCATATCTATTGTCACCTGCCACTCCTGGTACCATCTGCCACGTTTTGGCAGGGACTGTCCTCGCACATTAAGGACGAGTTAGCAGCCCGCGATCTTCCTTCTACCCTAGATGCACTTATCCTGTTGGCTACCCAGGTCAACATGAGGACCCAGGAACGTGCTCAGGAGGTTCGGCGGGAGAGACGTTCACAGACTGGCACCCTTGTTCCAGAGACCACTATTGCAACCTCCTGTTGCCCTACCTGAAGTACCTATGCAGGTAGACAGAATCAAATTGTCCGAAGAGGAGAAACGGCGCAGACGCTCTTCAGGCCTGTGTCTGTATTGCAGCCTCAAAGGCCATTTCGTGTGCCAATGTCCACAAAAGCCAGGAAACTCCAGCGCCTAGGTTTGGTTGGAGAGACAACCCTAGGTGGGACGATGCCAAACTTCAAAGCCTCTCCCAAATTATCTATTCCTGTGACCATCCCCTCTGGAGAGACATCACACTCCTCCTCTGCCTATCTAGATTCCGGAGCAGCTGCAAATTTCATCCAGCAGGAGCTAGTGGATCGTCTACATCTACCCACAATTCTTCTGGAGAGACCCCTGGCTGTTGCCTCTGTGGATGGACTACCAGTGCCTGACCCTATTGTGTCCATCACTAACCACTGACGTTAAAAATCGGAGTTCTTCACTTTGAACAGATCACCTTCCTCATCCTGCCTAAAGCTATTAATCCTGATCCTTCTGGGTCTGCTTTGGCTTAGCCTACATGCCCCGGTTCTCGACTGAGATTCTGGAAAGGTCCTCCAATGGGGGCCCAGATGCCTTAGCCGCTGCCTGCCACAGGTTCGTCCTGTTTTGCCTCCACTGCCTCAGTCATTCTCCGATCTACCGTCTAAATTATTCTAGTTTTGCGGACGCCTTCAGTAAGCGGGAAGCAGACTCTTCCTCCTCCTTGCATCTTCGACTGCCCTGTTAATTTACTCCCTCACGCTTCACCACTTCGAGGGTGAGTTTATCCTCTTTCCCTGCCAGAGACCCTAGCCATGTCTGCCTACGTTAAGGAGAACCTCGAGAGAGGGTTCATCTGGAAATCTTCCTCCCGGGCCGGATTCTTCTTCGTGAAAAATGACTGATCTCTTCGTCTATGTATCGACTACCGGGGTCTGAACCAAATTACGGTTAAAAATAAGTATCCCCTGCATCTCCTCTCAGAACTTTTTGATAGAATTCGTGAGGCCAAGATATTCACAAAGCTGGAACTACGAGGACCATATAACTTGATCTGTATCCGCAAAGGATACTAATGGAAAACCTCATTTAACACCCGAGACGGCCATTACGAATATTTTGTGATGCCCTTTGGACTGTGTAAAGCTCCAGCTGTGTTCCAGGAGTTTGTAAATGACGTTTTCTGAGATCTGCTGTATGTCTGTGTGGTGGTCTATCTGGAAGACATCCTGATTTACTCACCTGATTTGATGACACATCGGAAGCATGTTTGCCAAGTTCTGTCGCGGTTGAGAGAGAATCGCCTATATGCTTAAATTGAGAAATGTGTTTTCAAGAGATAATCTCTGCCCTTCCTGGGCTACATTGTATCTGACCGTGGCCTCAAGATGGACCCATAGAAGGTGAGATCCGTCTTAGAGTGGCCATGCCCACAGGGTCTTCGGTCCATACAAAGATTTCTGGGATTCACAAACTTCTATCGGCAATTTATCCCGAACTTCTCATCTCTGACTGCTTCAATCTCTGCCCTCACCAAGAAGGGAGTGAACGCAAAGGTTTGCTCTCCAGAGTCAGAATCTGCATTTACTAAGCTCAGGAGCGCTTTCAGCTTAGCATTTGTTCTCCATCAACCTGATGCTTCTTGGCAGTTCTTTCTGGAAGTGGACGCATTTTCCATTGGTGCTGGAGCACTACTATGCCAAAAGAATTCTAAGGGCAGGATGGTGTCCTGTGGCTTCTTCTCTAAGAAGCGCATCTATTCCATCGAGGATCGGGAGTTGCTGGCCGTCAAGTTGGCATTAGAGGAATGGAGACACTTGCTGGAGGGCGCGGTTCACCCTATTATCATTTATACGGGCCTCAAGAACCATGCATACTTAGTCAGCACATTGACTAAATCTTCGCCAAGCTAGGTGGTCGTTGTTCTTCACTAGCTTTAAATTCTTGCTTCACTTCCGTCCGGCTGATAAGAATGTAATGGCTGACGCCCTGTCTCGATCATTTGAGACTAATCACTCTGAGGAAATTCCTCAATATATTATAGACCCGTCTAGGATTATGGTCGCTAGCCTGTTGGAAATTAGAGACATTCATCCCGGAAGAGAATTCTCCGCTGGGGACACGGCTCCAAATTGGAGGGGCACTCGAGTGTCCAAAAGACTCAGGACTTCATAGCCCATCAGTACTGGTGGCCCACGCTGCCTAAAGACGTTGCAGACTATGTCTCCTCCTGTACAAACTGTGCCTCGAACAAGTCTTCCTGCTCCAAACATGCTCCTACCCCTGCACGTTCCTGATGCCCCTTGGCAGCATATCACTATGGACTTTATAACTGACCTTCCTCTTTCAGCTGGGTGTACTACGATCTGGGTAGTAGTGGATCGTTCCTCTAAAATGGCACATTTTATTCCACTGACTGGCCTCCCGTCTTCTCCTCACCTGGCAAGTCTGTTTATTTTGCACATCTTCCAACTACATGGACTTCCTCTACATATTGTCTCGGACCGGGGTGTACAGTTTACATCCCAGTTCTGGAGAGCCCTGTGCAATCTGCTAGACGTTAAACTGGACTTCTCTTCTGCCTATCACCCTCAGTCCAATTGTCAAGTGGAGAAGACCAACCAAATTATAGAGACTTGTCTTCGTCATTTTGTTTCCGCCCCAAAACACGACAATTGGGAACAACTCCTGCCTTGGGTGGAATTCTCGTACGACAATCACACAAGTGAGTCTACTGCCTAGTCTCATTTGTACATTGGCTGTACACAATGTAGAAAGGAGACGAGGCAGTAGACTCATCCTCGAGTTCCTCTTCCTGTGCCATTCATGACTCAAGTACCGGAAGCTAACTCTTCTTTTGGCTCTTTTATTCAGATCTGACCGCAAACTAAGGCTGCGATTCTCCAAGCAGTGGACCGCATGATAAAGCATACCGATTAAAAGAAGAAAAGTTCCTCCTCCATTCTCTCGTGGAGTGAAAAGTCTGGCTTTCCTCCAGAAACATCCAACTCCAGATGCCTTCCCATAAATTCACTCCCAGGTTCCTCAGCCCTTTCGAGGTTCTACAATGGATTAACCCTGTATTCTATAAACTTCCGTTGCCTCCTACTCTCAAGATTCCCAACTCGTTCAACGTGTCCCTCCTTAAACCTGTGGTCCTGAACCGCTACAGTAAAGCTCTTGGTTCTGCAGTTGCTCCCAGTGGTTCTTCTGATGTATTCGAGGTGAAGGATATTCTGGACCGCAAGAGAGTAGAAGGGAGGACTTTCTATCTGGTGGACTGGAGAGGTCTTGGGAGCCTGAAGAGAACCTTAATGCACCTACCCTCATTAAAAAAATTCCTCTTTCGCTCCGGATACAAGAAGAGGGGGCGTAAGGGGGGGTGCTGTTATGACTGCGGTCGGGGTCCGCTGCCGCTCGCCTTCAGCGAACGACCACAACTCCCTGGCTGTTTGCCAGCGTCTCCCTCCCCGGAGATGGCAGCTGACGTGGCGTCCCCGCTCTGGACAGTGCGATAGTGCGCTCGTCCCCGCCCTTAAAGGGCCAATGCGCGCACTCTTTAAAAAGTTCCCTAACCTACCTCCAGGTCACCCTGAACAATAAAAAGTGTTCCGCCCTTCCACTCCTTGCCTGAGCGTTGTTGTAGTTTTCCCATGTTTGTATTTTGAATGGTCCCTTAGTTTTATCCTGCTCCCAGTATTCCCGTGCCCTGCTACTTGTATCCCGTTCTGTGTTCTTGAGCCTGCCTGGTGTTGGAGTCATGCTGTGCCGCCTGCTGTTATACACTACGTCTGGTGTAATCTGCCATCCCTGATATCCTCCACATCTGGCGCAACCTGCCACGCCTGCTGGTGTACACCACGTCTGGTGTCACCTGCCACTCCTGGTACCATCTGCCACGTCTGGCCCAACCAGCCCGATCCATGCCAGAGCCTCTGCCATTGTCTGGACTATTTCAGGTACCCTTGTGCTACCTAGTGGGTCCACATACCCCTAGATCATGACACCCCTTAACTACTTGTGCCACTCCATAGTTTGCACGTATGGTATGACCGTCCCTGACATTAGCAGTTGCCAATCATCCTCTAATCCCTGTGTACCGGACCAAGATAATTCTTCACACGAGGATGTATGTAGTCCATGTGATTTCATTATTTATGTAAGAATAATAGTTCAAAATACGAGATATTCACAAGTAGGTAAATGGTCTGTCATCTTTTCCTTTAGTGGTAGCATGGAGTGATAGAAGCTGTCATGCCTAAAGTATGCATCCTGACTTTACTGACTGAATCTTTGAGGTCCTGGCATTCGTACATAAGACTCTTAGAGAATCCAGAGCTGGCAAGGTTATCTTCCTTATAACTATTGCAAGCAATGAGGAGAGAGAGACCACCCCCACCTCGATCTCATTCACATTGAACAAGTGGGTTGGATACCTTAAAAAAAACACAAAAAAAAACCCATACAAATATTTTACAGTCAAAGTGGACACCTTCCACAATTTTTCTGTTCTGAAAGTATTGGAGCTCTATCTATAGCACACATTTTCCCTCCAATAACATTTGTCACCTATCGCTCTATTCCTTCCTGTGCTGAATCATGTCGGTACATGCACATGACAGAGCGAAGTGTCCCATCTGGTTTTTCCATCATTCCTTAAGTTCATTATTGTGTATTATTCGTCCGCTCAGTGCAATTCAGAATGCGGACTCTGACTATATAGCACATGGCAACGCCACTTAATGTGAGATGTTCATCCAGTCGTCTGACTGTGAATAAAGAGGGAGTCCGCTGCAATAAAGGCATTTAATAGGGTTTTAACTTTCCCTGTAAGGGGAAAGTAGAATTTAGGACCACCTTGTTTGCTAGACCCTTTGTTCGTCTTATTGTCCAATGGCTCATTCTCATCATGATGCAGTGGCTGGCCAGTGTGGCCTATATATACCCATTATAGGCAACATCAGAATAAGAGATTAAAAAGTCATCCCTATGATCAATATATGAAAAACTCAATTACAATGCAATTCCTAACCGTAAGAATAGGGCTGGCAACAGAATTTAACTTGATCTTTCTAGATGTTTTAGGTGATTTTTACCTTTTTAATCTTGTTAAAGGGAATGTCACCTTTTTGTTCCTAATTTAAATCCAGATAGTGAAACACTAATCTTTTTTTCTAATTTTTTTTTTTTTCTGTACATTTATTTTGGGGGCAGCCAACTTGCCTGAGCTGTTAACAGTATTTAGAGAGATGTTTTACAGCAGCCAAATGAACCATAGGAGTCCATCAACGGGAGGAAAGCCTTTGACTTCTATGTGACAGTTTTCTAGGCATGCTCTGTGACCTGTGTAGAGGTCATTGTGCAGGGACAGGGAGGAGAGGAACTGTGTCCATCACTTAATGTCAATGGTGGATCCTATGTTCTCTATATAGAGGTTTTACCTGTCGTTGTAATCCTGCCTGTGATGGTAATGAGATGACTGCTGAGAAGTGTTCTCTACAGAACAGGAAGTGTCAGTCCATTGTGAGTCTCAGTGGCCAGAGGGAAAACTGCACGATATTAGGAATTTTTTTTTTTTTTAAATATAGAAAATAATAAAAATTACCAAAAATTCTTAAATATGTTCAACAGAAAAACTTGATTTAAACAGTAGGTCATTTTCTGATGACACATTCCCTTTAATGTTATGCCAAGTAAGTCATTTGGCACGGTCAAAACTAAATCTGCAATTCACCTGCTTGAAGAAAAAAAAAGATTTCCCTCCTCTCCTCTTCCTACTCTATGAGAATACTCCTTTAGCAGACTATGTGATATTTTACTTGCAAACCCACTGTTAAATTCAGTGTAACCCATATGGGAAGCATTAGGAAGGAAATGGCCTTTTTTTTTCTCTCTCTCACTCTTAACTCTTCTGCGTTTCTGGAACTTGGATCACTTCCACAAGGCTGCAACCTCCAGGAACAAAACCTCCACAATGATGAATCTTATATATATTTTCCTAGTTTTGGCTTGTATTATAATACAACAAAATTTTATGTGGAGGTGTAAACCTCTGATTTCAAAGGGATCCAGGGAGCAACTTGTTTATTTTGGCAAAGAATTGTGATTAATTGTGTTTTTAACAGGCTCGGGGATTAAAACAAATTAGGACCGAAGAGGGTTCTGAAACTGTCCACAGGAAGTACTGGTTTATATGGGACATTAGTCACTTGTTCCTTTTAACTCTCTTATAAACATCCTTTTATTTTTCTGCAAAAACGAGGCAATTCGTATTTAAGCTGATCTTTAGAAAACGTGCTAATCTTGAGATTTATTTAACCCTTTGATGACATTGGGTAACGTGTCACTATTAAACATCCAGTAAAACACACCCTCAGCAACTCTAATTCCATTATACTTAGGGCTTATTCAGACGAACGTATAATACGTCTGTGCAACGCGTGTGATTTTTCACGCGTCTCGCACGGACCTATGTTAGTCAATGGGGCTGTTCAGACAGTCCGTGATTTTCACGCAGCGCATGTCTGCTGCGTAACACTCCCGACATGTCCCATATTTGTGCGTTTTTCTCGTATCACGCACCCATTGAAGTCAATGGGTGCGTGAAAATCACGCGCAGCACACGGAAGCACTTCCGTGTGATGTGTGTGATTCGCGCAACCGCAGTAAAAACTATGAATGAAAATAGAAAAGCACCACGTGCTTTTCTGTTTACAAACATACAAACAGAGTGTCATAATGATGCCGGCTGCGCGAAAATCACGCAGCCGCGCATCATATGGTGATGACACACGGAGCTGTTATGAACCTTTTGCGCACGCAAAACGCACACGCTCGTGTGAATCTGGCTTCAGTGAAAGCAAGGAGTGGTCAATATTTATGGCTGTGTGGTCAGATGAGTGTTTAGATCAGGCAGCCAGTGTAATTAATGGAGAAGCCCAGTCGGATATGTTCAGCCGAATACTTTTATTAAAAGCAGATCTCGCAGTAAGGAAATGTTGACGTCACCTATGTATGTGCTAAACCCTGAAATCTGTTACAGATCAATGTGGAATACCTTTTTACATTCATGCAAATAATGAATTTTTGCTGTTTTTTTGTCAGCAATATTACAATTGACCGTTAAAAAGCTGCAACTGAATCTTCTAATCGTGGCACATATTCTAATAATTTAATTTAATATACATTTAGTAGTATAGTGTCAGTTGCCTATGGAAAATCTGTTGCAAATTATATGTCATTCTGATCTATTTTCTTGGGACTCCATGGTCTTACAGCAGTGGTTCCAACTAGTCTACTATGGTTAAAGTATTGTCTTTTTTAGAAATACACTATGCGTATAGAGCAGGGGTGGGCAAACTTTTTGACTCGCGGGCCACAATGGGTTCTAAAATTTGACAGAGGGGTCGGGCCAGGAGCATTTGGAGGGAGTGTTTGGGCCGGATATACTAAAGCATTAAATGTAGTGTGTGCAAACCTCATAGCACAGTAAGAACACTACAACCCAATTTATTAACTGTCTTTCAAATGTGAAAAATAGCCCTTATCAGTTAATAAATTTGTCTCAAGGAATATGCAAGATATGGCATTTACATACTATTTCGCAGATACTGGGAGGAGGAAATGTAAATAGATTAAAATAACATACGCACTGTGATTTATCAAGATTGCGTCTGTTTTTAATAAGTTTCAATCGAAGGTGCAAAGTTAAAGAAATCAACATTTATTGAAAAATGGAATCACTTTCAACATTCAAAACATATTATTACACAACGAAATACTCAAGCTCAATAATATCTACTTGTGTTAAACTCCGCAAAATCATGGATGGATTGTCCTGACCGCGCGCTCTACAAACTCGCCACGGACACCCTCGCCTTCACGCGCAAACAGTACACGTGTATCGTTGCCAAGCACACAGACATAGGCTGTATTAAATATCCTACCTGCAGCTGAAAATTTAAATTAAGAGCGATGTGCGGCGTGTTAATTAGTGAAATAAAGAGAAATACGCGCCACATTAACAACGGTCAATGTGTTTTGATTGCGCCATCTATTGGGAAAACGTGGGCATTGCAGGGAAAGGGGAAAAAAAAGGAGGTTTTTACTATAATTTGGACAAGTTCGGCGGGCCGGATTAAAAAGCCTAACGGGCCGTATGTGGCCCGCGGGCCGTAGTTTGCCCATGTCTGGTATAGAGTGTCAGGGAATTTGGATGTAAGAAAGGTGGTATCCTGCCTGGTGTCCGCTCCTTTTACCAACGGCAGACAGCCCAGCTTATCCACACATTGATTTCAATAAGTGCCATGTAATTCTCCTGATTGTCTCTACCTCCATGTTTTACAATGCAGCCCCACACTAAAGGTCCTTTTACACGAGCCAATTATCGGGCAAACGATCGTTCATAGAACGCTTGTTGCCAATAATTGCCCTGTGTAAACAGGGCAGTGATCAGCAGATGAACGGGCTCGTTCATCTGTCGATTTTTGTATCATTTTAAAAAAGTTAAATGTTGGCAGCACAAACAGGGAGACGTGCTGCTGACATGATACAAATGGGGACGAGCGATTGTAGTAACGAGCGATTGTCCCCATACATAGCTCCTTGTGACTGGAGCAAACGAGCGCCGATCAACGAGCTGTCTCATTGATCGGCGCTCGTTTACACAGCCCAGGACGGGCCATGTTAGAGGTTCTTTAGGATAGACATCATAAACTACAAGCAATTAAGCCAACAATCCGAAAAATAGGATTATCAGGCTAGCTAGAATTCACACCACGGTCTTTGTCGGGAAAATTTCCCAATGCATACATCAAAGTCTTCATGGGTGCCCTTTTGGAATATGTTCGTCCAAGATACGTCGGGTTCCCGTAGGCCCCTTTAGAAGATTTGCAATACAACTGTATGCAAAAAAATAATTTCGTTGGATACATCTGCCATAGACTGTAACGATAAAGGTATACAGTCGCATACATCTGAATATTCGTTCCTCCAAATATTAACCGCTGAACGTAGTGGGAATCTACCCTAACTGGCACAGTCCCAATAAGCTTATTGAGCCTCAGTAAGGTAGATCCTCCAGTTCCACTTTCCGAGTATAGATGTAGTGTTATACATATCCATTGGGCATTTGTCCTCTCATGGAATGATCTATATTGTTTACCCATGCAATACTGAACTCCTTAACTCCTTTAGTTTCTTTATATTGAATGGCGATGGATGAATACAGACTATATTTGATTTGTATATATGCCACAAATGTTATGAGAAGTAGCATCTGGAAGAGAAATATGCAGAGATGTAATGTGGCAGAGATGTATGATTGTGGAAATACCACAAGGGATGCATAGAAGACCTTTTATGTGGTTAAGCCGAAAAAACGTAACATTTACATCAATGTTAGAAAGGGCAAGTACTTTGCTACATTAATCTTCTATCCGAGGGCAATTCATTACTGTGTTCTCAGGTGTGTGTTTGAACTTGGTTATTCTGAAAGTCACATTTTATGCGACACAGAGAAATTATTTCCTACCATTAAAGAACCATTGTCATCATCATATTAATAACCTATAATATCAATAGTAATTTTGTCTAAGGGCAGCTTATGTATTACCGCTAATCATTTTTGTCTTTTGTTCTGTTAGAAAGTGTGTTGGACAAGGCTTTCTGTTAGACAGGAATGTCCACTTTTGACATTCCCTTGTTGTCAGAAAGGTTCCCCCAAAAATAGGGTGATCACAGTCGGTCTTGCGGCTATGAACCCAAGTGATCAGTTGTAATCTGTGGGGAAACACGTTAAGATGTGTCCTGTTCCCCTGCAGAACAACCACAAGGTCAAATGAAAAATTACATAGGGCCTATTGAAATCAATGGGCCATCATTGTAATGAACAAACATTCTTGGGTCCTCCAGAGATAGATGCTACACATATAGCTACTCTCTTCTCTGGCTTATTGATGGAGGTCCAGAATAAGGCACTCCACTTTATTAACTCTAAATGCCTTAATAGGATATTTTTAAATCAATTTTCTTAACCAGACAACCCCTCTAACCCTTTCCCTCCGCAGCCATGTTTTGGATTTTCATTTTCGCCTTTTCCTCCCCACCTTCCAAAAGCCATAACTTTTTTATTTTTCTTTTTTTGTCGATCTAGCTTTGAGGGCCTGTGGTTTTTGCAGGATTAGCTTTTCATGGCACCATTTATTGTATCGTATAATGTACTGGAAACTGGAAAAAATGCAATGGGAAAAAAAACAGTGATTCCGCCATTGTTTTTGTAATTGTTTTTACGGCATTTAACGTGCGGTAAAAAGTACACGTACACGTTAACTTTATTCTTTGAGTCAGTACGATTACGGTGAATCAACATTTTTTTTATAGATTTTTTTTGTTTGTTTTTTTCCTTGTTTTACTATTTTTACAAGGAAAAACGAATTGTTAAAAATGAAATTTGTTCTGTGTCGCCGTATTCTGAGAGCCATGACTTATATTTCTTTTGTCGATTCAGTGGTGTGAGGCTTTGTTTTTGCAGGCTGAGCTGTATTGGTACCATATTGGGGTATATAAGACTTTTTTTTTTTTTTATCACTTTTTGATCCAATTTTTTGTGATAGTCTAGGTCACCAAAAAAAAGTGATTTTGGCTTTTTATTATCATTATTATTTTTTTTTGTAATAGTGCAGAATTCGGAACGTGTCGACATCAGTTATGTTTGTTAGTTTTTTTTTTAACATTGCTTTTATGGGATTATATAATACTTTTACTGTATTTGACTTATTTTTTATTAGTCCCCACTAGAGGACTTGAACCAGCATTCATTGCAATATATTGTGATATTTTTTTTTGGCTTAGTTACTGCTGTCAAAATCGACCATGGCATCTAAGGGGTTGAACGAGCGGGATCCCACTCATTGCACTGAGGTTTAGACTGTAATATGCCACTGACATGCTCAACTTATGGAGCAGGCTCTGCCCATGAGCCTGCTCCATACCCCCCTCCCTCAGATATAGATAGATTTTATATATATATATATATATATATATATATATATATAAAAATAATCATATGTCGGGGAGGGGTTAAGGAAAAATAATTTAGGTGTAGTAGATATGTCTCCTCTAGCGCTTTTAAAGTGTACCTAACATTTAAGGTGACTTTCAGGATAGGCTGTCATATGTGTGTGCATGAGGAATAATATTATTTCTGGCCATTATATGACTTTTATTCTGCATTTTTTTTTAGCAGTTGTCCCCTTTGCATGCTTGATCTTTAATTCTCTGTTTTCGCTAGCTACTGGGCGAAACCTAACTTCTATTATCTCTGCCATACATTGCACACAGATAAAAATAGGAGAGCAGGATTCTCCTCTTTTCTATCACATATAGTACATAGAAGAGGCAGCAACATGGAGGGCATCATACAGCAGTAATGAGCAGTGTAACACTGAATCCAGCATTGTAATGAGAGATAACTCGTGTGTGTGTGTCTGCCTTTTGTCTTACTCTGCTCTTGCTCCCTCCTCCTCCCCTCTCCATATACTTCTAAGGACAGCTGTATCCGTGTACCTCCATGAGCTGATTGTTCATTCACTCAGAATTTACTGCTTAAGCCGTCTCCATAAGACAAGACTGACTGTTATGAGGGGGGTGAGAGGAAATGATCCTGCTAAGTGGAGAAAGGGGTATTTTTTGCTGATAAGATATATTACGAAGTTTACTGACCATTTAAAGTTATGAATTAAACATTTGAGAATTGAGTGTTTTAGAAACAAATCGCCTATTTTTTTTTTTTTTGTAGTGGGCTGATTATATGTCATAAAAGACTGTTGAATTGCATTTATAAAATTGTTACCACCTCTGGTTTCCATGACTTCCTTAATAGCCACAGGAGGACTGGTAAACTGAGAACGTTAATCAGTGAGATTGGTGCAACTTTGTAATTTTATTTAAAATTATTTTTACTTTTTGAGATGCAGCTACTTTTATATCCTGTATACAGAGCAGTTGCATCTAGCGTTGAAACCTGTATCTGTCAGGTCAGCGACACCAACTAGTTCAGTGACAGAGGGTCCTATGTGTCTCTGACACGCGGGCTCGAGCTGTTATCGATCCCACCAAAACTTATGCTTGGAGATATCCAAGATTGTCTATTAGCATCCTCAATGGTTATTGGTTGGATAAAAGCATCAGATTAAAGAAAGCAACAGAAACTTTTCTGTACATGTGACTTTCATCTTATTCGAGTATATATTTGCATTGTTCGTATTCCTAGTCTGACGATGTATGATATTTAGTATCAACCATTTATTGACTATATAACTATTTTACTGTATTTGGCTATATAGCACCATTGATTTTGCTGGTAATAATCCCTTTGAGCAAGTCAGTTTTTCCCAACAAGTGTTTCCTAGAGTCTTGGGGTACGCTGGAACCTTGTCAAGGGTTGCCTAGAAGACAATTGCAGCAATTGTTGTCACTTTTACAGTATGAAGGATAAAAACAGATCTCTGCCGCGTAGATGCTTAGCCTGAGGGCAGGCAAAGCAGTCCGCTACTCTCAGAGCCAGTATATAAAATAATTGAATGCTTTACATGCCTCTACATAAAACTTCTTCTTCTTTGAGGTAGAATGGATGCAGGGGTTCCGCCGCTTCGGACACCTCTGTATGAGCCAAAGGAGAGAGCCGCTAACAAGCAGCAACTCTTGCTCAGGTGGACAATTCATGTGTTACACGAATGGCCATTCATCTGAATGGCTGCCAAGTAATAATATATTGAACTGCTGCAGGTAAAATGTCTAGCTGGCTGTGACTTCCCCCAGCAAAGTCAGGGTGACAGGAGCCAGGTTTCCTATAATAAAGAGGTTGTCTGACAAACCCTTCAAGACAAAATATGAGGACTTGAGACCACCAGGGCCTGTGCAACAGTCGGTCATAAAATTAAATGGTCTGAGCGTTCGTCACTCAGTATTTATAGTTTATTTTTTAACCAGCAAATTTAAAACTAGATTTCGAACTTCTAGCCTGTAATCTTCAAGTCTAAGAATGAGTCTCTATTTACATTTACCAGACGAGTCCCCTTTGTAGAAACCTAGCATCAGCCCTATTACTAAACCTGTAAGAAGAATTTAATGACCTGCAGCTGCCAACAGGGCTGGACCCTTCGAAATTAAAACGAGTATTTTATCCACAGGGAACCATCAAAGCCTCATGGTAATTGTAGTCCACTTTTTTTCTGTACATATTTAATTTAAAAGACACTTTGAAGATACGGTTTTCAGAAGTTGTGTCTTTTTATAATGGAAAGAAAATATTTAACTTTAGTGTATAGTACCATTCAGGATTGAGAGCAAAGTCTTCTTCGGCACCCTCCCCCCCCCCCCCCCCCCCCCTCCCCTTCAAGTTGTAATCATAGGGGACCTTAAAGCTGAGATCTGTGAAGCTGTTTGTAGAGACAATCTTTTTGGAATTTTAGGCGAAATTGTACTGAACAGTATAACATTGACACAGGATCAGATTGTACCAAAGATAAAGCAGAAGACCACCCCATTTGGAGTTGACGTTCGTGCAAAACAATTGCCACTTGGGTCTATTTCTTATGGGTTTATTCACAAATAACCTTTTAGACCTTATTGATATGTGCTGCATATGCAATGATAACAACAACGTTTGCATTGCAATTATAAGTGGACATGCACATGTTTTCTATAGGAGGGTGGGCCCTCATAATGGAACTCCCAGTCCAATACTGCATGCACAATTGAGGGTCTGCCATACGTTGTAATTAAAGTGGTACTTTAGCTTCTCTAACCCCCAGTGATCAGATGTTATCGCAGGCGGAAGCCTCGTCTAGGCATACATTTCCACTGCAGTAGAAATATAGCTTCACGTGTAATGCCTGGACATACCAGATCCACTGGTATGGGAGCAGCTCTGGCTTATAAAGCTAGGTGCCGAGAGAGGGACCCCCCCCTCTCTATAACCTCCATAGCCCTATTAAGAGACCACCCTTGCTGTTTAAAGTACATGAATGATACACTTTGACAATAGATAACTCAGTGATAAGAAATACATAATAATCTTGGAACATTGCTACTGCCTAATTGCTGAAATGGCTGAGTAGGTACAGCAAGTTTTATTTAAAGTCCCATATATATATATATATATATATATATATATATATATATATATATATATATATATATATATAAAATCCCCAAAAAATGAAGAGGCAATACTCCAAGGAAATTGGTGAAAAAAAGTGGTGTGTTTATTCACCCCAGGCAGGCAACATTTCGATCCATCTCTATGGGATCTTTGTCAAGCATTGTTGCCTGCCTGGGGTGAATAAACACACCACTTTTTTTCACCAATTTCCTTGGAGTGCTGCCTCTTCATTTTTTGGGGATTTCATTAACAAGGGTTCCTAGCCTCAACCTACGGGGCCTGCACCCACTTCTGTTGCTGTGCTGCTTTATTCTTATTCTTTTTCTCATTATATATATATATATATATATATATATATATATATATATATATATATATATATATATACATATACAGTCCAAAGATAGATGAACACAGCACTCCAGTACTTCCAAAATCAGGCCATGTGCTCGTCACCAGGGGATGAATCAATTCCCCAATTCAAAATAGAAAAAGACAGAGAACACAGTAACGGCACCAGGACTTCAAGGTAGATGAAAAGCAGGGTGGATTTATTCACCTCAAAACAGCATGGCTTGAGAAAGGTTTTTGTTGAACCGAAACGTTGCTGTGTTGAGGTGAATAAATCCACCCTGCTTTTCATCTACCTTGAAGTCCTGGTGCCGTTACTGTGTTCTCTGTCTTTATATATATATATATATATATATATATGTGTCAATTTATTATTGCCACTTTTGATAGAGCAATAACAAACTTATGTCAGTTTCACACTTGCGTATTACAGATCGGTGTATAAACTGTATATATTTGGAGCCAAGGACAGGATTGGAACCAGGCGTGTGACATCCGGAAATCCTTTCCCAATAAAAGTCTTTGAAAAAGGCTTTCCTGATCTCACAGGACGAGATCCTATACCGTCCTTGGACCTAAATATACGATGCCTGCTGTAACACACACATGTAGAAATGTCCATAAAAAAAATCACCATCCTAGTTAAAACCTTATCTTAACCAATCCTACTGTTTCCAATAGACTTGTGTTGTGTCTAGGAGTGTAAGGACCCAATTATAAGAATACAATTTTATATATATATATATATATATATATCTCCTCCTAGACTATCCTCCTACTACATCAGGCTTTATGTTGGCACTTCATAAATTAAAATAATAGTTACTTGTTTAAATCTGACAACTTTATTAGGTTAGACAAATAATTGAACAAAAAGAAAAGAACAAAAAATCCGAGCAGTTCTCACCTGATCCTGCTGTGAGACGTGTTTGTGCAGGATAATTTAACATTCCCCTCTCCAAGGCAGAATACAGCTGACATAATGAGAAATTGTTAAATGGGAAATCACAGATTTTTAACAATGAGCCCTTTATTCTAGCGGGTAAGGGATTATAAAAAAAATCTATATGTATTTATATATGTGTGTTTAAATAGTAAGATTTCACTCCCTTCTTACATTCAAAGGTCATTCACAAAGTGCAGTGGTGTAGACTAAAAAAAGCATTTTTGTAATGTCACATGTCTACATTAGAAAGTTCGTATTTGTGGCCAGGACTGGACAAGCTTTACTGGTGCCCAAGGCAGGGGTTTCAGAACGAGCCGCACCGCACTTGGGTTTTTTAACTCATCATTGTAACATTCAACCTCACAATCATTCATTTAAAGGGCAAACTCAGTTATTCATTTAATGGGAACCTTGACAAGTCCAACAATCCTAATGAACTAGGTTTTATTCGAAAGCACATATTATAGAAAACTTTTGTAACGCTTGCACTTCTACACTGCTGCATGACACTTGCTCTCTTCAGTCAGCTGTTAATAACTTCTACTGAGAAGCAATTATAATTGTACAGTTCACAGTACATGTAGCTTATGGGTTCATATCCGATATATTCAGCTATAGACCTATATAACTTATCTTCATCATTTTCGTTTTCTTATTTGTCCATAAAAAAATCTGATACCATTGAACTGAAGGAAAGCATTCATGGTACCCTAGAATTTTAAAAGGCAGAACATTATTTTTGCTTTTATTTGTGTATAAGTTATGCCCCTCCCTTATTGGCACCCTAAGCTGCCGCCTACTTGTCCTGGTCCTGTTTGAAGTTTTGGAATTCGAACTTCACACATGAGATTATAAGAAAGTTATGGAAATGTTCAGCAAGCGTTGAAGCTGTTTGGGAGCATTGCTGGAAGCTGGAGCCCCTTTATTAAAGGCATTGGTGGGGGTCTCCGCTTACAGACCCTACACCATTAAACCCATATCTCAATCTACTTTCATTTAAAGAGACAGTAGATAAACATGAACACTTTTGGGAAATACTTCTGTTAAGAACAAGGTCTATCCAGTTTGCAGGGATGTCAATATATCGGAAAATATCTTATGCACCACATCAGAACAGTCTGCCATTCTATGACTTCTCCTTTTAATACAATAAGCTTTTCTTTTATTGTTCCCAAAAAAACATTATTTATGAGTTGAATTAACCACAAGATTAAGGGAGAACATCTGTCCTTTGTATATAAAGCTGGCCATTGATGTAACAATTTTCCTAAAAATAAAAAACTATTTGCTATTTTGGATGAACTTGATTGTTTTAAAATGTCCAAGAACTGAAACCATGAACGGTGATAATAAACACGTGTATTGACCATGACTAGTTTGTTCAATGTGTCATCATAGTGAATCACCATTGGACACTATGTGATAACAATCAACATTTTGTGAGCTAGATACATTTTCTCAATACTTCTAAATATTTGTATTGTTCCTTGCTACAAAACAGTACAACAATTACATTATAGGGCTCCTTAGTGGACTTCTGTAGAAAGAATGCAAACTTTTTTAGGGCTTTTGTTTTTACATGGTCCATTTCAGAAAACAGAATGGGGAAAAAAGGTTTAAATGTATGCAGGTACATGGCAGACGTTTTCATCTGCGTGAACTCGAAGGGGCACACTTTTGGCATATATTAAGCTTGTTTAAATAGTTATGGTAAACCTTTGGAATACATTCCTATACATTTATTTATTTTTAAATGTTTCCAAAGAACGTACAGAAAAAAATATATTGGTGTCTGAAAACAAGATAAATACCTATAAGGTCTGTGCAAATATATGCCAAATTGATATATAGCTTTTCACACAAAAGTTGGTAGCACTGGTGTGCCCACCCTGGCCCAGGGTTACTGAGGGCAGTTGAGGATGAAGAAGAATTGTCTCCTTTCTCCATTCCCCTATTTTACAGCTTCATTTGTTTGTGGGTCCTGTGACTACCCCTTGTGCATGGTACGAATACCAGAGAGTAAAGGTGAAAGCTTGCATTGGAGGCACAAAAGGCACACTAATATATATATATATATATATATATATATATATATATATATCTACCGTTCAAAAGTTTAGGGTCATTTAGAAATTTACTTATTTTTGAAAGGAAAGCACAGTTTTTTTTCAATGAAGATAACATTTAATTATTCAGAAATACACTCTATACATTGTTAATGTGCTAAATGACTATTCTAGCTGCAAACGTCTGGTTTTTAATGCAATATCTACATAGGTGTATAGAGGCCCACTTCCAGCAACCATCACTCCAGTGTTCTAATGGTACATTGTGTTAGCTAACTGTGTTAGAAGGCTAATGGATGATTAGAAAACACTTGAAAACCCTTGTGCAATTATGTTAGCACCGCTGTAAACAGTTTTGCTGTTTAGAGGAGCTATAAAACGGACCTTCCTTTGAGCTAGTTGAGAATCTGGAGCATTACATTTGTGGGTTCGATTAAACTCTCAAAATGGCTAGAAAAAGAGAGCTTTCATGTGAAACTCGATAGTCCATTCTTGTTCTTAGAAATACATGCGAGAAATTGCCAAGAAACTGAAGATTTCCTACAACGGTGTGTACTACTCCCTTCAGAGGACAGCACAAACAGGCTCTAACCAGAGTAGAAAGAAGTGGGAGGCCCCGCTGCATAACTGAGCAACAAGACAAGTATATTAGAGTCTCTAGTTTGAGAAATAGACGCCTCACAGGTCCTCAACTGGCAGCTGCATTAAATAGTACCCACAAAACGCCAGTGTCAACGTCTACAGTGAAGAGGCGACTCCGGGATGCTGGCCTTCAGAGCAGAGTGGCAAAGAAAAAGCCATTTCTGAGACTGGCTAATAAAAGGAAAAGATTAATATGGGCAAAAGCACACAGACATTGGACAGAGGAAGATTGGAAAAAAGTGTTATGGACGGATGAATCGAAGTTTGAGGTGTTTGGATCACACAGAAGAACATTTGTGAGACGCAAAACAACTGAAAAGATGCTGGAAGAGTGCCTGACGCCATCTGTCAAGCATGGTGGAGGTAATGTGATGGTCTGGGGTTGCTTTGGTGCTGGTAAAGTGGGAGATTTGTACAAGGTAAAAGGGATTTTGAATAAGGAAGGCTATCACTCCATTTTGCCATGCCATACCCTGTGGACTGCGCTTGATTGGAGCCAATTTCATCCTACAACAGGACAATGACCCAAAGCACACCTCCAAATTATGCAAGAACTATTTAGGGAAGAAGCAGGCAGCTGGTATTCTATCTGTAATGGAGTGGCCAGCGCAGTCACCAGATCTCAACCCCATAGAGCTGTTGTGGGAGCAGCTTGACCGTATGATACGCAAGAAGTGCCCATCAAGCCAATCCAACATGTGGGAGGGGCTTCTGGAAGCATAGGGTGAAATTTCTCCAGATTTTACCTCAGCAAATTAACAGCTAGAATGCCAAAGGTCTGCAATGCTGTAATTGCTGCAAATGGAGCATTCTTTGACGAAAGCAAAGTTTGAAGGAGAAAATTATTATTTGAAATAAGAATCACTATTTCTAACCTTGTCAATGTCTTGACTATATTTTCTAGTCATTTTGCAACTCATTTGATAAATATAAGTGTGAGTTTTCATGGAAAACACAAAATTGTCTGGGTGACCCCAAACTTTTGAACGGTAGTGTGTGTGTGTGTGTGTGTGTGTGTGTGTATGTATATATATATATACTTCAAATGAAGAGACAGCACTCCAAGAAATAGGTGAAAAAAGGTGATGTGTTGTATTCACCCCACAGGCAGGCAACGTTTCGATCCGTCTCATTGGGATCTTTGTTAGGCTTGACAAAGATCGCATTGAGACGGATTGATACGTTGCCTGCCTGTGAGGTGAATACAACACATCACCTTTTTTTCACCGATTTCTTTGGAGTACTTTCTCTTTAGAATTTTTGTATTGATAAGGGTATATATAATATATATATATATATATATATATATATATACCCTCATGTATTTTTTTTTTGTGTGTAAGTGTGTATATATATTTATATCTATATCTCCCATAGGTGCACATGTATACACACCCAATGTACATGGAAATCGTGCTAGAAGTGTGCCCTACTGGACAAAATTTACCAAAAAGTATGTTGTATTATAAACTAGACATCGAGGGCGCATGTGTGACTGTTCTTAGCCGTTGCATGTTATTTGGCATTTGCCATTTGTTTTCAATCGTTTTTTATTAAACAGTTTTGTAAAATAATAATATAGTAATAACACAGACTCGCAGAGTCTCAGCTTTTGCATTTCAGTAATACAATTAAACAAAATATTAGACCAACATGGCCTACAATAAATCTCGCATTAGGCCTCATTCACACGGCAGGGTTTCCCGGCCGGGTGCCGGCCGTTCATAAATCGGCCGGCACCCGGCTGCATTAGGAATGATAGACCCCTAATGGGGCTATTCACACGACCGATTTTTTGACGGCCGGGAAATCCGGCCGTCAAAAAATAGGACATGCTCTATCTTGGGGCCGGGTATTACACGGCCATCACCGGAATGTGTTCCGAGTGATGGCCGGGTTTTCCGGAGCTTGCGCTCTATCTCCTCCTCCTCACAGCGCAGAGTGCATGTGAGGAGGAGGAGTTGATGCCATTCTGACGAATGGCATCGCTGTACACTGTGTTGCAGGGCCGGGGTGTACAGCAGGTGGAGGGAGCGCTGCGCTCGCTCCCTTCCCCTGCTTGTTAAAAGCACCCTGGCTCGGCGACACCTTCGATGGCGCCGCTAGTAGCAGCAGCTGCTGCGGCTGCTACTACTGCAGCGACGCCACTATAGCAGAGCAGGGAGGTATCTCCCCGCTCTGCTATGTGCTAGCCGCACTTTAGCTCCTTAAAGGAGCGGAATCCCCGTGTTTTCGGGGATTCCGCTCATGGACAAAGCGCTTGATGTCTCTGTCCATATCTGGGCAGTGACATCAGGGGAAACTCCTGAAGCGGAATCCCCGAACACATGGGGATTCCCCTTCAGGAGCTGCCGCTGATGTCACTGTCCGGATCTGCCCGGCCCGGCACGGATGCATAACTTTATTCAAACCGGCCGGGCAGAATGGCCGATTTTACCGGCCGGCACTCGGGCTCGGGAACGACCCGGTCGTGTGAATCCCGCCTTACATATCTGTCATGATGTCAATACTCTTGCATAATATAGAGCATATAAATGTCTTCATTGTTAACATAGGTAACTATCCTTGACATCACATTGCTTTATAGAGTACCATAACGTGGCCTCTATGGGAGAGAGAAAAGGGGAAGAAAAAAAAAACACACAATAACCCAAAAGAAGGATAGGGAGGGGGGAAGGAAAGGTGTAGGGTAGAAGGGTTTCGTAACCATCTCTATGTATTCACGAAAGTGTGCGATTCCTCCATGGGTCCCAAATGGCATCAAATTTGTCTAATGTACCAGCCAGAAGATGTGTTAGGCGGTCATTGACCATTATCCATGAGATCTTAGCGATCAACATATCCATAGACAACGTAGGTGATCGCCAAGCCCTAGCAATAGTTATTTTAGCTGCCAGGAACACATATCGGAGAAATTTACGTGCGGGGGCCCGAACCTCCGGAATAGGACCGCATAGCAGTGCCGTAATCACATCATTGGGGGGTTTGACTTGGATCACTGTGTTAATAAGCTGGTATACCTGGTTCCAAAAGGCGGCAACCACTGGACACTCCCATAGAATATGCATTAGCGTGCCCTCCGCACCACATTGCCTAAAGCAGTGTGCATCCACAGATGGATTAAATCGAGCTATACGAGTGGGGACCATATACCATCTCATTAATACCTTATAACCCGCTTCCACCAAGGATGTAGTGATAGATAGTTTCGAGGTCATACATGCCATCTCCCGCCACTGCTCCAATTCCACCCCCGTACCTAAATCGTGTTCCCATCGAGTTGTCAGGGATCATTACCATGTATATTGTTTGAAAAATATTATCCTTACATATATATATATATATTCAGTATATAACACAAAGAGATTGGATTCATGGAGCACAAAGAGCCTGCATAACACGCCTATGGAAGACACCGCCCCCTGGAATGCAAAGAGGAGTGTGCAGAAGAATGTACAGGAAAACTTACAGCAGAGGAGCCAATGGGACTTAAGCAAGTCCCATATATCGAGGGAGGGGCATGTGTCTCCTCTGTCTGTTTCTTTGTTCTGAATAAAGTTCAGTTCTCCTCTTTTCTGATGAAGGGAAAGTTGTATAGCGAACATTTCTGACTCGTTCACTTCTTTCCAGGCATGCCTTCAGCTTTCAATATACAGAGGTGGTTAATCGGTGTGAAATGACAGGGAGAAAGGAGCTTCCCTGATATACGGACCTGACAGTCATGTAAGGGAGTTTACCTTCCGTAGTAACCAGATCGGAATATATCGTGGATATTTTACGTCGTAGGCCAGAGAGCCAGCACAGCCTTTCAAAAGTGGTCAATGTACTGATGTCCCCCTGCCTGGATTTCTAGTCCAACAAGAAATGGTGTATCTGGATGTATCTAAAATGCTCTGATGGGGGTATCGAGTGTGAGTCCTTAAAGTAATCCAAAGTTCTAATGTCCCCCCCCCCCTATAAAGAAGTCCTTAATCCTGTAAAACCCCTTATTGAGCCACCACCGGAATTCCATTCTATGCAGACCTGGAGGGAAGGCAGAATTACCTGTGATAGTCATAAGCGGATTATGGGGTGATTTAATATGGAATCTCTTTCTAAGCAAGTCCCACAGCTGTAACATCTGAGACAGCACAGGGGAGAGAACCAGAGGTCTATCCGAGGACTCCATCCACAATAGCGTTTCCAGCGGGAAACGGGTACATGCGGCCATTTCAATTTGCGTCCACTGAGGGCAGTATGGTCTCACATAAATATCTGTAAGATGCGCCAGACGTGCTGCATGGTAGTAATGTTGGATATTGGGAACCCCCAGACCCCCGCAGTTTTAGGGGTAAATAATGTTTGTCTCTGTATTCTCGATCTTTTAGAACCCCAAATAAATGACATAATGAGCCCTTGGATTTGTCTAAGCGCCTTCTGAGGGACCACGATAGGGAGCGTGCGAAAATAGTAGAGCAATCTGGGCAAAATCGTCATTTTGATGGAGGCAATGCGACCAAACCATGAGAGATTAAGAGGGGACCATCTAGTGAGATCTGTAGCTATTTGTTGAAAAGGTGGAGGGAAGTTGTCCTTGTATAGGGACTCTATGGTGGGTGTCAATTTGATACCTAAATATGTCAATTTACGTGCATCCCAATGAAAATCAAAGTTAAGTTTTAGGAGCTTTACTACCCCAATTGGCAATGTAAGATTCATTGCCACCGACTTGGAGTGGTTGACCTTAAGCCCAGACAGCTTGCCAAACTGATCAAGAATATGAAAGAGATTCGGCAAGGATGTGAGAGGTGTCGATATGAAAAGCAGAATGTCATCCGCAAACAATGCACATTTATGTTCTATTCCTCTCGCCTTCACTCCCCTAATGTCGGGAGAATTTCGTATGAGATTGGCCAGCGGCTCAATAGCCAGCGCAAACAGGGAAGGCGATAGCGGGCACCCCTGTCGCGTTCCTCTGCATATTGGAAAGGCTCCCGACATAAATCCCCTAGAGTTTATTTTTGCTGTAGGGAGACAATATAAGATCTTAAGAATAGACAAAAAGCCGGAACCAAAGCCCATCCTTTCAAGGACATAAAACAAATATTCCCAGGATAGCGAGTCAAAGGCTTTCTGAAGGTCATGGCTTAATAACTTACTTTGACGTCCGAAAGTACCATCCAACCCCGAGCGGACTGCTGAGATAATATCCACAGCCCGTCTCGTCTGGTCCTTCCGCCTGGTGGAAGGGTATAAACCCCGCCTGGTCCTTATGTATATATGTGGCGAGGAACGAATTCAATCTAACCGCCAGAATTTTTGTCATAATCTTAAGATCCACATCGAGAAGGGATATCGGGCGGTAATTGGCCTGATCTGTATGATCCTTATGAGGCTTGATAATGAGATGTATGTAAGCTAAATTCAAAAAAGTTATTACCCTCCCGATAGGCATTGAACAGTTCAACCATGTGCGGGGCCAAGACCTCCCTAAAGTGTTTGTAATAACCTGAGGAAAACCCATCTGGCCTCGGGGCTTTGTGAGCCTTCAGATTTTTAATAACATCCAATACCTCTTCCAAGCTAAATTCAGCATCCAGTGTTTCTCTATCCCCTTGGGAAAGTTTAGTAGGGAATGCAAGACCTTAGCCTTATTTTTATCAAACTGAGGTGGTGCCGAGTACAAAGCTGAATAAAAATCATGAAAGGCCTTTAAAACTTTTGTGGGGTTCTGTGATAGAGATCAATCCGCCAAGCGCAATTTCGGTGGTGTTGAGGTGTTAAATCGGGGCGTGAGGCGTCTGGAGAGTAATGTTCCCGGTTTGTCCCCTTGTGAAAAAAACTTATGTTGTGACCATCGCAGGCTTTTTTCCGCCCAGCTTGTCAGACATAAATTTAATTCTGTTCTAGCTTCCGCCAATTTTGCTTTAATATCTGTTGATGGGTCTGTTTTAAATTGCTTGGACAGATCCGCAAACTTCCTTTCCTTTAACGCTAGTACCTCTTTCGACCGTTTCTTATTACGCGAGGCTATCTGAATGAATTTTCCCCTAATCACTGCTTTGTGAGCCGCCCAATTGGACATAATCGAGGTGTCTGGTGCCTTATTAAAGGAACAGTGTCACGAAAAAAAATTTTTTAACATCAGTTTGATTTTAGTCTTTTATTAAAAACTTTTATATTTATTTGTGTGTTTGTGTTTTACTTTTTTTTTATTTTTACACTTTTTCTTCCCTATGGGGGCTGCCATTTTTTACTCCATTTCTGTATGTGTCGATTAACGACACATACAGACATGGAATACGGCAGCTTACAGTCCCATAGTGAATGCGAACGGAGCCCGTTCAATCCACTATGGTGTACGCCGTCTGTGTGGGAACGGCGCATGCGCCGTTCCCACACAGTCCAAGTTGAACTGAGCGCCGTCCGGCGCCATTTTCCTGTAGACCGGAAGTCACGGCCGGACAGTAAGATTACTACTTCCGGTCGCGGCTTCCGGACTTGTGCACTTGGAGCAGCGGCAGCAGACGGAGCGGACGGACCAGAGGGAGCGGCGGCGGCAGGAGCAGGTAAGTGATTTCTATGTATGTTCGTGTTTCAGTGTGTGTTTACTAGTGTATGTAAACCTACTACACTGTGTGTTAGCTCAAAAAATGGCGACACACAGTGTAGGAGGTTTGACCGTTCAATCCCCTCGTTTCTCCCGGCACTAGCCAGGATAAAGGAGGGGGGGGATTCTGAGAGCTCACTAGAGCGAGGGATTTTTTTCCAATTTTGCAGCATAAAGCAATGTGGTTGCTTTACCACATGCAATGCTGCAATTTTGGGAATTGCTCCATCTAGTGACCAGTGCTGGGAAATATTATAAATTAGAATCTAATTTATAATATTTCCTGACTCGTGAAAAAAATTAAAAAAATTAGAACAATGTTTAATCACCTACACACTAATTGTTTAACTAAAAAAAAAAATACATTTTTTGCTAACAACACATTCCCTTTAAGTAGGAAATATGTGTCCAATTCCCTTTGGATTTCTTTGACTATCTCCTGATCAATGCGGGTGTGAATATTATGGGCTCAGGAGAAATAAGTATAATCCCTTGCTGTGGGATTAAAATCCCGCCAGACATCTATGACATCCACTGAATGGAAGAAACGTGCTACTTGTATGCTGGTTGACGTAGGAGGAATAAGTCGCACCCTGGATGCGTGGGATTTATCCATGGACACGTCCAAGGCGATATTAGAATCCCCCCCATAATTATCGGGCCCTCTATCGATTAGTGGAGCTTGCGCCACATGCCTTGGAAGAACGCCGGTTGATTGGAGTTTGGGGCATAGTAGTTAATAAAGGTTATTGGAGATTCGTGTAACAGACCCGTGACCAAGATGTACCTGCCATCCGGATCAGAGATCGTTTTGTGAGATGTAAACGGGACCGACCGAGACAGCCATATGCCCACCCCCCTGTGCTTAGTAGAGGCACTAGCCCAAAAATTTTGTGAGTAGTGTCTATGAAAGTACGATGGAGCAGAGGAGGTAGAGAAATGCGTTTCCTGTAAAAATAGTATATCAACGTGAGAAGATTTATAGTACAAGAAAGCTTTTCGACGCTTGATCGGGGAGTTAAGGCCCTGCACATTATGTGTGCGTAAACTATAGGTCTTAGCAGATTCCAGGACCGCCATCATAGAGCAGGAGGTAGAACCATGTGCCTATTGGGATCCAGCCATAGAGACAAAGGTCAAAAAAAGGAAAGAAGTGAAAGGGAAGGGAGTGAGAGACAGAACATAAATAGGACAGACACAAAATATCAGTAACACCGAACATAGTCTACCGACTAGGCAGTCAAGAAAAGACTGCAAAAACAGGGCAGCAGACCGCATTTCCGTAAATATGTACCCAGACATTCAACCCCTTAACCTATATCATCCCTGAGCGTAATAGGCATTCACATGGTAATAATAAGGTTAGGGTATGTGCACACACACTAATTACGTCCGTAATTGACGGACGTATTTCGGCCGCAAGTCCCGGACCGAACACAGTGCAGGGAGCCGGGCTCCTAGCATCATAGTTATGTACGATGCTAGGAGTCCCTGCCTCGCTGCAGGACAACTGTCCCGTACTGTAATCATGTTTTCAGTACGGGACAGTAGTTCCACGGAGAGGCAGGGACTCCTAGCATCGTACATAAGTATGATGCTAGGAGCCCGGCTCCCTGCACTGTGTTCGGTCCGGTACTTGCGGCCGAAATACGTCCGTCAATTACGGACGTAATTAGTGTGTGTGCACATACCCTAAAGCAAACTTCACATTTTTAACCGAACATATCTATATCCAGGATACCAACTCACTGCGACCTTGACACATCAAGAACCTTCCTCGGCTTGTTCGGGCCAGCCTATAAACAAACTTTCATTACTATAAGTGGGAATCAAAAATCCCCATAACTACCCCAACGTATGGAGGCACGGCTTCCAGTCCGCTGAGAACTGCAACTGGCGGTATCAGGCTGAAACTCAACATCAGTGTTGTTTGAAGACATCTCCGGCTGATATGAAGAATAACGAAAAATAAAATGAATGCTTCTATATTCGACCCTCTACCCGTCATGGAGGATTCAATTGTTGCCGACGAGAGTCCACCCTCTGTTCCCGAGGCGCCTCTGGACGGCATCCCTGGGTGCGCCATAGTGGTGACAACGGGGGATCCTGTATAGGGAGTCGGGGGGAGCTGGACTTATCCTGGGATGGTAGAATATGTAAGTCCCTCAGCAGATCTTCCCCTTCCTGTAGCGTAGAGAAGCCATATTGCCTGTTATTGCGCATGAAAAGGAGATGAAATGGGAATGCCCACTGGTATGAGATAGCATGGTGTTTGAGGGTCTGCAGGATAGGACGAAGCATCCGCCTTTTTTGAATGGTTTGGGGAGCCAGATCAGCAAATATCTGCACCGCTGTATTACAAATGGTGATCACCGGAAGCTTCCTAGCTCTTTCCATCACTTTCTCCTTAACCGAGTAATAGTGGAGTTTCACTATAATATCTCTGGGAATTCCATCCCGCCTCATGGCCGTCAATGCTCTATGGGCCCGGTCAATTTCCATATGTGATTCCGATATATCAGGTATCAAGGTAGTGAGTAGCATACGAACCACCGCCGGTACCTCCGTCTGAGATTCTGGTACCCCTCTGATCCTGAAATTATAGCGTTGGGATCTGTTTTCCAGGTCCTCAATTCTGGTGTTCGCCTCCTCCAATTGCTCCTGCAGGTCCTCCATAAATCTGGTATTCTGATTAACTCTTGCAGTGATGGAGGTCATTTTGGTTTCAATAGCCTGCATATGAACCGCCACTTTATGTAGATCTTGGTGTACAGCGGCGATCTTGGAGCTTATTTCCCCATCTGAGCTTGCATGGCTCTTGATATGCAGGAAAAGATGGCGTCCTCTGTCAATCCGGAAGTAATGGCTGGCAGCATGAGCGAGTGCTGTGGCACGTGAACGGGTGCTGGCTGCGGCATTCCCAGGTCCGGGATCGGGCCCTCTGCCTGTAAATCCTCCTGTGCCTGCGATGGTGATGCACTGCCGTGCTCCCGCAGGAGCACAGGATAATCCTGTGATAACACCGATGTGCTGGGCTATATCTGTGTCTCCTGCTGCTTCTGCAGCAGGCCTTGCTCCGCCATGTTTGGCGCCGCCATCAGCATGTCTGCCACGGACCTCTGAGCCTGGGTTTGCTTACCCCGTCTGCCGCTCCCTCTGGCCATAGGTGGATGCCCGGGCATCTAAGGTACTTCTATCTTTTATGGGTCTCGATGTCTGCTGTTAGCGATATATATGCTGGGATGCCTTCACGAGGTGCGGAGCCTGGCTAGAACACGTCCACCATGTTCAGCTGCGCGCATGCGCCCCCGCCATTTCCCATTTGAACAGCTGGGTTTACACACTGCGTTTTTAACGTTTTTTTGTTTTGGTTACATAGTTCGTATGGTTGAAAAAAGACACATGTCCATCAAGTTCAACCAAGGGATGGGAAAAGGAAGTAAAACATTTCTACACATAGGAGCTAATATTTTTTTGTTCTAGGAAATTATCTAAGCCTTTTTTTAAAGCCATCTACTGTCCCTACTGTGACCAGCTCCTGCGGTGACTATTCCATAAATTCAAAGTTCTCACAGTAAAGAAGGCTTGTCGCCTCTGCAGGTTGAACCTTTTTTTCTTTAGACGGAGGGAGTGCCGTCTTGTTTTTTGAGGGGGTTTTACATGGAACAGGATTTCACCATATTTTTTGTATGTGCCATTCATATATTTATATAAGTTAATCATGTCCCCCCTTAGTCGCCTTTTTTCAAGGCTAAATAGGTTTAGTTCTTTTAATCTTTCCTCATAACTTAGATTCTCCATGCCCCTTATTAGCTTCGTTGCTCTTTGTATTTTTTCTAACTCCAGGGCATCCTTTCTATGAACTGGAGCCCAGAACTGAACTGCATATTCTAGATGAGGCCTCACTAATGCTTTGTAAAGTGGTAATATTACATCCCTGTCCCGTGAGTCCATGCCTCTTTTAATACACAACAATATCTTGCTGGCTTTTGAAGCAGCTAATTGACATTGCATGCGGTTATTTTTTTTTAAATCAATCCAATTTTATTGATACGAACACAGAAATGAAATAACACATTACCATTCACATTTCAATTTTCCAACATCGTATACAATAATTACAGCATATCAGAAAAACCCCAACATCCCCCCCCCCCACACAGCCCCCCATCATATCTCCACCTATTGTTTCTAGTACCATTCCTGGCCAGAGCTCATTTCTCTTATCAAGTTTCCCCACCACCCCTTCTTTGCTCCCAACTCTATCACCTCCAGTTCCTCAGACGACTCTTGCCCTTAGTCTACTCAGTTCAGGTCACAGCACCTCCGGACAGGCCAACCATCTGCTCCATTGTTTATCAAATTTTCCTTCCGTGCCCCTTTTCGAATATATCTTATGCTCCATCAGGATATTATAATTCAACATTCCTACAATTTCCCTCATCCCTGGTGGCTCTGCGTCCAGCCAGTGTTTAGCAATGCATTTCCTCGTTTGATATAATATTTTTGCAATTGCCAGACTTGCCATTCTGTCACTCTCCAATTCTCCCACCGCTCCCAACAACATAACTTTAGGGTCTGCCGCCAATTCCCGACCATACACCTGCTTTATCAGGTCCAATATTTCCCGCCATAGGGTCCCCAGGGCGTCACATGACCAAAACATATGCAATATGTCCGCCTTCTCCTCCGTGCACCTAGGACATTTAGCATCCGCTCTAATACCCATCTGTTTTAATACCCACGGGGTGCGGTACACTCTATGTATCAGGAAGAGTTGTGATCTCCTCTGCGCCAGACTGAGTGATAAGTGACATGTGGACGCTAATATCTCCTCCCACTCCTCCTCAGTCAATGGACCAACATCCTGTTCCCATTTCGCTTTTACCAGCACCATCGGGTTTCCCAGGTGTTTGGACAGTAAGCTCCTGTATGCCATTGAGATCAGGCCTTTGGTCGTGTCAGCCCCTTCCCACATACTCTAGGACCCCAAGAGCACAGACCGTCAGGTCCACTACACGCGCCTGCGCCTGTAGGGCATGACGGATCTGCAAATATTGGTAAAACATATTGTGCTCCAGTGGAAATAGGTCTTTCAACTGCTGAAATGATCTCAGCACATTATCATCATACAGGTGTTGTAATCGACTAACCCCTGCCGATTCCCATTTTTGCATGCCCTCTAATTGGTATAGTTCCCACAAGACCGGATTATGCCATAGGGGAGTATATTTGGTACACATTCCCACTCCCAGGATCTGTTTGCATTGCCACCATATTTTATGTATCAGGAGTAATGTCGGTTTAGCCCTTGCCAATCTCTTAAAGGTATGTGCTTCCAGACCCTCTAGTGGGTTGAGTCCTCCCCCCAAATATGACAATAAACGTGCGCTGGAGCCCCATGTCTCTGTGTCCTCCCACCCCTTAAACTGTTGGCTCTGGGCAGCCAGATAATATATCCAGGCATTTGGCAGCACGACCCCCCCCCCCCCTTCGTCTTTTAGGCAATTGCAATTTCTCCAATTTAATCCTTGGAGCCCCTTTTTTCCAGACCAGATCCCGAAAGAGATTGCACAATCATCTGAACCATTGCTTAGGTATCCATACTGGGGAGTTATGAAGAATATATAAGACTTGAGGCATAAGAATCATCTTGATTAGATTAGTTCTCCCCAGAGCAGAGAGCGGGAGCCTGTTCCAGGCATCTACCTTATGTTTCACCTTGAGCAGCGGTGGTAAAACATTCAAAGACATATAGTCTTGGACCCTAGCCGTCAACTTAACCCCTAGGTACGTAAATACAGAGACTATCGGAATCCGGGGCCCCCCTCCAGTATCTACAATATTCACCGTGTCAAGTGGCATTAGAGCAGACTTGGTCCAGTTAATATTTAATCCCGAGAACTCCCCAAACCTTGTGATCGTATCCATTACTACCTTCAGAGTGT
This sequence comes from Rhinoderma darwinii, assembly GCF_050947455.1. Taxonomy (NCBI): domain Eukaryota; kingdom Metazoa; phylum Chordata; class Amphibia; order Anura; family Rhinodermatidae; genus Rhinoderma; species Rhinoderma darwinii. The sequence goes on along the minus strand of NC_134687.1, from coordinate 562,590,143 downwards.
TCTCAGTGTCCGTCATATATATTAAAATATCGTCTGCATATAGTGAAATTTTTTCCTTCATTTCCCCATAATGCAAGCCTCTTATGCGCTCCTCCTGTCTTATGAGGCACGCCAGTGGCTCTATCGCCAAGGCGAACAGCAATGGTGACAGTGGGCACCCCTGGTGCGTACCCCGGGCCAGTGAAAATCTCTCGAACATTGCACCATTCACCCGTATGCGGGCTGTAGGGGCCACATACAGCAACTGTACCCATTTCACGAAGTTAGGGCCGAATCCCATCTTTTTTATTACCCGCCATAGGTACCCCCATTCTACACAATCGAACGCTTTTGCGGCGTCTAACGTTGGCACCGCCCTTCCTCCTTGATCATCCGGTGTCGCCTGAAGATTTAAAAACAGCCGCCTGAGGTTGACAGCCGTCGATTTGGAGGGCATGAACCCCGCTTGGTCTTCATGCACAACATGCTGTACCACCCTATTCAGCCGCGGCGCCAATATCTTTGCCAAAATCTTGACATCCGATGTCAACAAGGATATTGGTCTGTAGGACTCCAGTAATTTACAGTGGTTCTCCTCTTTTGGGAGAACCACTATCGTCGCCTCATGTAGGGAGTCTGGTAGTTTACCTCTGTCAAAGCTATCCTGCAAAGTACTCAGGTATTGTGGTGCTAATTCCGTCCCATATTCCTTATAGATTTCCCCCGGTAACCCATCTTAACCCGGAGCTTTCTCATTTGCCATATCCCTCATCGCCTGTTCCAACTCCTCCAGTGAAATAGGTGCCTCCAAGCTTTCATGGTCCTCCCGGCCCAAGGTAGGCAAATTATTGTTTCCCAGGTACTCGTCCAGTTGCTGTGTGTCGTAATGCACTTTGGATGTATATAGGTCAGTATAAAACCGCTGAAATATTTGCAAGATTTGCCCCGTGTCTGTCTCCACCCTCCCCCCTCCCCCCTAAGGCCATGAATGAAATTATTAATCCCATGCGGCTTTGCCATCCTAGCGAGTAGTTTCCCCGCCGTTTCCCCTTCTTCATAATATTTCTGTTTTAGGAATAATCGTTTATTATCCGCCATTGTTAGTTGGTGATTTTTTAACAACGTCTGTGCCTCCACCCAATGTCTAAGTGTCTCCTCGGATCCCTCTTCTACATGTCTCCCTTCTTTCTCCCAATTGCCTAGATTTAGTTTTTATTCGTTTAATATGTTGAATGAATACTCCTCTCAACCATGCTTTCATGGCGTCCCATAACACCCCTCGCGGCACTGACTCAGTATTAAAATTGAAATATTCTTTTATCAAGTCCCGTATTTCCCCGCCATCCATCAATCTTAGCCAAAACGCATTCAGCTTCCAATTCCCGGGGTTCCTGGTAGGCCTTACACCCACATCCAGCATCACCGCCATCGGAGAGTGGTCTGACAACGCCCTCTGTAGGTATTCAATTTGCGCTATGTACGGCACTGCTGAAGCTTAGCATGCTACCAAGTCTATTCGTGAAAGAGACTGAAATGTGGACGATGCACACGAGTACTGCCTCACCCCTGGATGTTTATCTCTCCAAATATCCAGCAAGCCCAATTCTTCCATTAATCTTCCAAAGGCAGTCAGCTCACCCCTTTGCCCTCCCCCTCCCCTATGAAACCTATCCAACCCTTCAGACATCACTGCATTAAAATCCCCCATCACGATTAGCGGTACCTCAGGCCACCTGGAGAGTTTCTCCGTAACTTGTTTAAGTACAATGCTAGAATAAGGCGGAGGGATATACAGCACTACTAGAATACACTCCCAGTGATATATAGTACAGTGCACTCCCACATACCTCCCCTCCTCATCAGAGAAAGACGAGTGACAGACAAAGGGAAGACTCCTGTGTATCAGCAAACTCAACCCCCTGGAATAAGTCGTATGAAAGGAGTGAAACCCATGTGCGATCCACACTCTCTGCAATAAGGACACAGATTCTCTAGTCAGATGCGTTTCTTGCTGCCCCACTATCAGGGCATTTTGCTGTTTAACCCAGTTAAAGATAGCCTGTCGTTTCCTAGCTTCCCGTATTCCCCGGACATTCCAGGATAGACATTTAACCGATCCCATCAGGCGCCATATCTTTGAAAAATGTGTTACTATTCCATCCTGCTCCAGTCAAGATATTAGGCCGTGCGTTCCCTCCCTCCTCCCCTCCCCCAACAAAACCTCCCCTCCGAAAAGGGTCAGAGCGACATGTACTGTCTCTCCTATCCAGCAGAAACACACCATAGTGCGAACTTTTGACATGCCCTATTGGCATCTCCCTTTGAACCATTTAACTTTCTCACCACTTCCAGTGAGTGCTGGCTCCCACTGCTATTCGTATGTAATAAACAATCCCACACAATCAGCAGAGTTTACAGATACATTAGGTACCCAGTAACAATCCCACAATAACATTGCCATCAAGTGCGGCCACTCTGTTAAAATGATACCACCCTGCTGTGCTTCAGACAAGGGTGTTCACACACTTCGGAGAACTGCATAAGAACATATAATGTGCTACAGTCCCGCAAACGCCAACATGGCTCCAGACTTCACCGCCCAGGCGGGCTTTCACGCATCATCTTCTCCAGCCGGTCTCCGCAGCCGTGCCTCATTGCTATCCAGCCATCTGGCAGCCTCTCTGGGGTTCTCAAAGAATGAAGCAGTCCCAAATGCAACCACCCGCAATTTAGCCGGATACATCATGGAGTATGGTATGGACAAGTTCCTCAGACGTTTCTTTACGTCCCAATATTGCAGCCGCTTCTTCTGTACTTCCGCAGAGAAATCCGGATAAAAGGATATTTTGGCGCCATTGATGGAGATATCCTGCCGTTCCCTTGCCTTCCTCAGTATCTTATCTCTGTCCTTGTAGTGTAACAGCTTCACTAAGACCGGTCTCGGGGGCCTCCCCGGTGGTCCCGGTCTGGTAGGTACTCTGTGGCTCTTCCTGGCCAAACTGCTCCAGCAGCCATTTTTCAAAAAACTCATCCGAGTTATTGCCCTCCGTTTTTTCCGGCACTCCTACCAACCGCACGTTGTTTCTGTGTAACCGATTTTCCAAATCATCCGCCTTATCCTGCAGGGCTACCACCGCCAAGGACTGAGACTGCACATCCCGCCTGAGCTCCGGCAGGACATCTTCCACTTCAGACACTCTCCCCTCAATAACTGTGGTTCTTTCTGCCACTTTTTGTAAATCATTGCGTAACAGCAGAATATCTTCCTTCAGGCTTCCCACCTGCCCGGTCAGCATAGATAAGATCAAGGAGTTCTGCTTCACCGCAGGGAATATATCTGTGAGGGAAGGCTCCTTCACCTGGTCTCTACTGCTATGCGTTCTGCCTCCATCTTCCTCAACACGCCTGTCCCGCCGCTGACTCCCCATCTCTTCCTCCTCCTCACTCACCGTGTCCTCTCCCAGCACGGAGTATCTGGAGCCCGAGGCCATGCTGTCTGCCTTCCCACTGCCAGCCACCGGCGTCTTGCCTGCTGCAGATCCGCTCGCACGAGGGGTTCTTGCAAATCTTTCCAGCCTGTCTCCTGCTTCAGACCGCATGTGCCTGCTCCTGCATTCAGTCTCCTCGGTGCCATCTTGTTTTCTCGGCCCCGGACTCGCCGGTGGCGTTTTTTGTTTCTTATAACGGGTCATTGCAGCTGTATTAAGCGGTACCGACTCCTCCAGCCTCCAGATCGGTGAATATTACCGGGTAAATCAGGGATAATCAGTACTTTCAGGATGGACACAGCAGGAGCTTCAGCCACACATGTCCTCTTACATCTGCTGCTAGGCCACGCCCCCATTACATGCTGTTATTTAGTTTATGATTTACAAGTACACCCAGATCCTTCTCAACAAGTGACTCCCCCAGTGTAGCTCCCCCTAGGACATATGATGCATGCAGGTTGTTGGTACCCAGATGCATAACTTTACATTTATCTACATTAAAGAGACTCTGTCACCAGATTTTGCAGCCCCTATCTGCTATTGCAGCAGATAGGCGCTGCAATGTAGATTACAGTAACGTTTTTATTTTTAAAAAACGAGCATTTTTGGCCAAGTTATGACCATTTTTGTAGTTATGCAAATGAGGCTTGCAAAAGTCCAAGTGGGTGTGTTTAAAAGTAAAAGTCCAAGTGGGCTTGTATTATGTGCGTACATCGTTTTTAATACTTTTACTAGCTGGGCGCTCTGACGAGAAGTATCATCCACTTCTCTTCAGAACGCCCAGCTTCTGGCAGTGCAGATCTGTGACGTCACTCACAGGTCCTGCATCGTGTCGGACACATCGGCACCAGAGGCTTCAGTTGATTCTGCAGCAGCATCGGCGTTAGCAGGTAAGTCGATGTAGCTACTTACCTGCAAACGCCGATGCTGCTGCAGAATCATCTGTAGCCTCTGGTGCCGATGTGTCCCCGCTCGTCTGACACGATGCAGGGCCTGTGAGTGACGACACAGCGTGATCTCTCGAGAACACGCTGTGTCTGCACTGCCAGAAGCTGGGCGTTCTGAAGAGAAGTGGATGATACTTCTCATCAGAACGGCCAGCTAGTAAAAGTATTAAAAACGCCCCGATGTACACACACAATACACGCCCACTTGGACTTTTACTTTTAAACACACCCACTTGGACTTTTGCAAGCCTCATTTGCATAACTACAAAAATGGTCATAACTTGGCCAAAAATTCTCGTTTTTTAAAAATAAAAACGTTACTGTAATCTACATTGCAGCGCCTATCTGCTGCAATAGCAGATAGGGGCTGCAAAATCTGGTGACAGAGCCTCTTTAAACTTCATTTACCAAGTGGACGCCCAAACACTTAGTTTGTTTAAATCCGCTTGCAATTCACGAACATCTTCCATAGTCTGAACTATATTACATAGCTTGGTGTCATCTGAAAAAATAGAAATAGTGCTATTAATCCCATCCTTTATATCATTAATAAATAAGTTGAATAATAGTGATCCCAGCACGGAACCCTGGGGTACGCCACTCATAACCGGGGACCATTCAGAGTAGGAATCATTGACCACAACTCTCTGGATACGGTCCTTGAGCCAATTCTCAATCCAGTTACAAACGATACTTTCTAAACCTATAGTTCTTAATTTACCCATTAGACTTCTATGAGGGACAATGTCAAATGCCTTTGCAAAGTCCAAAAACACTACATCCTCAGCGGCCCCTCTGTCTAGGCTTCTGCTCACCTCTTCATAAAAACAAATCAAGTTGGTTTGACAACTTCTGTCCTTAGTAAAACCGTGCTGGCTGTCACTTATAATACAATTTTTTGGTCACTAGAGAATCTCTAAATATTATGAAGAGGGGGACAGAAATGACTGAACTAAGCTGTTTAAGAACTCTAGGGTGTAACCCATCTGGTCCCGGGGCCTTGTGTACATTTATTTTGTTTAATTTAGCTTGGACCATCTCTACATTTATACAATTCAGTATATCAACTGATATATTAACAGCACTGGCAGCGGCTACATCAGATGCTCTTTCTTCTGTTGTATATACAGAGTAGAAGAACCCATTTAGTGACTCAGCCTTCTCTTGATCCCCTGTGACCAACTCCCCATTACCACTATCTAGGGGTCCTGCATGTTCAGACCTTGGCTTTTTGCATTTCTATACTTGAAGAATTTTTTGGGATTTGTTTTACTATCCTTGGCCACCTGCCTTTCATTTTGTATTTTTGCTGATTTTAAGTTTTTTATAATTTACAAGGGCTACAGATGTAACCTCAGATTTGTATTTTTCAAATGCCCTTTTTTGTCATGTATTGCCCTTTTTACAGAAGGTGTAAGCCATATGGGGTTTAATTTTAGTCGTTTATAATTGTTACCTATAGGAATAAATTTTGCACTATAATTACCCAAAGTAGATTTGAAAATCTTCCATTTATCATTTGTACCATTATTTGACATTAGTTCTTCCCAGTCTATTTCCTGAATTGCAGCCCTCATCCTGGGGAAATTGGCCTTCTTAAAATTAAGAGTTTTTGTCCTCCCAGCCTGTGTTTGTTTTTTACAGTATAGGTAAAATATAACTATATTGTGATCACTGTTACCGAGGTTTTCACGAACATTGACATTCCCAACAAGCTCTGCATTATTAGAAATGATCAGATCCAACAGCGTTTCACCTCTAGTCGGGTCTTCCACAAACTGGCCCATAAAATTTTCCTGCAACAGGTTGAGGACATTTCTCCCCTTTGCAACTGAAGCCGAACAATGACACCAATTAATATCCCGGTAATTAAAATCTCCCATTATCTCTACAGTACTCGCCTGTGCAGCCCGCTCCATCTGTTTTATATAGCTGAACTTCCATCTCCTCCGTTATATTGGGGGGTCTATAGATTACACCAAAAGTAATTTTTTCAGTGTTTACCTCCCTTTGTAATTGCACCCACAAGGTTTCAACCTCCTCACAATCTTCACCCTCTAGTGTCTCTTTCACAGTCACCTTCATATCACTTCTCACATACAGACATACACCACCGACTTTCCTGTTTGTCCTGTCTTTCTGAAACCGTGTAAAGCCCTGTAGATTTACAGGCCAGTCATGAGAAGAGTCTAGCCATGTTTCAGCAACACCAACTGGTCAGGATTCTCAATACACATCACGTCCTGGCTGGAGGTAATGTATATTAATTGTCATGACACTGCAGTAACGTTATAGTGTGTTTATGTGGCTGCACATAGTGATATAGCTATATCGCTATGTGCTGTATAAATGAATGGAGAGAAGTGTATGACTCTGATTGGTCAGCGTCATACACTCCACTGTACAACGTCCACTTGGCCATATAGTAAAACACGCCCAGTTGTCCATTAAGAAACTCATTAGCATAAAGCTAATATAGGTCATAACTCCGTAAAAAATGATCGTTTTTCTAAATAAAAAAACATTGCTGTAATCTACATTACAGCGCCGATCACATTATGTACAATGTAGGCCACTTATAATGTGGTGACAGTGACTCTTTAAATGTTTCACTTTTAGTATCAGAAATGTGATTATTTGGGCATTTTTATTTTCATTGCTGTTTTGTAACGAAAGGATCTCCTTATCTTGTTGCCTAGTCCTCTCCCCACAGTCTATTTCTCTCCCCCCCCCCACACCAATATAGTCTGACCACTCTCTAACCTAACTACCCCTTTATTTTCTACATTGACCTTCCTCCTCAGCCCAAGTGTAAATACCCCGCCACCCCTCCATTTAGGTGCAAATCATCTGCAGAATACAGTTTTTACCCCAATGAAAAGTCAGCCCAGTGCTCTAGGGACCCAAAGCCTTCTCCTCTACACCAAGACTTAAAGAGGCTCTGTCACCAGATTTTGCAACCCCTATCTGCTATTGCAGCAGATAGGCGCTGCAATGTAGATTACAGTAACGTTTTTATTTTTTAAAAACGAGCATTTTTGGCCAAGTTATGACCATTTTCGTATTTATGCAAATGAGGCTTGCAAAAATACAACTGGGCGTGTTGAAAAGTAAAAGTACAACTGGGCTTGTATTATGTGCGTACATCGGGGCGTTTTTACTACTTTTACTAGCTGGGCGTTCTGATGAGAAGTATCATCCACTTCTCTTCAGAACGCCCAGCTTCTGGCAGTGCAGATCTGTGACGTCACTCACAGGTCCTGCATCGTGTCGGCACCAGAGGCTACAGTTGATTCTGCAGCAGCATCAGCATTTGCAGGTAAGTAGCTACATCGACTTACCTGCAAACGCCGATGCTGCTGCAGAATCATCTGTAGCCTCTGGTGCCGATGTGTCCTCGCTCGTCTGACACGATGCAGCACCTGTGAGTGACGACACAGCGTGATCTCTCGAGAACACGGCTGTGTCTGCACTGCCAGAAGCTGGGCGTTCTGAAGAGAAGTGGATGATACTTCTCATCAGAACGCCCAGCTAGTAAAAGTAGTAAAAACGAGATGGCAAACTATTCGGTTGAAGCGTTATTGGCGACAAATTATTTTATCCGTCTTCCTGATTATGGAATCCCCTACAACTATCAATTGTCTTGCCTTTCCTGCATTACCATCCAGCCGACTACTAGCTGGGCTGTTTCCCCGGCTGTTGGGCAGATCAGTATCCACTAGGGCTGCCATTTCTGAGACTGACACCCTCGCATCATCACCCAACTTGGCAATTTTGCTTGGAATATCAGAAACCGAATTGGCCTTCCTTTTCTTGGAGCCCTTTCTACTGCCCCGAACTACATTAACCCAGCTACTTGCCTGATCTTTCTGACCCATGTCTTCACCCTCTAGATCTACCCCACTAACTGCTTGTTTCATCAGCAGCAAGCTCCGCTCAAGATGGTCTATCGTCCTTAGTGTTGCATTCTGCTCCTCCAGATCTCTAATGTGAGCTTCCAGGTGACCAACATGCTCACATCTGCCACAGAGGTATTCACCCTGGAATTCCGGCTCCAGTCGTGCATACATATGGCAAACTGTGCACTGAAGAAAACCTCCAATCTTGCTGTCCATTATCCCATTTACAAAAAAACTGTGAACCATTGTAAAAGTAAAAGAAGAGTACTTACAGGGCCTCTTTTTAACTCCGGTTTTATAACTTCACTTATATCACAAGCCACTATCTAATGAGCGACAATGTGGAACACAATAAGCATACACAAATAAATGTACGCCATGTACATACAGGTTGATGAAATGTGTGTGTCAGGCTAACAGCAGGCTGCGTAACTTTCTTTATAGTCTACAACTTCAAAGAGAGCAATTACAGCTACATACTGCTAGTTTAGTTTGACCACCAAATGAGACCTTTAGCCATAAACGACCACATTCTGGACCCACCCAGTCTCGATGACAGAGACACATGTTGTTATAAAGCAGCTGACAGCACTCATAAGGGAAATTATATACTATGTTTGTACCTCCAGTAAAATTTCTCCTGTAATAATTTCTGTTAGAACGTAAATCCACAGAGGCACAAAGTTTTACTGCATAATTACTTAGGGTAAAATAGTCTGTTTTTATATATATTTATAATCCGAATCATTTCACTGAGCCCAGAATAATGGCCAAAGCCTCATCAATCGCTCAAATGCAGGATACAATTACCTCTTAAAAGATGAAGGTCAGTTCTATTCTTCACTTTTTATTTATTTCAATAAAGTTGCAGACAGTCACTGGGCTCTGCATAAAATTCATTATAACCATAAAGTTTTAAAAGGTCACAAAATGTCTCTTTAGTTAGATTGCGGAAAAGGAAAAAAATATCTCCCGTTTGTTCAATAATTCATAACCAGAGTTGAGATGTAGATAGTTAAAAGGAGATAACTCTGACTGTAGATAAGTTCTCAAATTATCCTGAAATGACTATGGAGTGAAAACAAAATGTAACCTTAAAAGAGCACTAAAAACCTAGAAGTCAAGTGAGACAAAAAAATAGGCCAGAAATCAGGTAGAGAAAACGGACGTCTAAACTCTCTCCATTCTGGCCTGGGGACTAGCTGAGGGGGCACTGGTCTCCCACTGCAGGAAGTTTCCAACTGCAGCAAACTGTCTATCAGCCAAATATTGCAAAATAATGTAAGCAAAATAGATGCCTCCTGGAAAACACATATAGGAGATTTTTTATAAAAAAAAAAAAAATTTCCTTTTAATGACCACAGAATTTTACGATGGTGTCTGATGGCTGTAAAAAAAACAAAACTTACAGCCATCAGACACCCAGAAGAGAAGGCAAAATTGCTGCATCAGCATCATAAAGAAACTGGTAGTGGTCCTGAAGATCCTAGAACTCAGAAGACCCCTTCCAACTGCTAAACTAGATTCCCTTAAATGGACACTAACTTTTCAGCAAACTTTGCATAAATCAATAGTACAAGCGAATAAAGGAAACTTTGAAATATCTTATCAGAGAAAAATGCCTCTTTCTCCACTTGTCATGCTTCCCCTTCCCCCTCCTAACTTTTCACTCAGAATTCACTGCCTTTTCTGTCATTTCAAGAGGAGGGATCAGGTTACAGCACCCCATAGAAGTCTATGGAAAGGGGAGGAGGAGGAAGAGCAGTAGCAGAGAGAGAGATACAGACATGCTGCAGCGGCTCCCAGTGCTGGATTCACAGCTACACTTCTCATTATGCTGTATAATGTCCATGTTGCTGAAGCTTTTGTATATGTGATAAATAGATAGGATAGAAGGATTCTCCTTTTCTATAAGCAGCGCATAGAAGACATTCATCTCACTTAGGCTCAACACCCAAAGCTCAGGTAAATCTGAGAATTGGAGAGAGAGCCTGCAGAGGAGAAAATTGCCCAAAAATTTCATATACAACTCCTATATTAGGCAGAAATAGTGTTATTCCTCATGTACACACAACAGCTAGGCACCCTCTAACTAGGGACTGTAATATATCAAAGTACAGTAAATAGCACATGGTGAAGGATGCTAATATATAATATCTGTTCAGTTCTTTTCACAATTTAAAAAAAATGGTAGCTGTGAGCAGGGAGATTTAACGGCTCCCTGCTCTGTTTATTTATTCTGATGCAGCGCCATAAAAAGGCCTGTGCATTGGAATAAAGCCCGTTAGTGGCCGCCGTAAAAACACTATGGTGCGGTCACTAACGGGTTAATAATATAGTAACACTTCTCAGATGTAATTGCGCTCTATCACTTATATTGACCCTAGTGAAATTCATCACTTGCACTGCATACAGCTGAATCTTTTACATTCACACTCGTCTTTTTAAATACGTGGTGTTCAGTGTTGTGTGCAGTATTTTTGTCAAAGACCTCATAAACATTTCCATCGGGAGATTCTCTCTGCCAGGAGAAGAAGACTTTCCACCCCGACCGGGAAAGGAGCGTTACGAGATCTGTGCGCTAGGCATAAATGTCTATTGTCAATGTTGCTATGAGTAGCATTTACAGCAATAATATTTACGGTGACACGAGTCACCAAAGTAAAATCGTTGATCTCTTCGTTCATTCATTCTGGTCAATTATCTCAACGATGGTTTAGAAACAAGCTAACAGTTACAATAATTGCCCAGTGTTTAGCCTAAACTCCCTTTTTTTGAAAAAATTTGTGAACAAAAATATTAGCAACCACCCTTCCCTAATGTTCTAAAAGGTCTATTCATAATATTTAACCCTTTCAGGACCAAGCTCATTTTGGCCCTTGAGGACCAGCCCGATTTTTTCAAATCTGACATGTCATTTTATGTGGTAATAACTCTGTAATGCTTTTGCCTATCCAAACAATTCTGAAATTGTTGTCTCGTGACATATATTGTATTTTATGTTAGTGGAAAAAATTGGTCACTAAATTCATAGCTTATTTGTGAAAAACACCAAAATGTAAAGAAAATTTGCACAAATTATAATTTTTCTAATTTTTTATGTATGTTTTTGTAAAACAGATAGTAATACCACACAAAATTGTTGCTAATTAACATCCCCCATATGTCTACTTTATATTTGCATTGTTTTTTGAACATGATTAGATTTTTCTAGGACGTTACAAGGCTTAGAACTTTAGCAGCAATTTCTCTAATTGTCAAGAAAATTTCAAAAGGCTATTTTTCAAGGACCACTTCAGTTCTGAAGTGGCTTTGATGGCCTTATGTACTAGATAGACCCCATAAATCACCCCATTTTAAAAACCACCCCTCAAAGTATTCAAAACGTCATTCAGAAAGTTTCTTAACCTTTTAGACATTTCACAGGAATTAAAGCAAAGTAGAGGTGTTATTTACAAATTTCATTTGTAACAAAAAAAAATTCTGTAAGACCTCATGCACTCGAACGTAGCCATGTGCACGGCCGTGATTTTTGGGTTGGGCGGCCGCGGAGTGACACCCGCGAGTCGCCCCGCAGAACACGGCCGTAATAAGACATGTCCGTTCTTTCCGCGGTCCAGGCTCCTGGTTTGAAGAGGTCTTGTGGTGCCAAAACAGTGGAAACTCCCCAAAAGTGATTTTGGAAACTATACACCTCATGGAATTTATCTAGGGGTATAGTTAGCATCTTGACCCGACAGGTCTTTTGCTATATTTATTGGAGTTTGTGAAAATTAAAATCTACTACTTTTTTTTTTTTTTTTTTTTTAAATCGAATATTTTTTTTTTTTACAAGGAATAAAGAATAAAAAGCACCCCAAAACTTGTAAAGCTGTCTCATTGATCGGCGCTCATTTGCACGGCCCGCATATGGCCATGTAAGAGTACCTTAAGTCAGATGAAAAACTGCCGCCTAAATGACCAGCTTCCAGCATTGCTAACTTTGTTTGCATTAGAATCTGATCATAAACCCCTTGTGATCTGTGACTTAAAAATATATTCTGCTTACAGCCCGCCAGCTAGAAAGCCAAGAAGTATAGATAAAAGCATGACACCTATTGTCCTCGGTTCTCTTCTTTAGAATACAGTACATAAACTTCTGCCTAATTCTAGAAATATTCAAATTCTTTCTTGTTTTTTTGGTCTGCAGGGGCTTACTTTGTGGTGTCCTTTCATGACTTAAGGTATGTTTGATGACTTTCGCTATCTACAGCCTTACACCCCCCAAACCCCAATAAGAGACCACACATGAATTTTGGTGTAAAGGCCACAGCAGCCATTTATTAAACACACCTTTTTCTGATAAAAGAGCATAACCATAAAACACATCATAACACTCCATAATAACATCCTGCTCTATTTCCCAACTCCAGCTAAAGGATCCTTGAAGGCACTTCAATCATTAAATAACAAACTCCATCGTTTCCTTATTAGGTCTGGACCTCTTACCCTACAGCCGTTCTGCACCTGACCCGAGGACACCAACCATGTCCAAGACCTCTCTCTCCCTTCCTGGGGACCCTGCCCATCAGGAATATATGCCATATCAGCTGGGTAACCACTCCCCAGCCCTCCAATACTATCCAGGGTTAAACGCCCCGAGTTCTCTTGCAACAATCTCCATTGTTGCTTCTCCTTCTTACCATTACGTGCCTCCAAAGACCCCTCCTCCTACCGCCACGACAATCATGTGTGACCCCTTACACATGATTGTCCCTCCACAACTGCAGGGCTTTTTCCATGCCCTCCTTGATGTCCAAGGTCCACATATCAAGACCCACCTCGTTTAAATGAACACCATCTGCCCTGAGGAAACCTACCTCTCTGCCCTCCAACTCCTTATGCCGCACCACAACACCGCCATTGCGTGCCACAAACCTGCCAACCACCTTGTTCACCTTTGCTCGCGCTTTATTCAAACTATGGACGGAACGGGCCTGCCGCCACACCTTGCGAGCCACAATATCCGACCATACGATCACCACTCCTGGAAAAGACGACCATAACCGCAACAGATCGATCTTAACATCCCTCACCAAATCCCTGGACGACCGAATGCCCAAATCATTGCCGCCAAGGTTCACCACGAAAATATCCGGCGCCCTGTCCAAACCTGCATAGAAATGGACCTCTGGTAGCAACCTACACCACAGCATGCCCCGCAGACCCAACCATCTGACCTGAACCTCTGAGTGATCCAGGCCCAACTGCCGTCCGGCCGGACGAACATCTGCACGCACACCTCCCCAGTGCACGTAGGAGTGCCCAATAATCCAGATCAAGCAGGGACCTGCATCTAAAACAACACAAAAACAGCAATGTAACAAAACCATATCCACCTCCAGTTCATCTTATCACCACCACCTCAAAGTAAGTGAGGCCGCACAGAATTCAGCACCCCAGGAATATGCACTGCCACAAAATGCGCATACAACATCAAACCTCTCAAGACCAAATGCCGCAATAGTCGCACGACTGGCGGAGAATTAGCTGTCTGCGCATTAACAGCCTGAACCACACCCAGATTGTCACATACGAAACGCACTCTCCGGTCCCGCAGACAATCCCCCCACAACTCCGCAGCCACCACAATCGGGAACAGTTCCAGCAGAGCTAAGTTACGGACAAAACCACATTCATGCCATGCATCTGGCCAAACTCCCGCACACCACTGCCCCTGGAAATAAGCCCCAAATCCACAAGCACCTGATGCATCAGTATACAGCTCCAAGTCCACACTAGACACCGGCTGATACATGAGCACCGACCGCCCATTGTAGCTCTGCAAAAACTCCCCCCACACCAACAAATCAGCTTTCAACTCCGCCGACAACCTAATAAAATGATGGGGAGAATGAACCCCTGCGGTAGCACCTGCCAATCGCCTGCAAAACACCCGTCCCATGGGCATAATCCTACAAGCAAAATTCAAATGCCCCAACAAGGATTGCAAGTCCCTCAACTGGATCTTCTTCCTGCGCAGCGCACTCGCCACCAACCCTCTCATCTCCAGCAACTTATCATCAGGCAAGCGACACTCCATGTTATCTGAATCCATCATGATTCCCAAAAACTTAATGACCGTCGTGGGTCCCTCAGTTTTTTCAGGCGCCAGAGGTACCCCAAAATCCTTTGCCACTCTCTCCATAGTGTGTAGCAATCCTGCACACACATAGGTACCCGGCGGCCCGATAAACAGGAAATCATCCAGATAATGCAAGGCAGATTGCACCTGCGCCTCCCGACGGACAACCCACTCCAAAAACGTGCTAAACATCTCAAAATAAGCGCATGAAATAGAGCAGCCCATCGGGAGGCAACAATCTACAAAATATTCCTCCTGCCAATAACATCCCAGAAAACAAAAACTATCCGGATGCACCGGCAATAAACGAAAAGCGGCCTCAATGTCAGTTTTTGCTAACAGAGAGCCCTTCCCGTATTTCCGAACCCAAACAACTGCCGCATCAAATAGAAGTGTAACTGACCGCGCACAATGCCGGATCAATGCCGTCATTCACCGACGCCCCTTCCGGATAAGACAAGTGATGAATAAGGCGGAATTTATTCACCTCCTTTTTTGGAACCAAACCTAACTGGGAAACCCGCAAACTCTGAACAGGCGGGGAGGAAAACGGCCCCGCCATGCGGCCCAACGCCACCTCCTTCAGCAGCTTATCCGTAACCAGATCAGGCCGCGCCAAAGCAGACGACAAATTACGGACTACCCCATCACGTCCAACCGACGTACAAGGAATCCGAAAACCTTCTGAAAATCCTAACCATAACAACTCCGCCACTTTCCTATTTGGATAGCCCCTTAAAAACGGGAGCATCCTTTCCACCCTCACCGGCGTCGCCCCTCTTCTGCTCAGCATCTCCCTGCCTGCCCTTATGCTTCCTGAAGCATCTGGACAAACCATGGGCGCCTCCGCAACCGGAGCACTCGTGCTTGTACCTACAATCTGGGCCGAACTTGCAATGCCCCTCATTATACTGCCAGCAACACCCCTTTCCTGAGGATCCTGACCGACCCACTACTGATCCCCGACCGCCGGCCGCATCCCGAAAGGGCTGCTGCCCCTGTTTTGGCGCAGACATCAGACGCATCCACAAACTGATATCCTTGTGATCCCATCGCAACGACGGGCGCACCGACTTCCGCTGACGAAACTGTTCGTCATACCGCAACCACGCATTACCACCGTATATACGATACGCCTCCCCTACTGAATCCATATTACAAAATAGCGCCGAACTGTTCTCCGGCGCCTTCTCACCCACCACACTAGCCAAGATAGCGAAGGCCTGCAGCCAATTCGCAAAGGTCCGAGGAATCAAGCGATACCGCCGCCGCTCCTCCTCCTCCTTCTTACTTTCATCCGGTTTCCACCGATCCAAATTAAACTTCTCTAACGGCAGCAAAGAAAAAATCTCAACATATTCCATATCTTTTCCCTAATCTCCACCTTCAAATGTGCCCCCAGCGGGCCCTCAAAGCACACATAAACCTCACCTTTAGCCGCGTCAGCCAAACGCACATCCTCCACCACTTTCTTAGCTGTACTAGCCGCCGCGTCAACCGCTTTTTCCACAGCCACTACGGCACCCACAACCGGCACCACTTCACTGACACCCGCAATCCCTGCTGCAACTGCACCAGAAATCACCTCATTAGCAACCGCACTCCCTGCCGCACTAGCAGACGCCTCACTAGCAGCGCCCCATACCCTCGCTGGCGACTGCTCTACGCCTGGCACAATTCTCATAAAATACTCCTGCATCCCTCTAAACATCAAATGCATTTGAGACATTGACAACATCCCCCCCACACATCCCCGTTACCACATCCGTGGTAGACTCACCCGGCCGTCCCTGAGGTGACCTCCCAGCGGACGCGTCCACCACTCCGGATGAGCCCGGCGTCGGTCGTGACGATCCTGGGGAGTGGTGCTCCTGCACCCCACGCTCCCCGTAGCTCCGCGCACTTCTGGTCGGTGAAGCTCTAGGCCCAGCGGAACGCGGCCCGTCCACGGTCCTGCCACCCGCTGGTGGCGCGACATATTCAGACTGACAGCCCTGCCGATCCAGTCCTTCTGCAGGGCTGTCAAAAATAAATCTTCTGCTCGTCGCTTGTCTCGCAGACCGCTGCCCCCCCTCGTCCGGATGGGGCCCGGCGTCACTCACCGAAGCTGCCCGGGTCCTTCCGGTCGCTGCCGCCGCCACACGCCTCCCTGCTCCAGCAGGAGGCGATCTCGCTCCCCATCTGGTGGCCGCCCACCTCTTCCTCCGAATCGGGTCTGATGTCCGGACGTCCTTCTGTAGAGCTCCTCCGGCACCAGGAACATCGGCACCGGAGAAAGCCGTCACATCCGGTCCTGCACGCGCATCCGGTCCAGCGCGCACATCCGGTCTTGCGCGCGCATCCGGTCTTGCGCCCGCCTCCACTTCCGGCGTCGTTGTTGAAGACAGGAGGGAGGAAGATGGCCGCCGCGGCCCCCCCCCCCTCCTGTCACCTCCGGTCTTGCCCGCCTGATGGGATTCCTCCCAGACCTCCGCGGCCCGTCGCCAGGGTGCAGCTCCGGACCAGCAGGAGGAGGAGGGTCCCTGGAGGGGCTCCCTCGGCGCCGACCAGACCGAGGTGTTTCTGCTGATGAAGGCCTCTCCTGAGGCCTGGAACGCCTGCTGCTGCGTCCCACACTCTCCTCTCCAGCCGCTGGAACCGGAGGAAGAGCCCCGGCAAACAGCGCATCCAGCCATCCCAAGCCGTGTCCATCAGGTAAGTGCAAAAATATTAATATATATATATATATATATATATATTATTTTTTTTAAATGTAATAGGACAAATTTCTCTCCTGTTGTCCAGCGGGAAAGAGGGCTGCCTCTTCCCCGCATGGACTTTTATACTTTACTCTCCACCCACCACATATAGATACATTTTGCCCCATGCCCCTTTTCCTTAGCCCTCCAATCCCTATAACATAGTCTAAAACCTAGTAGCCAAAACATAGTAGCCTAAAACTCCCAAACACCTAGTCATGCGCTTCCTTCATTACGGCTGCGCCTACATTACGCTGGGCTTACTTGAACGCCATACTGGTTCAATGTTTTTCTAATAGTGGATACATGAACATAGGTTTTTGCAGTTTCTAGAGTCTCCAGTAGGTCTTTTGCTGTTGCCCTTGGGTTCTTTCTAACCTTTTTCAGGCTTATCCTTTGTGCTCATGGAGTGATTTTATTGTACGCCCACTCCTAGGGAAAGTATCAATAGTCCTGTATTTTCTCAATTTCTAGACAAAATGTCTAACGTGGGTTGATGTACACCCAGATCTTTAGCAATGCTTTTGTAGCCTTTTTACATCTTCATGCATCTCTATAACACGTCTTCTGAAAGCTTGTTACCTCGAAGCATAGTTAACACTAACCAATCTTACCTGAGAACAGATTTGTCAGTAACCAGGCTTTGTGTGCCTTTATTTAATGGACAAAGCACCTATGAAACTCACACTTACATTGTGGAGATGAGATTGTATCACCTATCCACAGGATAGGTTATAAGTGTTTGATTGCTGGGGGGCCCCACCCCCGGAACTCTTCACTGATCACAAGAACGGGGGTGCCAAGTCCCCGGGTAATATCTCCATTTATTTTCTATGGGACTGCCGGAGATAGCCGAGTACAGGTGGGGTTCCCAGCGATCAAACTTAATCACCTAATTGATAAGTCGTTTTGGGGGGATAACCCCTTTTAATTGAAACATCTTTTGCTAATTGTCTCTTGGAGAAGACATTAACACAGTGGTTCACTTATTTATCTCCCTGCATTGTTAATGTGCTCAATAAAATACATAAACAGTCCAACTATTTGTGTGGTATTAATTTAGTTAGATTGTTTTCTAAGTCACATGTATACACAAATACAATCAGACCACATTTTATAAGTAATTAGTGCAGAAATCCAGATAAATCCATAGGGTTCACTTACTTTTTCATGCAACTGTATATCATTCTTACTGCAGCTATATGGAATAGATCCCAATGAGAGGTGGCGGAGGAGAACATAATCCTATGTTACTTGTCATTCATCAATTGTGCAGATCATCATTATATCATTGTGACTTCAAAAATAAGTCATACACTGGAAGATGAATTACAAGGTCATATTTCACATTTCAAGCTTGTAACTAATTTCAGAAAAGGAGGTCCTAGAGCAGTCGCATGTTAACTATTTGGGCATTTCTTCAGGCCATGATTTGCCCTTTAAGTATAAATATATACCCACATCCCAGCTGATTTATAAAGACCATCAATCTGCTTCCAGCATTCTGACCACAGAGCAGAGGCAAGCAATGCACAAAACACTTCTCATTGAGATATCTGATTATTGTGGTCTTCAAATAACATGTTCATTGAAGGAAACCAAAGACTTTCAACTTGCGCCATAAAAATGGATCAGGATCTCAAACAGACATTCTGTTAAGATCCTGAAAAGCAGTAATGGTATTATAGGGACTCTGAATTTATAGTGCTTATCAGGACATTTTAAAAGCAGGGCCATAAACAGGGCTAAATTAAAGTTGGCAGAGTACCCTGGGCACAATGTTTAGTGTGGGCTCCCATACCACTTGTGTGACCCAGATCCCACCTGACTTCCTACCACAGCGTTTTATAAGAGAGGTGACTATACATGCACTTGGCACTCCACAATGAACTCTACGGGAGTAATGGAGACAGCTGAGGCAGGGACTCCCTTAGAATTCAATGGAGAGAGCCACATGCATGTCTGGCCACGTTTCCATCTCTTTTTGGCTGAATAGGATTGCCAAATGGCTATTAGGGGATCCCTGTTTTCCTGATGATGATCCTGGTGAAGATCCTATAGGTGAGCATTGAATACAGTACCTATATAAATAGAGACCATCATAAGCAGAAAATGCTAGGCCCCATAGCAAATTTTTGAAAGCCCGTGTGAAACTATATCTCCCAGTGTGACCTGGACAATGGTAAAGGTTTCCTGGGAGTTGTTACTACAGTTTTCCTACCAGTTGAGTTCAGCTGCCTATTTCTTTTTTGGACAAGGAGGCTGGAGTAGTTACTGGAATATGCAATTGCCTATTCGTAAAAAATTATGCTATTTTCTAATATATTTTGTGTATCAATTGAATGAGAGAACTGCTTGCAGAGCCTATAATGTAAATAAAAGGAGGCTGGAAGAAGAAATAAAGTCTGGGATCTATGCAGGGTTTTATCAAGGCAGAGTTTTATGGGCACTGGCATGCACATATAGACATACATAGATGCACAGTTAGTTAAAGAGGCTCTGTCACCAGATTTTGCAACCCCTATCTCCTATTGCAGCAGATCGGCGCTGCAATGTAGATTACAGTAACGTTTTTATTTTTAAAAAACGAGCATTTTTGGCCAAGTTATGACCATTTTCGTATTTATGCAAATGAGGCTTGCAAAAGTACAACTGGGCGTGTTGAAAAGTAAAAGTACAACTGGGCGTGTATTATGTGCGTACATCGGGGCGTGTTTACTACTTTTACTAGCTGGGCGTTGTGTATAGAAGTATCATCCACTTCTCTTCACAACGCCCAGCTTCTGGCAGTGCAGACACAGCCGTGTTCTCCAGAGATCACGCTGTGTCGTCACTCACAGGTCCTGCATCGTGTCAGACGAGCGAGGACACATCGGCACCAGAGGCTACAGATGATTCTGCAGCAGCATCGGCGTTTGCAGGTAAGTCGATGTAGCTACTTACCTGCAAATGCTGATGCTGCTGCAGAATCAACTGTAGCCTCTGGTGCCGACACGATGCAGGACCTGTGAGTGACGTCACAGATCTGCACTGCCAGAAGCTGGGCGTTCTGAAGAGAAGTGGATGATACTTCTCATCAGAACGCCCAGCTAGTAAAAGTAGTAAACACGCCCCGATGTACGCACATAATACACGCCCAGTTGTACTTTTACTTTTCAACACGCCCAGTTGTACTTTTGCATAAATACGAAAATGGTCATAACTTGGCCAAAAATGCTCGTTTTTTAAAAATAAAAATGTTACTGTAATCTACATTGCAGCGCCGATCTGCTGCAATAGCAGATAGGGGTTGCAAAATCTGGTGACAGAGCCTCTTTAAAGGCTATGGAAGTCTTTTTAATCACTTTTTAAAAAATTAAAATAAAACAATGTATCCTATTATTTGAAACAACTTTGCATTTTTTTATTTAAAAAAAATGTTTACTTTTTAAAATACAGCTTCTATGTAACCTGGATAAATAGACACTGTATCTTGCGCTCAAAGCCGAATCCGTCAAGTTTGCAGAACTAATGGCTTCAGTGATAGCGGGTTCAGGATCCAGCTGTTATCGATCACATCTGTTTAAAATTATATGATACATTGTTTTATTTCTTTTTTTTAAAAAGCCTTTAATGTTTTACATGGCCTTTAAGTCTCCTAAAAGGAGACTGGAAGAAGTCTAAAATGCCAGCTACATTCCCCTCAACAGTACCACCCGCATGCTACCATAAATGTGCTAGCCAAATGCTTCTCTCAACAGCGCCAGCTATATATCCCCTCTTAACAATGTTAGACACTTATCTCTCTCAGCACTGCCAGCTATATGCCACCACAAAAATACTAGCCTTATCAGTGCTAGCCACATGTCATTCTCCACAGTGCCAACTGTATGCCGCCACAAAGAACCAGCCTCATGCTTTTCCACATAGCCCTTTTAACAGTGCCAGCCACATCTTCTTAACCGTGGCAGCTGCATACCGCCGCAATAGTGCTAGCCACATGGTTCCTACACACATTTTCCATATTGTAACAGTCTAGCCATGTCTATAAAGTGAGTTTTAGACTGGGCGATTATTGGGCAAAGAAGTGTTCATATAACGCTCGATGCCGATAATTACCCTGTGTAAACAGGGCAGCGATCAGCAGATGAACGAGCTCGTTCATCTGCTGATCGTATTGTTTTAAAAAAAGTAAAATATTATCGTTGTCTGCAGCACATCTCTCTGTGTAAACAGGGAGACGCGCTGCCAACATGATAATGTATGGGGACGAGCGATCGGGGTAACGACCGCTCGTCCCCATACATGGCTCCATGTGACAGGCGCAAATGAGCGCCGATCAAAGATGTCTCGTTGATTGGCACTCGCTGCACCTGCCGAAATCGGCCGGTATAATAGGGCCTTAACAACTGTTGTATTTGTGGGGGATGACGCCGTAATAATAATATGCCATACATTTAGATCGTCATCTCTGAACAGATTATTATATGAGCCTCAGTAATTTTTAATCCTTTCAGGATATTTGTGTATTGTGCATATCAATGTCTTTGGTCACCAGTCCCCAGTACAACTTCTTCCTGATTTTAGATTAGAAGACAATGTAATGTCCAGGAACGTTATCTCTTCTATTACCGTTATTTACCTTTTTATTACTTTTCTTATTTTCCTAATGTACTGTGTCATCCCTCCTGATGACTTCCTTCCTTCCCTCTAGAGCTTTCTACATTGTCATTGTAGATCACGACCTCTGAAATGATGTCTGCTCCTTATCTGTACTGTGTTTCCTTATTGCGTGTTATTGATCTGTAGTATTTGTCTTGTTTTAAAGGCAAAACCACTACAAACGTCCATCACGTATGAAAATAGAAGGCAATATTTTGTCTGGGAAACCTTTTATTATTTCCCATTATTTATATAGCATCTAAAGTACAGTAATGTATGTAGTCAATAACTTGGGATTCAGATCAACCACATCTGGCTTAGTGGTTTCTGTAAAACGGACCATAAACTTTAGATAATAGTCAGCCAACCCCACTGATTTTGGAGGACCGGCCGATGATCTAATGTAAATGTGGGCCTCCGGGCCATCTCTCTGACACCTGATGTTGGGGAAAAGAAGGCTCAATCCTTTGTATCTGCTGGACATAAGCCACTTCCAGAGGTTATATGTGCCTCTCCTCATTGAAATGAAGATGTTTATGGAGGATCAGGGAAGATAGCTGTCAGCCAAATTAGGGTTACCGGATGAAATGGTGAATGGTTGTGTAACACTTTTTTTTTTTTTCTTTCACAGGCTCCATAAATAATGAGACAAGAGAACCCTTGTCCAGCTCCGTTATTTCTAAATGGGAAGATTCATTGTTCAATGTATCAGTTCATGCGGCAATCCGACATGGGAAATGGAAACTGCTTACAGGGAATCCAGGTACATCTCATCTTTATAACCATTGCACCACGGAGCTGACATTTCCTACGCTGAGACAATTTCATTGTATCAAGGAACTCCGAAAGCATGAAAGAATAATTTTATATACAATCCTCCTACTCTAGTGGTTGAAATTTACTTTGGTCAGATTGCAGTGTGGCCTTTAGCAGCTTCATATGAATTGATGGAGCAGTGGCCAAGCATGCGTAGTACTGCTCCATTCACATGGGGCTCCTAGGAACAGCAAGGTAAGCCCGTTCTCGTGATTGGTGGGGTTCCCACCGGTCATACCCCGACCGATCAGATATTTATCAGCTATCCTGTGGATAGGTGATAAATATTGATTATGGGAAAAGCCCTTTAAATCAATCTCCTACTTCTTGCTAACATACTGAATGTACGTTAGTGTCACGTAGGGTTCGTGGACCCACTGAGCCGTACCGCCTTGGCGGTATGGCAGCTGGCAAACAGGGCGCAGGTCAGTCTATAGTTCATATAGGGTACCTGTGGCAGCTAGGACAGTAGCAAGGCAGGCTTGGCTGGGACTAGGCAGAAGGTAGACGTCATGTGTGGAGTAGCGGGACAGGCGTGGTATACAGCAGAGTACGGCAACAGCTCAGCACAGCACTAAATCAGGATACAGGAACAGGGAACACTGGGAGCAGGAAACGCTAGGGGACCATTTGCAAGACAAACTTAGGATACGACAGCAATGCTCAGGCATGGGAGGATGGGGCTGGGACCTTCTTATAGCCCAGGGTGCTCTGGAAGCAATCAGCTCAATCTCCCACATGCATGCGCTTTGGCTTCTTAAGTCTGGACTGAGCTTGCGTGCGCACCTTGGTGGTCACTGTGGAACAGGACGGCCGTATGTGCAGACATCTCTGGAGAGAAGGGCGTCGACTGGATGGAAGGAGTTCGTGGTCAGCGACCACGAAAGTTACAGTTAGCAAGTAGTAGGGAGTAGCTGAAAGGGAGTATTCATGCAGGATCCGACTACACAGGGTTTGTTTTATAGTCTGTAACCATGGAGCCACAAATGCCTGCATAGATGATTGATTTATGTGAATCCCCTAGTGATGTTCACACACGGCATTTTCCACAAATACTGATGTAAATGTAAATCGGACTCCTAAAATTTCAACTACTGTATGTAGAACTGTTCAGCTTCAGCATTTAGACTTCTATGATTTCTTTTAGGAGGTCCATAGTATTTATTTTACTAAACTTTTTCTGATTCCATGATATAAACATGATGAAATGTCATGAAACGAGAGGTTTAAAATCCTTGTAGCAGAAAACATGTTCCCAGATTGCTGTTCATTATTTATGTAGATTTACATTCCATGGTACTGAAGCAATGTATTCCACAATATGTGTTCATCAATCTGCATCGTCTGCTCAGCAAAATAAATTTGCCCTGCATACTTGTCAAGAGAAGTGACAGGTCCTCTTCAACTGAAATGTCCATATTCGTAAATAATTGTATTCCCCATAAAATAACAATTCTGGAGCATCTTTTCTTCAAACTCTACAAACTCTGTAATTCCTCCTAGAAAATTGATGAATAAATTGTCAACTGGGTGTTACCAGTTGGGGGGGAGTCGCTACACAGACTGACCATGTCCACTCAGTCCTGGCAGAGTGAGACTGTGTAGGAACACACCCCTTTGACAAGGAGAATGGTAACACCCAATTGTCAATTTATTCATAACTTTCTGGGTAGGAACACACACCGCGTATTCAGTGAGGATTCACTGCGTCACGCTGCGAAGCGTATCCACCCTGAAAACCACAGGGAATGCCGTCCACATTGTAGTGCGTTATTTCGGCCGTACATTCTGATGCGTAAATGATCGCACACACTGACACCTTGCTTTAGATTTTTGTGGCGCATCGCTATGTGTCCGCCGGCTATATCGCAACACACACTGCTTTGTTGCGTGTTTAAGCACCCCATTGAATTCAAAGGGTAAACCCGCAACAGAAGACTTTCGTATCCGCAGAATTATTTGACATGCTGCCATTGAAGTAACCGCACCGCAGGTCAATTTATGTGCGTTTTTTTTTTTTTTGCCGAAATCTACCTCAGTGTGGGAACAACATTTGTTGAAATCTCACCCACACTGCTGCTACTGTAATACACTTTGGATTTTACGCAATTAATCCTTTGCGGAAAATCCGCAGTGTTTACACTGTGTGTGTTCCTACCCTCTAGGAGGAATAGCAGAGGAGCTGCACAACACAGCATTCTAAGAAGAGGTGCTCCAGAATTATTTCATAGGGAATACAAGTATTTACTAAAATAGTCATGTCAGGAGAGGTGACAGGCCCTTTTCAATTGCCAAGAGCAATTCAGTTATGTAGGAACACTCAGTAGGCAGTAATTCCATTTGGTCTTTTACCATGTTTCATGGACATTTTAAGGTTTGTCTCCTCTACAATTGTCGCTATGGATTCTTAGAACTTAATACATTAACATACATTCAAGAATTAGTGTAGTTAAGCACAATTTCCTTGTTCCTGCTAGCTGATGTTATCTGGGATCCAAGAAGCTGAGATCTGGACTGGTGTTTTCATGGACTTTGCACTAGAGAGCTGGTATATTTGTCCCTCTGCCTGCCTGTGATGTGGAGGGAACACTGATCACTGGTGAAATACGTTCTCTAAAGCAAGAAGTGACTTTGAAGACCATGTTTCTTCCATATCACTTCTGGCGGCACAGGACAGTTGAGGTAATTTTCCACTGCGTGGAAGGGCCGGGAGCACCCAACTCTGCCAGTACGGAGGCACACCCTTCTAGAATGAGACGTTTTGATCTAAGTCCGCTTCTTGTACTTTTTTTGCAGGTTGTGATCGCTGGTTTCCTCCACCAAATTCTTCAGACATTGACAATTTCCCATCATTTGAGTCTTCAAGAAAGAATCTGTGGTTATTTGATATCGTTCATGATCCTGAAGAGAAGCAGGATTTGTCAGACAAATATCCTGAGGTAGTGAAGAAGCTTCTTTCCCGTCTGGAGTACTACAGCAATCATTCTGTTCCCATCTATTACCCAGATGATGATCCCAGATGTAACCCTGAAGCTTCCGGTGTGTGGGGCCCTTGGGAATAATGTTTTGTATGAAGAGGAGATGCACCTATGATAAAATGAGAAACGCTCAAATACAGTTTTATATTTCATTTTCTTTCATGGGATAACGTATAACGGACATGTTTTACGGAAAAAAATGTTTTGCAATAAATGTCTTCATGTCGAAATCCTAAAAATAACTGTACCAAAATCCTTTCTACCTTTCACCTTACTCATTGATGGCAAGTAGTCCTTTTGATAACTCTATTTGACTTCTGCATCTGTTTGTAGCAAATGATCCAATATCTGATATTACAAGCAGTTATGAAAAGTGTTTAGTGTCAAATTAAATAAATTAATAATAAAAATTGTTAATTCCTTAAAGATCTCCTATATAGTAAGAAATGATCACCTTGTAGAGAATGTAAATCAGTGGTGTACACGGCATAGAGGAAGACTACAACGCAGCTGAGGTGGGTGGGGGGGGGGTGGAAAGTCCAGCACTGAACAACGTAGTCACAGCAGCAGTAACAATGTGATCAGGGACCGGTGACATCAGTGGAAGCGGCGGGTAGTATCATTGAGTCGCTGGCCAGGGGCTCAGTCGCATTGGGAAGGGAGCTGGTGGTAGCAAATAGTAGTGCAGCTGATCATGGTCCTAGGATGGCGGGGGCAACACTTTAGCTTTATTACGGGTTTGTCCTGTTGACAATCAATTGTTTATATACATTATCTACCTGATTACGGACTCCTAATGTTCTGCAGACTCCAGTTTACAGTAAACCAAGATGGAAGTCTGATATAGTCTCCCTGTCTTTGCTGTACAGCTTTATTGTAGACCTCAAAAGATTTATTTTGTTAATATTAAAATATTTGTAATGACTGTGAAAATGTGATTTATTTACCAGATTAGAAGATTATTAAAGGAGTTTAATGAAATTTATATGTTACTTATATGTTGATTTGCGCTTCTTTAATCGTTTCTAGTACACTACCTCACTACACTCGTGCACGGTTCGCTCCAAGTATTTTCCAGCAGAGTAAGGCTATGTTCACACGGAGTATTTTGGGGGAGGAATATCTGCCTCAAAGCTCCAAACGGAATTTTGAGGCAGATATTCCTCCCCCAAAATACTCCGTGTGAATAGCAATGATCGCGCCGTTTTTCGCCCGCGGCCATTGAGCGCCGCGGGCAGAAAACACGCTTTCTCCTGCCTCCCATTGAAGTCAATGGGAGGTCGGAGGCGGAAGCGCCCGAAGATAGGGCATGTCGCTTCTTTTTCCCGCGAGGCAGTTTTACTGCTCGCGGGAAAAAGACGCCGACGCCTCCCATTGAAATCAATGGGAGGCGTTCTCGGGCCGTTTCTGCCGAGTTTTGCGACGCGGTTTCCGCGTCAATAAACTCGGCAAAAGACCCCGTGTGAACATAGCCTAACAATACTCCTCTTAACATTTTTGAGGAGTATTTTCAGCCAAGGAAGATTATATTATTTGCGGTGATTCAAATACATACACAAACATGATGTTAAAATCTCACTATTTATGCTGGGCATTACTATAATTTATAACAATGCTTCAATGCATGAAAGGGAGTCTGGATAATTTAGAAATCTAGATTATATGTATCCTACACTAAAGATAAGTGAGAGGTCTTGTTCACATGTGACGGAATTACTGCAGATTTTCCGTCCGTATTTGCGGGCGGAAAATCCGCTGTGGATTACAGCACTAGCAAAGTGGATAAAATTACAAATCTCATCCACATGCTGCATACATTTTCTGTGCAAGAATTGGCCTGCGGTGCAGATTTTTAAATCTGGAGCATGTCAATTTCTAAGGCGGATTGGGCACAGATTTTTCACATTGAGTCCTATGGAGAAGTCAAAATCAACAATAAAACCCCAAATTTTCAGGTGCAGACCACTGTAAGATTTAAAAAAAAAAGCAGTTTATATTTTTTAAAAAAACACTCCCCCACCGGTCTCTATATCCAGGCCTCCATCTATGCTGTGTAGTATTGACATGTAAAGTAAAAATCCTTTAAATTTACCAAAGTTGCTGCTGCTTGTCAATAAATACCTATTATATGCTGTTTAGCTTGCTACTTAGTATATATTTCCACTAGGCTCCTCACAAGACACCAGTGACATTAATATGGTTAGTGTGCCACAACGTTCGCAACCGTCCCAAACTGACTGCAGAGGGTGCGCTGTACTCTCTGCCGCAGCACACCCAAACTTACCAATCTACTGCTTGTCAAAGCGAGAGTCCCTTACTCACATTTGCCTACCATTGGCAAGTAAGGAGCTTTCTCATTGGCTCATAGACTGTTTTTAAAAGTTATAGGAAAGCTGGCGGCATGTGTCCGCTAGGCACAGAAGTTTGTGGAGACTAAGGGTATGTGCACACGATAACGTTAATTACGGCTGAAATTACGGAGCTGTTTTCAGGAGAAAACAGCTCCTGCATTTCAGATGTAATTGCTTGTACTCTCGTTTTGCGAGGCGTCAATTACGGCCGTAATTTGGAGCTGTTCTTCATTGAAGTCAATGAAAAACGGCTCAAATTACGTCCTAAGAAGTGTCCTGCACTTCTTTGACGACGCTGTTATTTTACGTGCCGTCTTTTGACAGCGACGCGTAAAATTACAGGTCGTCGGCACAGTACGTCGGCAAACCCATTGAAATGAATCGGCAGATGTTTGCTGACGTATTTGAGCCGTGTTTTCAGGCGTAATTCGAGGCGTAAAGCGCCTCGTTTACGCCTGAAAATAGGTCGTGTGAACCCAGCCTTAGCAGATGCTTCCATGTCCCCTCCTCCACTGACCGCGCCTCCAGTAAACTCTGCAATGACCCCTCAGGGGCTTATTCACTTTCTGGTGACTGCGGAGTTCAGGGCTTTAGCTGCTGCTGTAAACTAAGCTCGTAATTACAAGGTGTTTCGAACAATTAAGGGGGTTTCCTGGGACTCCCTATGTACTGGCTAACCGCCTCCAGCTGGCAATATAACACACTTTGTAAATCACATGGTTTTTGAAAACTCCCGGTTTCCAAGTTCATGTCTTTGGTCATGTGATGCCATGTAGAGAATGTCAATTTCTGCACGTCTTTTCTGCAGTTTTTTTTTCTGCAGCGTGTGGATGAGCTTTGTTTACATTGTATTGCTTTACCCTCATTATGTAACGTGAGAGAATCCCCAGCTGGCTGAGATGCCAGCGCTATGTATCATGGGAATTGTATTATAGGAGGAGAACAGGAAATGGCTGCAGACTTAGGATATGTTCACACAGAGCGTAAAAAAAGGCAGCGAAAAAGTGCATGTCACTTCTTCAGCCGTTTTTCATGGACTATAGAAAAAACGGCCGTTAAATACGCCGCAAAAAACGCAACTTCAATTTAAAAAACTTCTGAACGGGGCGTGGCCTGGACATGGCGCTGGTGAGACGCGTGGTGTGAGAGCTCCTGTTCCCTGACCGCTCCCAAGCCTGATTAATAGCGTCTATTTGCGATACACTTCGCACTAATGCGAAGGGGATCACGCACCAAACCCCCCACACCCACAAGAAGCGACCAGACAAGGACGAGAAGCGGCATACCTCACTGTTTCTCGGAGCCGGGACTGCCAGCATCTCAGGCCCGTCTATCCAATATGGCGGACCGTACCGGCGCCTCAGAGACGCCGCCTCAAGGGAAGAAAACTCCTCCAGCCCAGCCGCAGGACAGCTCGTCGGAGCCTCTGAGGGGTGAGTCATCCTTTGCCCCGGCATCAGCACATATTATGGGCCCGGAGCTACAGGCACTTACGGCACAAATGGCGGCCATACCCACTAAAAGGGACATGGAAGGTTATATCTCCCGCCTTGAAGCAGTTTGCAAAACTGAGATCCGCTCCTTGAAGGAGGACATTGCCCATATTAATGAATCTGTGGAAGCCATTGAAGTTAAAACACAGGAGCTCCAGCAGCAACAGGCCTCCCAGCAAATTTTATTAGATCAACACTCTGCACATATACAAATGCTGTTTGATATGACTGACAATGCAGAGAATAGAAACAGGAGTAACAACATAAGGGTCGGGTATCCCAGAGGCTACGGGACCCTAGGACCTCGTTCACGCGTTACAGGGCATATTTAACATGTTGCTGGATAGACCTGCGGACTCCCCAGTGGAGATTGACAGAGCTCACCGTACCCTGGGTCCAAAAAGCACGGATTTGGCCAGGCCGCGGGATGTGGTGTGTAGAATCCACTTTTTTCAACTTAAGGAATCTATAATGAGGCAAGCTCGTAACAGGGGTACACTGGACTTTGATGAAGCTCCGATGCAATTACTGGCTGATCTTTCTCGTTCCACTCTGGCAAAAAGGAGAGCCTTGCGACCCCTACTTAGGGAAAAAAATATCCCGTATTCATGGGGGTACCCCTTTCAACTGCAAGTTCGCCGTGGAGCCTCCACATATTCTGTCTATTCTCCAGAGGATATCCCTGAATTTCTCGCTGGCCTAGATCTACCACAGATCTCCATCTCAGATTGGCCGTTCTTCCCTCCGATGCCGCAGCGTATGCCAAGACGTAATTCTAGGATGGATCATTTCTCGACCCCAGCGAGACGCAGAAGATTGCATGGCCCGGTGGCTCCAGCCCATGCTTCTCAGGAATCTTGATGTTGCTCCTGTGTTGCGACTCTCGCTGTATCCCTGCCTCCGTAGTGCCTTACTGATGTCTGCAGCGGTCATGACATGAGTGGTCGCTTGTGTCGAACTCTGTTCCCAGGGCCCCTGGATTTGGCCTCCCTGTCCGTTTTATTGCCGGACTCACCTGCCTCACCTGACTGCCTATGCTGAACCATAGATGTCTGCTACCCTGAGTTCGGCTGCAACCAGGTCAAGATTGCTGGATTAAGATGTTGGGACATTTTGCTTCTCCAATACCGAGTTGTTGATGGGGAAGGGGTATATGCTGTGGATTTATGTTATTCTCATTAGCCAACTCTAGCACGAGGCGGGAGGCTTCCCCTTTTAGTGCGGCTGTCCTTCGTTGGGGATTTGATGGTAGTGTCGGGGAGAGTCTTAAAGAGGCTCTGTCACCAGATTTTGCAACCCCTATCTGCTATTGCAGCAGATCGGCGCTGCAATGTAGATTACAGTAACGTTTTTATTTTTAAAAAACGAGCATTTTTGGCCAAGTTATGACCATTTTTGGAATTATGCAAATGAGGCTTGCAAAAGTCCAAGTGGGTGTGTTTAAAAGTAAAAGTCCAAGTGGGCGTGTATTAGGTGCGTACATCGGGGCGTTTTTAATACTTTTACTAGCTGGGCGCTGTGAAGAGAAGTAACATCCTCTTCTCTTCAGAACGCCCAGCTTCTGGCAGTGCAGATCTGTGACGTCACTCACAGGTCCTGCATCGTGACGGCCACATCGGCACCAGAGGCTACAGATGATTCTGCAGCAGCATCAGCGTTTGCAGGTAAGTCGATCTTACCTGCAAACGCTGATGCTGCTGCAGAATCAACTGTAGCCTCTGGTGCCGACACGATGCAGGACCTGTGAGTGACGTCACAGATCTGCACTGCCAGAAGCTGGGCGTTCTGAAGAGAAGAGGATGTTACTTCTCTTCACAGCGCCCAGCTAGTAAAAGTATTAAAAACGCCCCGATGTACGCACCTAATACACGCCCACTTGGACTTTTACTTTTAAACACACCCACTTGGACTTTTGCAAGCCTCATTTGCATAATTACAAAAATGGTCATAACTTGGCCAAAAATGCTCGTTTTTTTAAAATAAAAACGTTACTGTAATCTACATTGCAGCGCCTATCTGCTGCAATAGCAGATAGGGGTTGCAAAATCTGGTGACAGAGCCTCTTTAAGCTAGGGGTTGGGTAGATATTCCTAGCCTAGACGAGAGGAGGAAAACAACTTTGACCGATTGGGGTGCGCTCCTATGTAGGGTTCACGGGCACAAACCTCCTCCTATAAATTGGCCCTATGGGCTTATATAGACCGCCTCACATCATTTCTGTGAATTGTTTGGATATGGTGAGAAGAGGACGACAGGGGTTATGGTATACCAGTAGTTCCTATATCTATATCCGCCACGCTGGCTTAGGTGCTAGCCCCCCCCCCCCCGGGTGTGACCCTAGTCTGGCATAACTGGCAGTTCAGTCGGACTAGCTGCTGAAATAATTCTGTGTGGCTATGGGATCCTTTAGACACTTTACATGGCATCTTCGCAAGGGGGCGGTTCTTCTCCAGGGAGGTAGTTGGTGCTGTGCCCACAATAGCTTGGTGCGTGTTGATTCTGAACATTTCTGTTTTTAAGATGTGATAGTTTAAGTGGGTGTTTATACAATGTATCGGGCATATGGGGGTTGGTTGGGAGCTTCCTTCTTCCATAGTCCAGTCAAACCCACACCTAGGGTGTGTTCTGTTGAACACTTTGCATTGATTTTTTTCCCCTAAACAGAGTCGTTTTGGGGCTGGATCACTGTCTGTGGTGAATCCATTAGTTCACTGATTCTTTCCTTATTCTGTTCCCTCTTCCCCCTCTCCCTTCTCTTTCCCAGATGGAGTCCTTAAAATGTTGCTCATTGAATGTTTGGAGATTTAATACTCCACAAAAATGTGCTCAGATCCTATATCATATGCATAAACAACGTGTTCAGATTTTACTTTTGCAGGAGACTCATTTTAGGACCGACCATGTGCCTACTCTAAAACACCGATACTATACACAGTGGTTCCATAGTACCAACCTTGATGCGAAATCCAGAGGAGTGAGTATCGCTATACATAAATCTCTTCCGGTCTCTGTTGTTTCTACCAAATATGACACCCAGGGGCGCTTTGTGTTTCTGAAACTTCGAATCTCTGAGCGACTGTTCACTGTGGCTAATGTGTATCTCCCTAATCACGACCAGGTGCACGTATGCAGGAGTTATTTTACGGAACTCTCTAAATTCGCAGAGGGTCTCCTGGTAACTGCAGGAGATTTCAACTTTACAATGGATAGGGTTATGGACTCCTCCTCGGGCCGATCCTCCGTTTCCGCTTCTCAATTGTCTGCCCTCAAGTCTAAGCTGTTTGCCATGCAAATGGTAGATGTCTGGCGGATTCTCAACCCCCAAACACGGGACTACACCTTCTACTCTCCGGTACATGACATGTATAGCAGGATAGATTTGTTTCTTATTAGCCATCATTTACTTTCCTTGTCCCTGAAGTCTCAGATCGGAGCTATGATTTGGGCTGATCATGCGCCTGTCTTCCTGTCTCTTACCCTCCCAGACACTAGTCGGCGGGAATGGCATCTCTTGAGGGATTCGGTTTGCCAAACGGCCATTAATAGCTCCATCTCTGAGTTTTTGGATCATCATGCAGTAGATCCCACCCCTATACCGGTTCAGTGGGAGGCGTTGAAAAGTGTATTGAGAGGTATATTCATACAGCAAGGTTCGAGACTGAAGGGTTTTCAAGATAGAAAAGCTCTTGTCTCGCATACAGACTCTAGAGACCACTCATAAACAGCCCCAACGTCCTCAGACTTTGGCAGAGCTGCTAGAAGTTCGAAACTCTGTGAGAGATTTACTAGACCAGGCACATGCGTCTTTCCGAGATAGGGCGTGGCGTTTCGCTTACGAACACTCCAATAAATGCGGTAGGGCGTTAGCTAGGTCACTACACCCACGGGCTCCTCACTCCTTTATCCCGGTGATCAAGACGACACAGGGCGAGCGCAAACATACTCCAGAGGACATTGTCAACACATTTCGAGAATACGATCAGTCCCTGTACAACCTCAAGGGGCCTTTAATAGATATGTCTCCAAGTGACCTCCAACGGAAGATTGATTCCTATGTCGCACGCACGGCTTTGCCGACTCTGGATGAGACTGAGACTGCCTCGATGGGTGAGGGCTTCTCGGAATCGGAAATACATGCGATCATAAAATCAGCACCGTCGGGTAAAAGCCCGGGTCCGGATGGATTCCCGGCGTCCTTTTACAAGACCTTTGTAACTAAGCTTCTTCCCTATATGACCAAGATGTATAACGCTGTTACCACCACCATGCCATTCACTCCGCAAACGTTAGCGGCCACCATTACTGTGATTCCCAAACCGGGGAAGGATCCCTCTGTATGTCCTAATTACCGTCCAATCTCCCTGATAAATGTGGATGTTCATTGCAAATAGACTAGCCCCGCTCCTACCGCGGAGTATCCACGGAGATCAGACGGGATTTGTCAGTCATAGAGAGGCGAGGGACAATACCAATAAAACTACCCTCTTAATATCCTATGTCCTGAAAAAGTCCTTACCCACCTGTTTAATATTGGTCGATGCGGAAAAAGCTTTCGATCAGGTACATTGGGGGTTCTTGAAATCGGCATTAAGCCAGATAGGGCTTGGCCCCATCATGCTAGACAAGATACTGTCCCTATACGAGACACCTACTGCACGAGTTAGGGCCAATGGGGTACTTTCAACACCATTCTCTATTACCAACGGCACTAGACAGGGATGCCCCCTGTCTCCCTTACTTTGTCATCACGATGGAGCATCTAGCGGTGGCTATCCGCAATTCCCCTGATATCTCAGGGATAGGAATAGGCGGGGATTGTCATAAACTGGCTTTATATGCTGATGACCTTTTGCTCTTTGTGACGAACCCCGTGATTTCCTTACCGGTGCTCATTAGAAAATTCGAAACATTTGGACAGGTCAGCAACTTTAAGGTAAACTATACAAAAACTGAAGCACTCAATATTTCTCTATCTTCTGAGGTGCTGGAGCTTTTAAAGACATCCTTCTCCTTTAAATGGCAGTTGAGGTCTATTAAATATTTGGGGGTTCAGATTCCTAGGGACCTAGTGAATCTTTATACTCTAAACTATCAGCCTTTACTTCAAATCACTCTCAAAAACTTACAATCATATGATCGAGCACAACTCTCATGGTTTGGCCGCATAAATGCTATCAAAATGGATATCCTCCCTCGGTTTTTATATCTGTTTCAGGCCATTCCAGTACTGATTCCTGGAGCGTTTTTTAAGACTTTGGAGAAGGCCTTTCGGATTTTTGTGTGGGGCACTTTGAGGCCGCGCCTCAACCTGAGGTCACTGTCCTGTCCGAAACTGAAGGGGGGAGCTGGACTCCCGGATTTGTCCATATATCATCAGGCCACGGTACTCGCAAGGCTAGTGGACTGGTTTCATAATGGATCCAATAAACAGTAGGTGAGGATTGAGCAGTCTATAGTCGCTCTCTCCCTTAGAACGTTGCCGTGGATTCTTCCGGATCATAGGCCAGCCCTTGTGACCCTTCCGCTACTTACCCAGCACTATCTCACTCTGTGGGACAGACTGTTGGTTAGAAAAGGCCTTTCTCATAGACCCGGGCTTCTTAGCCGGCTGTTTGATAACCCGGAATTTCCACCAGCTGTCAATACGAATCATTTCCTGAGTTGGTCCTCTTCTGATGACACGAGACTTTGTCAGGTAATGACGGATGGGGGACGGCTTCCTTCCATGTCGGAGTTGTGTGGGACTTGCCCGGGGAGGACGCTTTCTTGGATGGAACATGCCCAATTGTCTACCTTCTTGCGTTCGGCTCTGCCGGTCGGGATGCGTATCCCCACTGAAACTGCCTTTGAGTCACTGTTGCTTCAAACAGAGCCTCCGGCTCGGGTGATATCTACTCTACTGTATATACCTTACTCCTGGAGGCCTGTGGTGACCAGCCTCCTGCATACGTTAGCGCCTGGGAGCGAGAACTTGGAGTAACCATGTCATTGGCAGATTGGGACCGAGTATTCTTTCTGTCTCACAAAATGCCTGTGGCTTGCCATGCACACGAAAATAATTTTAAGATACTGACTAGATGGTACCGATGCCCACAAATTCTAAACAAAATGTACCCTGAGGTGTCAGATTTGTGTTGGCGGTGTGGGAGTGAGACCGGAACGATGTTGCACATTTAGTGGTCGTGTCCAGCATTGCAGACCTTCTGGAAAGCGATTTTTGAAATCTACGCAATAGTGGAGGGTACTCTGCTGGTGCCCACTCCTCAGATAGCTTTGCTATCCCTAATTCCTGGCCCTTTGCCGAGTATTAAGAAAGGCCTACTACGGCATTTCTTGACTGCGGCACGAACAGTTATTCCTAGACATTGGAAGTCTACTGTGCCGCCTTCTGTTGGCGAATGGGTGGTGGAGATGGATTCTTTATGTCGGATGGAATCTCTGGTTGCAGAAGACAGTGATCACTTTGGTAGAGTTCTTTCTCTGTGGAGTGCATGGTCGTCCTTCAAATCTGGTCCACACTTTGCTAACTGGCTGGGCGGAACCCTCCCATAGTTGGGGTCCGTCATGCGCGGCCTGGTACTATAATGGATTCCGTCTGGGAAGGGAAAGCCTATTTTTCTTCCCGAGTCCATCCTCTCTTTTGTCCCCACCTGGGATAGGACACTGGGAGTCTTTCCTGTGGTTCAGGTCCTTTATCTCTGGGTTTCTACCCCTTTTCTTGGCCCTTCCTCCCTTCTCCTTCCTCTCTTCCTTCCTTCCTTTCTGGAGAGCTGTCACACACTTTACACAGAGTCCCTGGTTCTAATTTTAAGATGTGACGTTACTGGGTCTAGTTCTTACTTATCATATGCTATGTGAATTTCTTTGATACTGTATGTGGGAAATATGACGGAGCATACTAATGTCTTACCTATGAGTAATTCTGATAATAATGATATGTATGTACTCTGAGCTGTTTCTTTAGCTTGTTTTCTTGTGTATATGTTAGAATTTCTAATAAAAAATCTAGTTTATGAAAAAAAAAAACGTCAACATCAGGAGTAGAGATGAGCGAACCGGGACAACATCGTGAAAAGTTCGGTTCGCAGCGAACTTGACCGAAACCGGCTACATTTTGGCGCCTGCCACATGTTAGATCTAAAATGGAGGATTTCAAAATATCACCTGACATCAGGCTACCCCATAATGCCTTGCAAACGGCTCTCCCAGCCAATCGGGAGGCAGCATAGGGGCGGGCTCAAGCCTGCAATAAAAGTCTATGCACGGAGCTCACCAGCCATTTTAGAGACAGGAGCTGTAGGGATAGCATCTCTGTGCAGTAAGGGAAAGCTTTAGGAATCTAAAAGCCAGGAATCCAGCAATCGAAGGGGCTCATCCACTACAGCGGGAGTCTACTCTACTCTCAACATCCAAATTGCAATACAAATTCTCCATTTGCCATTCTTCATTGCCATTTACAAAGCCAGTGTGTGAATAAGCTTTTATAAGGGGCTCATCCCCGTTGCATGGGTTAACATCCAACTTGCAATCCAGGCAGGCAGCTGTAGTACTACAACGCCCAGCATTCCCTGAGTGCACAGTGGCTGATAGAAATTCTCATTCATTGCCATTTGCCAAGCCAGTGTGTGAATAAGCTTTTAGAAGGGGCTCATCCCCGTTGCATGGGTTAACATCCAACTTGCAATCCAGGCAGGCAGCTGTAGTACTACAACGGCCAGCATTCCCTGAGTGCACAGTGGCTGATAGAAATTCTCATTCATTGCCAAGCCAGTGTGTGAATAAGCTTTTATAAGGGGCTCATCCCCGTTGCATGGGTTAACATCCAACTTGCAATCCAGGCAGGCAGCTGTAGTACTACAACGCCCAGCATTCCCTGAGTGCACAGTGGCTGATAGAAATTCTCATTCATTGCCATTTGCCAAGCCAGTGTGTGAATAAGCTTTTATAAGGGGCTCATCCCCGTTACATGGGCTAACATCCAACTTGCAATACAGGCAGCCTTTGTAGTACTACAACGCCCAGCATTCCCTGAGTGCACAGTGGCTGATAGAAATTCTCATTCATTGCCATTTGCCAAGCCAGTGTGTGAATAAGCTTTTAGAAGGGGCTCATCCCCGTTGCATGGGTTAACATCCAACTTGCAATCCAGGCAGGCAGCTGTAGTACTACAACGGCCAGCATTCCCTGAGTGCACAGTGGCTGATAGAAATTCTCATTCATTGCCAAGCCAGTGTGTGAATAAGCTTTTAGAAGGGGCTCATCCCCGTTGCATGGGTTAGCATCCAACTTGCAATACAGGCAGGCAGCTGTAGTACTACAACTGCTAGCATTCCCTGAGTGCACAGTGGCTGATGGAAATTCTCATTCATTGCCATTTGCCAAGCCAGTGTGTGAATAAGCTTTTAGAAGGGGCTCATCCCCGTTGCATGGGTTAACATTCAACTTGCAATACAGGCAGCCTTTGTAGTACTACAATGCCCAGCATTCCCCGACTGACTGGCACCTTATGAGTCACTGATTTTCCGCCATTCCGAATAACAATTTAAAAGGGCCTCATTTCTGTCTAAGGGTTTAATTCAACGTGCTAATTAAGTACAGCCGGTGCCTTTGGTGCTATTCTACAAGTCACAGCATACACTGACTGCCACCTATTCACAGTCACTCATTTTCAGCCAGTCCAAATAATATTTTATAAGGGCCTCATTCCTCTAGTAGGGGAAGAGGTTTTGATTCAACTTGCTACACTCCAACAGTGAAATGTCTGGTAAAAAAAAGGTTGTGAAAGGACGGGGTAGAGGAAAAAACACCCATGCCATGTCCTCTTGCAGTCCAAATGTTGGATCTGTTGGTGCCAGACCCAGTACCAGCATTTGTGGCACAAGACATGTGCCCAGTTCTACTAGTAGCAGCAGCCATGTGCCTGCTCGTAGTAGTAGCAGTATCAGCAAGCCAGACTTGTCCATCTCCTCCGGTGGGCGGGTTATTTTAGACAATACGGCCATTGTGGACTGGTTGGCTGGCTCGCGGTCATCTCAGCAGGAAGACTCTGACGATCTGGCTTCAAGCCAGGTTTCGTCGGATTCCAGATCCTCTACAGTTCCTTGGCACAGTGACCGTAGTAATATCGGTATTTCTAGCGTTTCCATTCCATCATCTATGTCTTCACTCCCCCTTCCTAGCGGGAAGCCATCTTTCCTGAGAGTCCTAAGAGACATCTCCTCGGGTGCGAAGGAAGATACTGAACAACATAGTGATGATGATTTGTTTTCCGCGAGTCAGCCAATGGAGTGTGTTGCGGCAGTGGAGGTGGAAGCGGTGTCCGAGACGCATAGCTGTGGTAGTGGGGGTGTTGGTGGTAGCCGTGGTGGCAGACGCAGTAATGAGGGGGGGCATGGAGCCCGCCATGATGTCACATCACATTCACAAGACAGTGACAGAAGTGGCGTGGATGATGAGGAGGGCTATGATGATGATGTTGTTTTAGACAGGACGTGGGAACCAGGTGATGACGGCGTCAGAGGAGGAGGGTAGTCGTGGCGGCACTGACAGTGATAAACAGCCAAGCCAAGGTAGGGGCAGAAGTAAATCTGCAAAACGTTGCAGCGGTAGGGTCAGCTCAGGAGCCGGTGACGGTGACACTGCTGCTACTGGTGTAGGCTCCCGAAAAAAGCCTGCCAGACAAGGGGCAAGCTCGGGTGTTGGTGGTGGTGGTGGACGTGGTACTACCTCTTTACGGTACTCTGCCGTGTGGCAATTTTTCTGTACCTTCCCGGAGGACGAAAACATGGCACAGTGCCGTATCTGCAAGCAGAAAGTAAGGCGTGGGCAGGGCAGCAATGTAGGAACTACCGCTCTACGTAAACACATGGAGCGGCATCACAAGGCCATGTGGGACAATCGACATGCCCCACCATCATGTACATCTAATGAAGATCCCTCTGCCGCTGCTGCTCCAAGTCCCTGTCATCTAAGTAGTAGCCAGGCCTTATCCACCATCTCATTGTCATCATCATCACTGTAATCTAGTGATCCTCCTATGTCCCGTCAGTTATCCATTACGGAATCGTTGTCCAATAAGCAACAATATATACCCAGTCATCCACTTGTCGTGCGGCTTAATTCACACCTGGCTAAGTTGTTGGTGGTGCAGTCGCTGCCGTATCACCTGGTCGACTCCGCTGGCTTCAAGCAATTGATGGCGTGCGCTCAGCCTAGGTGGCGAATACCTAGCCGCCATTACTTCTCCAAAACAGCTGTCCCTGCCTTGCACAAGCACGTGGAGGAAAAGGTGGGCCAGTCCTTGCAATTATCCGTGTGCTGCAGGGTGCATGCCACCGTCGACACGTGGAGCAGCAACTATGGGCAGGGACAGTACATGTCTTTCACGGCCCACTGGGTCAATATTTTGCAGTCCGATGCACCACCGCAGCAATGCCAGGCATTACCACCTCCACACTTGTATCTTTCTGGTTCAACTCCGGACACCAGGCGCCTACCATCCTCCTCCTCCTACTCCTCCTCCTTGCCCTCCTCAATGGAGGTCTTCCCGTCCCTGACAGGACACAGCGTATCTTCCACTCCTCCTCCCTCCTCTTTTCATAGGTGCAAGGTGAAGCGCCACAACGCTGTCTTACACCTGCTGAGCCTGGGCGAGAAAAGCCACACAGGGCAGGAGCTGCTGCTGTGCATCAAGGAGGAAATCGCACGCTGGCTGTCTCCTCTGATACTCACACTGGGCAATGTTGTCTCTGATAACGGGAAGAACGTTGTGGCTGCACTGCGTCTAGCTCACCTGACACACGCTCCTTGCATGGCACATGTGATCAATCTGGTCATAACACGCTTCTTAAAGTCATATGTTGGTTTGAAGGGTGTGCTGGCCATGTCCAGGAGGGTTTGCGTTCGCTTTAGACGTTCGTATGCATTTAAGCACGCCCTCCTGGACTTGCAGCGTCAAAACAATCTCCCAGAACACAGCCTGATTTGCGACGTTCCAACACGATGGAATTCCACCCTGCACATGTTGGACCGTCTGTACGAACAGCGGAAAGCCGTGAATGATTTCCTGATGCAGCAGACGGGCAGCGTTTGGAGTTAGTGTAATTTCGAGCTCAGGCACTGGCAGCTGGTTAGAGACGCATGTCGCGTTTTGAGGCCCTTTGAAGAGGCCACACGATTTGTGAGCCGTGACGCTAGCGGAATGAACGATGTTATGCCGCTGATATCCATTCTGGAGCAAACGCTCACAGCGATGATTCAGCAAAGGATGGAGGAATGATCACATCTGGCTATGGATGTTGAGGATGAGGAAACAGGACCTGAAGAGGAGCTGGATTTGGAGATGGAATCACAGGAAGGGATAGGGGACGAGGCAGCCGCACAACATGACAGTGATGATGATGACGAGTCTGATGACGACCTTGATGATGGACAACCATGGCAGTATGGGGCGGAGATGAAACCAACCGGGCCCTCTGAAACGCTGGCCAGGATGGCGAGCTGTATGCTTCGTTACTTGCGCGCTGACTGTCGTATTGTTAGCATGAAGCAAAGAGATGAGTACTGGATAGACACACTTTTAGACCCTCGGTATAAAGCCAGAATGGGGGAGTTTTTCGCGCCTTCCGAGAGGGAGGCAAAATTGGCTTATTATCGAGAGAAGCTATGCAGCCAGCTTGTCACGGCTTTCAAACGGCAAACACCTGCTGCAAGCATGTCTGACCGGGGGGGCCACTCTCCGCTCCCCACTGTCTCATCGTTCCACCGCCTCTGGCAGAGCTACCTCTGCAATAGGCGGCAGCAGCGGCAGCAGCAGCAGCCAATTCAGTTTGGAAAATATGATGACAACATTTTTAGGGTATGTGCACACTGTAGCAGGCTTTTACGTCTGAAAAGACAGACTGTTTTCAGGAGAAAACAGCTGCCTCGTTTCAGACGTAAAGGCTTCTCTGACAGCCGTAAATTTTGAGCTGTGCTTCATTGAGTTCAATGAAGAACGGCTCAAATTACGTCTGAAAGAAGTGTCCTGCACTTCTTTTGACGAGGCTGTATTTTTACGCGTCGTCGTTTGACAGCTGTCAAACGACGACGCGTAAATGACAGGTTGTCTGCACAGTACGTCGGCAAACCCATTCAAATGAATGGGCAGATGTTTGCCGACGTATTGTATCCCTATTTTCAGACGTAAAACGAGGCATAATACGCCTCGTTTACGTCTGAAAATAGGTAGTGTGAACCCAGCCTTACATCCAATACCCCGACCTAACACACATCGTAGTCACCAAAGGGATGTTCACCAGCACCTAAACAACCAGGTTCACTCGTACCTGGACTGTGCCCTTTCTCCGTCAGAAATCCTGATCCCAGACCCCATAGACTTCTGGGTCAGCAGATTGGATCATTAGCAAGAACTGGCCCAGTTTGCCATGGGTGTACTGTCTTGTCCACCCTCCAGTGTAGCGTCAGAGAGGGTATTCAGCGCGGCAGGGGGCTTCGTCACCCCTAAGCGAACAAGATTGTCCGCCAACAGC
Source organism: Rhinoderma darwinii (assembly GCF_050947455.1). Lineage (NCBI taxonomy): Eukaryota > Metazoa > Chordata > Amphibia > Anura > Rhinodermatidae > Rhinoderma > Rhinoderma darwinii. Next base: position 562,548,159 of record NC_134687.1, on the reverse strand, counting down.
TTGGAAAATCTCACGTTTCTGAAAATGAATCAAGCGTGGATCGGTGAGGATTTTAAAACCCCTGTGCCTGATGCCACTGATTAGATCTGACATTGCTGCTGCTGCTGCTGCCGCTGCCGCCTGCTACTACCCCCTGCTACTACGGGATTCTGTCCTGTCCACTCTTTTTTTAATGTGCCGCTGTTGGTGCTGCTACTACTTTTACCACCTATCCACCCCCAGTGCCATCTGCTACAAGCAGGCCTGCCCCACCACAGGGCTTTGTCTGTGACTGTCCGGTCTGTTTTAAAGTGCTGCTACTACTACTACCACCACCCGTGCTGTCCGTTTGCTACCTCTACTACCACCAATACACCTCCACTGCCGTCTGCTACAAGCAGGCCTGAGGCCAGCCCCACCACAGGGCTTTGTCCTGTGACTGTCCAGTCTGTTTTAATGTGCTGCTACTACTACTACCACCACCCTTGCTGTCCGTTGGCTACCTCTACTACCACCAATCCACACCCAGTGCCGTCTGCTACAAGCAGGCCTGCCCCACCACAGGACTTTGTCCTGTGACTGTCCAGTCTGTTTTAATGTGCTGCTACTACTACTACCACCACCCTTGCTGTCCGTTGGCTACCTCTACTACCACCAATCCACACCCAGTGCCGTCTGCTACAAGCAGGCCTGCCCCACCACAGGACTTTGTCCTGTGACTGTCCAGTCTGTTTTAATGTGCTGCTACTACTACTACCACCACCCTTGCTGTCCGTTGGCTACTTCTACTACCACCAATACACCTCCACTGCCGTCTGCTACAAGCAGGCCTGAGGCCAGCCCCACCACAGGGCTTTGTCCTGTCACTGTCCAGTGTCTTTTAATGTGCTGCTGCTACTACTACTACTACCACCACCCGTGCTGTCCGTTGCCTACCTCTACTACCACCAATACACCTCCACTGCCATCTGCTACAAGCAGGCCTGCCCCACCACAGGGCTTTGTCCTGTGACTGTCCAGTGCCTTTTAATTTTCTGCTACTACTACTACCACCACCCTTGCTGTCCGTTGGCTACCTCTACTACCACCAATACACCACCACTGCCGTCTGCTACCAGCAGGCCTGCCCCACCAGAGGCCTTTGTCCTGTGACTGTCCAGTGTCTTTTAATGTGGTGCTGCTACTACTACCACCACCCGTGCTGTCCGTTGGCTACCTCTACTACCACCAATACACCTCCACTGCCGTCTGCTACAAGCAGGCCTGCCCCACCACAGGGCTTTGTCCTGTGACTGTCCAGTGTGTTTCAATGTGCTGCTACTACTACTACCACCACCCTTGCTGTCCGTTGGCTACCTCTACTACCACCAATACACCTCCACTGCCGTCTGCTACAAGCAGGCCTGCCCCACCACAGGCCTTTGTCCTGGTACTGTCCAGTGTCTTTTAATGTGCTGCTACTACTACTACTACTACCACCACCCGTGCTGTCCGTTGGCTACCTCTACTACCACCAATACACCTCCACTGCCGTCTGCTACAAGCAGGCCTGAGGCCAGCCCCACCACAGGGCTTTGTCCTGTGACAGTCCAGTCTGTTTTAATGTGCTGCTACTACTACTACCACCACCCTTGCTGTCCGTTGGCTACCTCTACTACCACCAATCCACCCCCAGTGCCGTCTGCTACAAGCAGGCCTGCCCCACCACAGGACTTTGTCCTGTGACTGTCCAGTCTGTTTTAATGTGCTGCTACTACTACTACCACTGTCCGTTGGCTACCTCCACTACCACCAATACACCTCCACTGCCGTCTGCTACAAGCAGGCCTGGAGGGCTTGTGAAAAGCCATTGCTTGTTGCTTTTACATCCATGTATGGATGAACCCCGGCAGGCATCTGCCAATAAAAAGGGTACATTTTTGGAGGGCTTGTCAAAAGCCATTGCTTGTTGCTTTTACATTACATCCATGTATGGATGAACCCCGGCAGGCATCTGTCAATAAAAAGGGTACATTTTTGGAGGGCTTGTGAAAAGCCATTGCTTGTTTCTTTTACATCCATGTATCTGTATGGATGAACCCCGGCAGGCATCTGCCAATAAAAAGGGTAAATTTTTGGAGGGCTTGTGAAAAGCCATTGCTTGTTGCTTTTACATCCATGTATGGATGAACCCCGGCAGGCATCTGCCAATAAAAAGGGTACATTTTTTGAGGGCTTGTCAAAAGCCATTGCTTCTTCTTTTACCACCTTATATGTATGAACCCTGGCAGGCATCTGCCGCCAAAAATGGTTAATTTTTGTACCTTTTTTAACAATGCATTAGGCATACAACATGCACAAGTGCAGTGGTTTCTGTTAGTTATCACCGTGTCCCATCCGTTTTCCTATAGCCATACATGTTGGCGTAACTTTGACACTAACTTTGCCTTAAAGACAGCTCAAAAGTACTTGGATACACTCATGGGTGACCTAAGAATGTTATACAGGGCTTCTAGGGCTTTTAAACAGTGTTATACATGATTTTTAGGGGCTTTCTTGAATTACAGGTTCGGTCAGAACTAGTTCGGTCCGAATCAAACTTTTTCATGAAATTCGGCGAACCAGCCGAACCGAACTTTTCATAAGTTCGCTCATCTCTAATCAGGAGCTGTTTTCCCTTGAAAACAGTTCTGTATTTTGAGACTTTTTTATTTTTATTTTGTGTGTGCACATACCCTCAACGTTCACAATGTGACTAAACGGTGGGGGTTTCAGCACCCGGACCCCACCGATCCAAACTTTTGATATGTCTATATGACATATCAAAAGTTTGATGAAAGTACAATTACGCTTTAAATCAAAGTGTACATTATATTATTAATATAAAATCATATTACGGTGCATTTGATAGGGATAAAATTAATAACACAGCCGTAACCGTAATCACACATGCAGGTTTTGTTTAGTTTTCTTTCTATGCGGTTTTTACAGCTAAAATCTGTGGATTCAAATTAGAGGTGAAGTATTATCTGTCCTCCATACTTTCTCTCCTTTTATGAGCCTGTGAATCTGTGTACTACTCCGTCTCTCCCCCCCCCCCCCCCCCCACTTCATTTTGAGCTATTAACCAATTAGTGACCGACTATACACCTTTTCACGGCGGCCACTAATGGGCTTTATTCTGATGCATAAGCCTTTTTATGGCGCTGCATCAGAATAAGTAAACATTGCTCTCAGCTGCCAGAGGTAGCTGAGGGCTGGGGGCATCCCTGCTCGAACGTGTGAGATCGATATTAGTATCAATCTCACCCGTTTAACCCCTCAGATGTGGTGCTCAATATCGGGTCTCCGATGGCTGCCGGGGGCCTAATAAAGGCCCCCAGGTCTGCCTGTAATGAATGCCTGCTAGGCTATGCCAGAGGCATGACCTAGCAGATCCCTGTCCGTTTTAAACGGACAGGCAGTAATACACTGCAATACAAAAGTATTGCAGTGTATTATAATAGCGATAGGATGATCGCATATTAAAGTCCCCTAGTGGGACTAGTAAAAAAGTAAAAAAAAAAGTTTAATACAGTCAATAAAAAAAAATGTGAAAAAAAAATGAAAAACCCACTTTTTCCCTTTACAAACTGCTTTACTATTAAAGAACCAAAATAAAGTAAAAAAGTTACGCATATTTGGTATCGCCGCTTCCGTAACGACCCCGACTATAAAGCTACATTATTTAACCCGCACGGTGAATGCCGTTAAAAATGTAATAAACTATGGAAAAATTGCTATTTTCTGGGAATCCTGACTTAAAAAAAATGTGATTAAAAAGTGATCAAAAAGTCGCATCTGCTCCGAAATGGTACCAATAAAAACTACAAGTCTTCCCGCAAAAAAAAAAAGCCCTCATACAACTGCATCAGCCGAACAATAAAAAAAGTTATTGCTCTTCAAATATGGAGACACAAAAACAAATAATTTTGAAAAAAAAGCGTTTTTACTGTGTAAAAGTAGTAAAACATACAAAATCTATACAAATTTGGTATCGTTGCAATTGTAACAACCCGCTGAATAAAGTATTTGTGTTATTTATACCACACAGTAAACGGCGTAGATTTAGGACGCAAAAAAGAGTGGCGAAATTTCTGTGTTTTTTCTATCCCCTCACAAAAAAAAGTTAATAAAAGTTAATCAATAAATATGTACCTCAAAATGGTGCTATTAAAAAATACAACTGTCCCGCAAAAAACAAGACCTTATACAGCTAGGTCGACGCAAAAATAAAAACGTTATAGCTCTTGGAATGAGATGATGGAAAAACGTAAAAAAAACCTTGGTCATTAAGGTTTAAAGGGAATGTGTTGCCAGAAAAACATGTTTTTTTTTTAAAAAATTAAACATTTAGTGTGTGGGTGATTAAACATTGTTCAAATTTTTTTTATTTTTTTCACGAGTCAGGAAATATTATAAATTATTTCTAATTTATAATACTACCCATTTTTGGTCACTAGATGGAGCTGTTCCCAAAATTGCAGCATTGCAACATTGGGTTAAAAGCTCTCAGCATCCCCCCCTCCTTTATCCTGGCTAGTGCCGGGATAAACGAGGGGTTTGAAAGGTTTAACCTCCTACACTGTGTGTCGCCATTTTTGGAGGTAACCCACAGTGTAGTAGGTTTACATACAGTAGTAAACACACACAAACACTAACATACATTGAAATCTCTTACCTGCTCCTGCCGCCGCGGCTCCCTCCGGCCCGTCCGCTCCGTTTGCTGCCGCTGTTCCATGTGCACAAGTCCGGAAGCCGCGACCGGAAGTAGTAATATTACTGTCCGGCCGCGACTTCCGGTCCACAGGAAAATGGCGCCGGACGGCGCCAATTTCGAATAGGACTGTGTGGGAGCGGCGCATGCGCAGTTCCCACACAGACGCCGTACACGGCAGTCAATGGGACGGGAGCCGTTCGCAGTCCCTATGGGACTGTGGCTGCCGTATTCCATGTCTGTGTGTGTCGTTAATCGACACACACAGAAATGGAACAAAAAATGGCAGCCCCCATAGGGAAGAAAAAGTGTAAAAATAAGAAACAGTAAAACACAAACACACAAATGAATATAAACGTTTTTATTAAAGCACTAACATCTTTAACATATAAAAAAATTATTTGTGATGACACTGTTCCTTTAAAATAGGCTGGTCATTAAGGGGTTAAACATATGAAAACATCAGATTAGGTGAGTGCTGCTCTATTTCTTTCTTCACACATTCCTTGTTTTGGCTTCAAAAACAGCAAAAAAGTACTAAAGCTGCACGTGTGAATACACTCTTATCAATCTGTCCAATGTTAATTAACCCCTCGTAATGGTTTCACACATTTTTATATTAACCTACAAAGAACCCCAACAAAAAAGAAAGAGGGGTTCCCTACAAAACAAGTAGACAACCTATAAGCACAGACGCACAGGGAACATAGCACCCAAAGAAATATATAGAACTACCACGTAATGTAAAAATAGAAATCTTTAATTAATGATAAATAACAACAATATATGGTATCACAACAATGAATATATAGAACCTGGATAAAAGAGGTCATATGCGGAGAGCAAAATCAGTAAGGTATAGATGTTAATATACCCAAGGGTTAACAGAACAACCCATCTCAAAAATAGTGTCCCATACACTACCTCACCACTAATGCATAGAAAATGCTACAATGCAACAAACACAATTGCTAAATGCTACAATGCATAACTAACTATAGGTAAGATAAGTAGACTACGACTAGTAATGACTATATATAGCAAAACCTGGATACAGCGGAATGCAAAACTAACCAAACACAAGGCTAAGTAGACAACCAGAAGGATATAGAGGAAGACGTACCCAAAGTCATGGTGGAAGAAGGAGGAAAAGGTCAGGAGATGTGGCACAAAAAAAAACGCCTGTTAATTAACCCCTCGTAATGGGTTTTAAAATTTTTATACAGGAGTTTGACTATTGACATTAGCAATCGTACTTAGGGAATGTACAGTCATGATAAAGTTCAATGCCAGCTTTACTTGTACAGTAATATTAGTTATGTCAATGTGCAATGTAAACCCATTGAGTTAGATTAACTATTATACAATAGCTCTTTAGGATATTTACATTTCATGATCTATATATATATACTGTGACAGACCATGTGGACAGGTTGTGGATGGGGTCTATATTTCCCCAAGATTTCTGTCTTCTGCTATCTGAAAAAAACAGGGAATAATTCAGCAGAGAATGTGGTTCTCCCTCTGCAATAGGTTTATCTAAAACCTGGAAAAGGGCCTGGTTGTTGGAGTGGGGAGAGATGGGTGGGTCCCCACTCCATCTACACAGTCCTGGTCTTGGGCTGTCTAGCTATTAATCAGGGATCAGGTGTGATAGCCCTTTAAAAAGGCTGCAGTTCAGTCACACTCTCTCTCAGCCTTGGGAGAGGAGCATGTGAGAGCAAACCGACTGCAGTCATAACAGGTTGTATGGTTTGCATGGTTTATGGTGCCAGGCATTAGGCCTGCACTGTGTTAGTTAGGATACCTGACTGTATGGTTAGTGCCGGACAGGCATAGAGTTTTCTTTTATTTGTTTTCTTTTCAATTTCATGTACAACCTGTAAATAAAACTGGCTGAGGCCAGTAGTACCACATCTTTGCTGTGCGGACTGAAATTTACTGGCGTGTTTGATACCGAGTGCCCGTCTACCCCAGGAGACGACTGTCCCGCTACCTAATTCCCTTACAATTGGTGGAGAATGCAGGCACTGTGGGGAAAAAAAAACACAAAGGGCCAGAGTCCCTTATATATTGCATTTTTCCCAAGACTGATTCTCTGCACCTTAGAAGATGGAGGAGATGCTTAAAGCGATACTGCATGCTGTGGCAACACAACAGGAGGCTACCAGAGCACAACAGGAGGCTACCAAGGTGCAGCAGATGGCTCTGGATGAAACAAACCGCAGACTGACTGCCCAACTGGAGGCTACACAAGCAGAACAAAGAAAAGACCGGGATGCTTTAAAAGGTGTTGTGCAGCAACTAACCAGTGTGGTTGAAAGGGTTCCAGGTGCAGCAGGTGCCAGTTCTACAGCAATAAGAGCTAGCCATTTTTTGCAAAAGATGACGGCAGCAGATGACGTGGAAGCCTACTTAACAACCTTTGAAAGAACCGCTGAACGAGAGGGTTGGCCAAAGGAACAGTGGGCAGGACTTGTGGCACCGTTCCTTTCAGGGAACCGCAGAAGGCATACTTTGACTTGGATAACCAGGATGCCATAAACTATGACAAGCTGAAAAAGGAAATTTTAACCAGACTGGGAGTTACAGTTTCCGTCCGCGCACAGCGTGTGTACAACTGGGCCTACCAAATGGACAAACCTCCACGCTCTCAAATGCACGACCTCATCCACCTTACCAAGAAGTGGTTGCAGCCGGAGATCCTGACAGGTCCACAGATGGTGGAACGGGTGGTAATGGATCAATACTTAAGGTCCCTGCCTATTGCCTTACGCAAGTGGGTAAGCCATGGGGATCCCAAAAATGCTGACCAGCTAGTAGAGATGGTGGAGAGGTACACAGCAGCCGAGGAGCTGATGAATCTGCCACCCTAGCCCCACAGCGGAGAACTACAGGATTACCTGGTAAGACTGCTCTAAGGGAAAAGGGGGTTGGCAGATTTGATAGAATTGTGCCTACTTCTGGAGAGACTGAAGGGTCTAGAGACTGGCAAACTGTGCCAGGGAGGTCTGTGGCTTATAAGCGACTCAGTAAAGACTTAATAAGATGCTTTAGATGTCATATGCCAGGTCATGTGATTGCTAATTGCCCAATGACTGATGAACCTATGCAATGTGATGCTGAATATATAAACCGTCGTTTATCTTTGTATGCTCGGCCAGCATGTACTGCATTGCCTAATGTAGCTGGTGAGAAACAAATGTGCACTATTTCTGTGAAAGGTAAAGATGTAAATGCATTATTAGATTCAGGCAGTTTGGTGACTTTGGTAAAGTCTGATTTAGTAAACCCCAGAAAATGGCAGGATAAGAACATCGATGTAATTTGCATACATGGGGATGCCCGTGATTATCACACTGCTATGGTGGACATAAACACCCAGTTTGGTGCAGTAAAGTTCACGGTGGGTTTAGTACCATTGTTAATGCATGATGTCATTGTGGGGCGAGATTTCCCACATTTCTGGAAGTTGTTGGAAAATAGAATTACTATTGCACTGCCTGTATATGAGGACAAAAATGTTAGGGGTAACTCTAGTTCAGAAGTATATATGCCTGCGGGAGTGGCTGCGGTAGACACACAAACGTTTCCATTTTCTGTCATGGCTGGAGACTCTGAGGACTCTGACCATAGTGATACTGTCCCTACAGAGAGTCAGAGCAATCCAGAGAGAGAAGACCCCCTGACTGACAATATGCCTGATCTGGAAGTGAGAAAAGATCTGTTTGGTGCTGAGCAGTTAAAAGATCCTACCCTAATGAGAGCCAGGGAAAATGTGAAGGTTATTGATGAGCAACTGGTGGAGCCAGATACCAGACTTTCTTTTCCCTACATGGCTATAAAAAGTGACCTGTTGTATCAGGTGGTAAAAAAGGGAGAAGATCTTTTGGAACAATTAGTGGTCCCTAAAGCATTTAGAACAACGGTGATAGATCTTGCTCATGGCCACATTATAGGGGGACATTTGGGAGTTGAAAAAAACCACTGAGAGAATCCTACAAAGATTTTTTTGGCCTGGGGTTCACAAAGATGTGAAAAATTATTGTGATTCCTGCCCGGAGTGTCAGATTTTGGCTCCCAGACCACACTATCGTAGTCCCTTGGTGCCTCTACCAATTATTGAGGTGCCATTTGAGCGAATAGCAATGGACCTGGTAGGGCCTATTATAAAATCGTCATGAGGCCACCAGCATATTTTAGTTATTATGGATTATGCTACTCGTTATCCTGAAGCTATACCATTGCGTAATACGTCATCCAAGACCATAGCTAAAGAGTTGGTGCAGGTGTTCAGTCGAGTGGGAGTACCAAAGGAGATCCTTACAGACTAGGGTACCCCTTTTATGTCACAAGTAATGAAGAAGTTGTGTAAATTGTTTAAGGTCACACAACTGCGTACATCGGTCTACCACCCACAGACTGATGGATTAGTAGAAAGATTTAATAAAACGCTAAAGGCGATGTTAAAGAAAGTTGTGGATAAAGATGGGAAAAACTGGGATTTTCATCTTCCTTATCTCATGTTTGCAGTACGTGAGGACCCTCAGTCGTCCACATGGTATTCTCCATTTGAATTGCTATATGGTCGTCATCCCAGGGGCCTTTTAGATATAGCAAAAGAATCCTGGGAAGGAGAAGCTACACCCTATAGAAGTGTCATTGAACACATTTCAGGAATGCAAGATCGAATCTCAGCAGTAATGCCCATTGTTAAAGAACATATGGCCCAGGCTCAGGTGGCACAACAAAGGGTGTATAACCGCAGTGCCAGAGTACGTTCTTTTGCACCAGGTGACAGGGTACTTGTTCTTATACCAACCATTGAAAGTAAATTTCTGGCTAAGTGGCAAGGCCCCTTTGAGGTAATGGAAAAATTAAACGAGGTGAATTACAAAATTCGTCAGCCAGGGAAAAAAGGAAGCCTGAGCAAGTGTACCATATAAATTTAATAAAACCATGAAAAGACAGACACTCTCTTGCTGCAGGAACTTTGTCTCAACCTGAGCATATAGGCTCGAAGAAGCCATTGCTGCCAGAGGTAACCGTACCGGACACCCTGGCAAATACCCAAAAGGTAGAGGTGCAAAGTTTCCGAATTATAAATAAGGATTTTTTATCTGAGATCCCAGGTCGCACCAGTCTAATTAAACATGACATCATTACTGAACCAGGTAAAAAGGTTAAGTTGAGACCTTACAGAATACCAGAGGCAAGGAGAGTGGTTATTACAGAGGAGGTAAGGAAAATGTTGGACCTTGGAGTAATTGAGGAATCCCATAGTCAATGGTCTAGCCCAATAGTCCTCATTCCTAAACCAGATGGCAGTTGGAGGTTTTGCAATGACTTCTGTAAACTCAATTCTATTTCTAAATTTGATGCTTACCCGATGCCGCGGGTTGACTAACTCATTGATAGACTAGGAATTGCACGATATATAACAACCCTAGACTTAACTAAAGGGTACTGGCAAATACCTCTTTCTGAAGACGCTAAGGAAAAAACAGCTTTTGCCACGCCTGATGGGTTGTTTCATTATGTTGTCCTGCCCTTTGGTTTACATGGGGCACCAGCAACTTTTCAGAGAATTATGGATACAATTTTAAGACCCCCACATGCGGTATGCAGCAGCATACCTTGATGACATCATCATCCAAAGTCCAGATTGGGAATCCCATTTGCCTAGAGTACAGGCAGTTGTTGATTCCCTTGCCGAGGCGGGATTTACTGCCAATCCAAAAAAATTTACAATTGGATTGGAGGAAGCCAAGTATCTGGGGTATACAATTGGCCGTGGTTTGGTGAAGCCCCAAGTAAATAAAATTGAAGCCATCCAAGGTTGGCCTCACCCTGTAAACAAAAAGCAAGTTCGTGCTTTCCTGGGGATCACAGGCTACTATAGAAGATTTATACCAAACTTTGCTTCACTGGCAGCCCCTTTGACAGACCTGACTAAAGGGAAAGACTCTGTAAGGGTCAAGTGGACACCAGAGGCTGAACAATCATTTCAGGCTCTTAAAAACATTTTGTGTGCTCAGCCGGTATTGATTACCCCAGATTTTAAAAGAGAATTTATTCTACAAACGGATGCATCTGATGTGGGTCTGGGGGCTGTACTGTCACAGGTACGAAATGGGGAAGAACATCCCATACTATATCTGAGTAGGAAGCTGAACGACCATGAGAAAAAACATGCTATAGTTGAGAAACAGTGCCTTGCTATTAAATGGGCACTGGAGGCACTCCGCTATTACCTTCTTGGTTGTCACTTTGAATTAATCACAGATCATGCCCCCTTAAGTGGATGTGTGAAAACAAAGAGAAAAATAGGAGGGTCACAAGATGGTTCTTGGCCTTACAGGAATATAGATTTACTGTAAAACACAGGCCAGGGATTCAAATGGGAAATGGAGGATGCATTGTCCAGAGTTCATTGCTGTGTGACCAGATGTGTTGCATCCACTAGTCTGAAACGGGGGGGGAGGAAATGTGACAGACCATGTGGACAGGTTGTGGATGGGGTCTATATTTCCCCAAGATTTCTGTCTTCTGCTATCTGAAAACAACCAGGGAATAATTCAGCAGAGAATGTGGTTCTCCCTCTGCAATAGGTTTATCTAAAGCCTGGAAAAGGGCCTAGTTGTTGGAGTGGGGAGAGATGGGTGGGTCCCCGCTCCATCCACACAGTCCTGGTCTTGGGCCGTCTAGCTATTAATCAGTGGTCAGGTGTGATAGACCTTTAAAAAGGCTGCAGTTCAGTCACCCTCTCTCTCAGCCTTGGGAGAGGAGCATGTGAGAGTAAACCGACTGCATTCATAACAGGTTGTATGGTCTGCATGGTTTATGGTGCCAGGCATTAGGCCTGCACTGTGTTAGTTAGGATACCTACTGTATAGTTAGTGCCGGACAGGCATAGAGTTTTCTTTTATTTGTTTTGTTTTCAATTTCATGTACAACCTGTAAATAAAACTGGCTGAGGCCAGTAGTACCACATCTTTGCTGTGCGGACTGAAATTTACTGGCGTGTTTGATACCGAGTGCCCGTCTACCCCAGGAGACGACTGTCTCGCTACCTAATTCCCTTACAATACATATACATATATATCTACACTTTAGAAACCGAGGGCAACTTCACAGTGAAATTTATCAGATCCAACACTCGTTCTGTTGTCTAGAGTGAGAATGTTTAGACATTGAGACTACAAGCACCAGTAAGGAGATAGCGTAGATATAGGGCTGCATATCATAGGCCGTGTGAAGGCACCAAATAGACCCTGTATCATGAGGTGCACATGATATGGATTGTACGGCAGCCAAGTATGTCTCCGCAAAGGATTTGTTATGACATATAGCTATTTCTGGTAATATAAAACAGCTTGCCTGCATTTATGATTCAATTAGGTTTCTGTTACCTTTTAAAATACTAGTCAGTGATCTAATATTTAAGCCCTATACATTTCAAGGTACATGTCAATGATCTCCTTTGTCAGTAGCAAACATTTTATAGTATGGGTAGAAGATCCGAGCGTGCACATTTGAAAGTATTTTTAGACCTTCTCAAAAAAACATAGGTAACAATATACCCTAATGCACATTCACAAAATAAGACACTCCGTGCAGAACATTGAATAAACAAAGCCATAGCTATATCTGTGCCATTAATACAGATGATATTATCTCCAGCAAGGACCACCTAAACTTAAAAGGGTTTTCCCATCTTATAAAGTGATACCATATCGTTCCATATGCTATCACTTTATGATCAGTGGTGGTCCAATGGCCGGGACCACCATCGATCCTGAGAATGAAGGGTCTGCAGGATCAGTGGTGGACCCGGTAGTTGGACCCAACAACTATAAAATGATAGCCTATCTTAGGGATATGACATCACTTTATGAGATAGGAAACCCTTTAACATCTTAACGTAGAAAAATATTTAATTAAAATTCATGGCAGTCCACAAACTGATAGAAATTCTCTAATCAAAAGGTGTCACAGTGTCACGGCGCAAGGTGTGGACCCACTGGGCCGTACCGTGTAGCAGCTGGCCAACAATGTACAAAACAGTGTCTATAGTTCAGAACGGGTACATGAGGCAATGTAGACCGTAGCGGAAGCACGACTTGACTTTCACAGATGGCACCGTGGGTGCAGCGGAAGACACGACTTGACTTTCTCAGCAGGTGGCACCGTGGATGCAGCGGAAGACACGACTTGACTTTCTCAGTAGATACGATAGCACGGGATACAGGGTACAGGCAGCAGGAACGGGTAACACTGGGAACTGGAAAACTGGGAGACCATTTGCAAGACAAACTTAGGTATACAACAACGCTCAGGCGAGGAACAAGTGGGCATAGCCCCTTTTTATAGTCCAACAGCCGTATGAGGTGATTATTGGTTGGTGACAGCTGGACGCGTACTGGCCCTTTAAGGCTGCGCCCGCACGGGCAACAGTCCGAGGACCCGGAAGTGAGTGCCGGCGTCTCCCTGGAGGGAGCTGACGCCGCAAATACAGATGTCCAGGGCCATCAGAGGGTAAGTCTGAACGACGGCCCCCGGCCATAGACATTACAGTATCCCCCCTCTTACGCCCCCTCCTCTTAGTACCAGAGCGGGAGAGAAATTTCTTCACGAGGACAGGAGCATCGATGTTCTCCTCTGGCTCCCAAGACCTCTCCTCTGGATCAAATCCCCTCCAATCCAACAAATAAAACGTCCTTCCTCCCACTTTCTGGGTGGCCAGGATCTCCCTCACTTCGAAAGTTCCAGATGAACCACCAGGAGCCACTGCGGAACTAGGAGTCCTGGAGTAGCGGTTCAGGACCACGGGTTTCAGCAAGGAGACATGGAAGGAGTTAGGGATCTTGAGGGTAGGAGGCAGTCGAAGCTTGTCTGACACAGGATTGATCTGTAGCAGAATCTCGAAGGGTCCAAGGAACCTGGAAGCAAACTTGCAAGATGGCACCCTCAGCCGGATATTCCTGGAAGACCGCAAGACCTTTGTACCTGGAAGAAACTGGGGAGGTTCTTGTCTTCTAGTGTCTACCTTTCTCTTCATGCGGTCCACCGCCAGTAGAATAGAACGTGTCTGCTGCCATATCTGCAGAAAGTCCCTGAAGGTAGAGTCGGCTGCAGGCACCTGGGACATAGTAGAGCCAGGCAGGGGTATTCGAGGATGTTGGCCGTAGACTAAGAAGAACGGACTGGAGGTGGTGGACTCTCTGGTATGGTTATTATAGGAGAACTCCGCCCACGGGAGCAGCTTCACAGAGTCATCATGTCGTCTGGAGACAAAGTGCTGCAGATAGTTCTCCATAATCTGGTTAACCCTTTCGATTTGTCCATTGGACTGAGGATGGTAAGCTGAGGAGAAGTCCAACTTTACACCGAGTAGGCCACCGAGTGCTCTCCAGAACTTTGAGGTGAACTGGACCCCTCAATCCGAGACGATATGCAGGGGCAAGCCGTGCAGACGGAAGATGTGTTGTATGATGAGGTCAGCCAGTTGAGCAGCAGAAGGCAGGCCAGTCAGGGGAGCAAAATGAGCCATTTTAGAAAAACGATCCACCACCACCCAGATAACACTGCATTCCGCAGAGAGAGGCAAATCTGTGACAAAGTCCATAGCAATATGCCGCCAGGGGGCATCGGGCACAGGCAGTGGTTGGAGCAGATCGGCTGGTCTGGAGTGGGCAACTTTGTTTGCTGCACACACCGTACAGGAAGAGACAAAGTCCATGACGTCTTTGGGCAGCGTCGGCCACCAGAACTGACGGGCAATTAGGTCTCGGGTTGTACGGGCACCTGCCAGCTTGGAACTGTGACTCCAGCGAAAGATTCTTCCTCGGTCAGCCAGACGTACAAAAGTTCTTCCCGGACGAATGTCTCTAACCTGCAGAGGGTTAACAAAGTAGATGCAGGAAGGATTGACTCCACAGTGTCCTCTGTCTCAAATGACCTAGACAAGGCATCGGCCCTCACATTCTTGTCGGCAGGTCGGTAGTGGCGGTCGAACCGGAACCGTGCAAAAAAACAATGACCACCTGGCTTGACGAGGATTCAGCCGTTGAGCCGTCTGTAGGTAGGTCAGGTTCTTGTGGTCCGTGAAGACCAGGATAGGATGAGCTGCACCTTCCAGTAGGTGTCTCCACTCCTGCAGGGCCAGCTTGATGGCCAGTAACTCCCGATCCCCAATCAAGTAGTTGCGCTCCGCGGGAGAAAACAGCTTGGAGTAGTGACCACATACCACCGTCTTGCCTTTCGAAACTCTCTGGAACAAAAGTGCACCGGCACCAACAGAGGAGGCGTCCACCTCTAACGAAAACTGTAGGGATACATCAGGATGATGAAGCATAGAGGCTGACGTGAAGGCCTTTTTTAAGGTTTTTAATGCAATTTCTGCCTCTGGAGTCCATACCTTGGCATTCATACCCTTTTTAGTGAGGGTAGAGATGCGGCCTGTCAAAGAAGAGAAGTTGGGATTGAACAGTCGGCAGCCTTGACCTTCTCAGGGTCCGTTTTGAGACCCTGATCAGAGATGATATAGCCCAGGAAGGGTAGAGACTTCTCTTGGAACACGCACTTCTCCAAGTTGGCGTAAAGATGATTCTCCCTTAATCGAAGCAACACCTGGCGGACATGGCCCTGATGAGTAACAAGATCTGGGGAAAATATCAAGATATCATCGAGATACACCACAACACAGACAAAGAGGAGATCACGAAAAATGTAATTGACAAATTCTTGAAATACTGCGGGGGCATTACACAGGCCGAAGGGCATGACCAAATATTCGTAGTGTCCATCACGTGTGTTAAATGCAGTCTTCCACTCGTCACCCTGACAGGTTCGGATTAGATTGTAAGCCCCCACTGCAGGTCCAGCTTGGAAAAAAAATTCCCCCCCCCGTATGCGATCAAAGAGTTCCGAAATCAATGGCAATGGGTACCTGTTCTTCACCGTGATCTGGTTGAGGCCTCGGTAGTCAATGCAGGGTCGAAGGGATCCATCCTTCTTTTTGACAAAGAAAAACCAGTTTCCGGCCTGGGATGAGGACTTTTGTATGAAGCCCCTCTCTAGATTCTCTAGAGTGGGTCACTGGCAAGGAGAGAGGGTATACTCTACCGCGAGTAAGGGACGAATCAGGAACCAAGTCGATAGGACAATCGTATGCTTGATGTGGTGCCAATGTCTCTGCTTCCTTCTTGTTGAAGACATCAGCGAACTGAGAGTAACAAGGAGGCAACCCTGCCAATGACTGATGCGGAGAAGGCTGGGACGGATGGACATGCACCAGATAGCGGTTGAGACACTTGGGCCCCCACTGGAGAACCTCTCCGGAGTTCCAATACAGGACTGGGGCGTGTAGATGGAGCCAAGGCAAACCCAGCAGCACGGGGTTGACGGCCTTGGACAGGACATACAGGGAGATGAGCCCAGAATGAAGAGCTCCCACTTGAAGTCTTAATGGCTTGGTCACAGACAACACTGGGTCAGGCAAAGGCAGTCCATCTACCGAGGCAACAATCAACGGTCCCTCCAGCAAAACAGTGGGCAATTGAAGAAGATCCACAAGGTCTTGGCAGATGAAATTGACTGCGGAGCCAGAGTCCAGGTAGGCAGAGACTGGATGAGGTCTCTCGCCAACGACGATGGTCACAGGAATGAACAGTTTGGTAGAGAGTTCTCTATTAAACGCCGTAGCGCCCAGGGTTGTCTCTCCAACCAATCCCAGGCGTTGGGGTTTCTTTGGCCTCTGGGAACACAGACGCATGACATGGCCAGCGAGGCCACAATATAGACAGAGTGCAGAGGTGCGCCTGCGCTGTTTTTCTTGAACGGACAATTTAAGCCGATAGTAATGTCGGGGTAGGGAGACAGACAGATGAGCCCTAATCTACCCGCCACTCAGTCCCTGCCTACTTGCACGGCCCGTCTTAGGCGACGGCGTACTACTGTGCGACGGTCCCTACGCTCAATAAGTGCACGACAGACAAACAGGCAAGGGTACACAGAAGCTAAGGGAAATGGGGCAGTTGCCCACGGCAACACTGTGAGCAACAAGAGTAGTGAACGAGCCGAGTCAAACCAGGAGTGTACGAGGTAACAAATGGAGAGCAGGAGAGTAGTCAGTAAAGCCAGGGTCAATTTGAAGCAGAGGTCAATAGTACTAGCAGGAACAGCAGAGCCAGGAAACCAGACAGAATCACAGACAAAGGAATACCAGGAAATGAAGGTATAAATAGACCGAGGGTGGGAACTAACTCCGTCTGGCCAGGCTGTGATAGGTTCTCCCACTCCTCAGCCTACCAGCCTGAGTGGTAGCAGATCGAGTCACTCTATCAGACCTAGGGACAGATGCAGACTGATTAACCACAGGCGTCGACACAGAAGCTGTGTCTGGCAGATCCTTTACACCGATCCACCTGCATCGGAACCTCGGGCGCAGCAGAAGAACAAGGCAAGAGGGGTTGCTGGAAGTTGGGCGCCAGTCTAGGAAGCCATCTCTCCTGTAGAATCTATTGAGATCTCTCCCTGAGCCTTATGTCCACATGGGTAGACAGTAGAATCAGTTCGTCCAAGGCAGCTGGGAGATCTCAAGCAGCCAGGTCGTCCTTGGGCGATAGGCCATGCCAGAAGGATGCTACCAAGGACTCATTATTCCAGGACAATTCCCCTGCCAGAGTCCGGAACTGGATGGTGTATTCGCCCACGGAGGCGTCCTCCTGGCGCAGGTTAAAGATAGCAGTGGCTGGCGACGAGACTTGTCCAGGCTCCTCAAATACGGAACGGAACAACTGCACAAACCCCTGGAAGTCTCGGGTCCCTGTCGTTCCCAGATTGGATTCGCCCATGCCAGGGCCTTGCCGGCAAGTAGAGATATAATGAAGGCGATCCTGGCTCCGTCTGAAGGGAATGCTCAGGCGTGCAGAGTGAAGTGGGTATGGCATTGATTGAGAAAACCCCTGCACAAACTTGCGTCTCCATAGTACCGAGGTGGCATTGGCAGCGAGAACCGAGGGTCCGAACTAGGACTGCCAGGAGGTTAGCAGGAGGGTCGATCGGAGGAGCTTGAATAGGAGCAGTGAAGGAAGTAGCTAGCGCCCCTAGCTGCTGTGCCATGGAGTCTACTGCCACAAGGAGTTGATCCTGTCGTGCTTCCCAGATTCTGCAGGTCCGCTTGCATGGCTTGGGAGGATGACAGGCCCTTGACTTGGCCAGCCGGGTTCATGGCCTGAGCGTACTGTCACGGCGCGGGATGTGGACCCACTGGGCCGTACCGCATAGCGGAGTAGCAGCTGGCCAACAAGGTACAAATCAATGTCTATAGTTCAGAATGGGTACCTGAGGCAATGTAGACAGTAGCGGAAGCACGACTTGACTTTCTCAGCAGGTGGCACCGTGGATGCCGCGGAAGACACGACTTGACTTTCTCAGTAGATACGATAGCATGGGAGCCAACAGGAACGGGTAACACTGGGAACTGGAAAACACTGGGAGACCATTTGCAAGACAAACTTAGGTATACAACAACGCTCAGGCAAGGAACAAGTGGGCAGATCCCCTTTTTATAGTCCAGCAGCCATTTGGGCTAATTATTGGTTGGTGACAGCTGGACGCGTACTGGCCCTTTAAGGCCATACACGAGCGGGCCCTGCAGAAAATAGTCAGAGGACCCGGAAGTGAGTGCCGGCGTCTCCCTGGAGGGAGCTGACGCCGCGAAGACAGATGGCCGGGGCCGCCAGAGGGTAAGTCTGAACGACGTCCCCCGGCCATAGACGTTACGCACAGCGTCAATTTCCATATCATTAATTCTGTTGATCATAGCTTTTTCTGAACCTCTATTGATTTTAATAACACTAATCATGGATACCTGCCCCATAATTCTGAAAATAAGGTGTGATATCATCACACACCCCACGATTTGTCCTCCTACATGTTTCTAAGATGCATTAAAGGGAATCTCTAGTCAAAATGATCTCCTGGTAGATCACAGATCCATGTGAGATCGTGATCATGGACCATCACGGATTTGCTGAGTGAAAGTGCTCTGTAGAGCACTCACACCTTTTGGTCTCTTGACACAGCATTCTAAAGACACTGCCATGGATGTGAATGGTTCTTTGCTTAGTATATTGTCAGATATTTAGTAAAAGAAGTCACATGAGTAGTTCCAAAGAGGTTTGAGCTCTCTATAGCTTATTCTTATTCATTCTACAATTCTTTGGGTATGTGCACACGATAACTGCATTTACGTCTGAAATTACGGAGCTGTTTTCCGGAGAAAACAGCTTCGTAATTTCAGACATAATTGCATGTACTCGCGTTTTGCGAGGCGTCAATTACGGCCGTAATTTGGAGCTGTTCTTCATTGGAATCAATGAAAAACGGCTCAAATTACGTCTCAAGAAGTGTCCTGCACTTCTTTTGACGAGCCGTCTTTTTTACGCGTCGTCGTTTGACAGCGACGCGTAAATGACAGGTCGTCGGCACAGTACGTCGGCAAACCCATTCAAATGAATGGGCAGATGTTTTCTGACGTATTGGAGCCGTATTTTCAGACGTAAATCGAGGCATAAAACGCCTCGTTTACGTCTGAAAAAAGGTCGTGTGGACCCAGCCTTAGGTGATCCAAGATCACTGGCTTCGTAAATGTAATCGATGACATTTTAGAATATTATTTTTACAAAATTGCCCCTTTGATTTATATACTTTGATCTATATACTGTACACCGTTATTTATAAGCATTTTAAATATTTATGAGCAATCACAGGGTCCGGTTCTATTCAGTCTTTACTTCTTGCCCTTTACAAACTGATAATCCTCTATGTGTTTGAGTCTTCTGGTGAAGGTTTTTGAAGGGGTTATCCCACCACAACAACTTATCACCTATCCTGTACTTGGCTATTTTCGGCAGTCCCATAGAGGATGAATGGAGGTGCAGTGCACATGCGTAACCTGCAGCTTTGTTCATACACTTGGGACCGCTGTTCTCTTGATCAAATCGATCAACAGCATCGTAGGGACATATGATGTTGTTAGTTGAAGTCATCAGACCCTCAGCTGGACCGGGATTTGCAGCCTTAATACAAGTGCAGAAATAAGCCCGGGCCACACTCGTGTGAAACTGGACTAGGCAGCTCTGCCATAGCGGAGTAACAGCTGGCCAAAACACAGTCAATGTAAGTCTTTAGAACTTGAGTACCTGTGCAGAAGTTCTGACAGACACGAGGTGTAGCAGACACTATGACGTAGCAGACTCCTCGGCACAGATGACACTTGGCGTGACAGATGACCCTTGGTGTGGCAGATGACACGTGGCACAGAGGATGAACTCGACTTAAACACTAGACTTCGCTCAGGAACAAACACCATTACTGGATACGGGATATAGGAAATAGGATATGGGAACAGGATACAACTAAGGGACCATTTGCTAACGAGTACGGGTAGACACAACAACGCTCAGGTAAGGGCAGAGCCCTTTTTATAGTCCAGGGTGTAAAGGGATTGGCTGGGGAGCTAAACACAGGTGCGTGCATGGGGAGCTGCAGCCGCGTGTGCCGGCGTCTTTCACATGAAGAAATTGTCCAGGGGCTGCCGGTAAGTAAGACGTGCCGGCGGTCAGCGACCGCGGGTACAACAGGTTGTAAGTGAAGAGGTCACTAGAATTTGGTGACAGAGACCATCATTGCGACATGTTTATATTGGCACATGAGCAGTCCAGTAAAGAAGAGTGAGCAAAACCTAAGCGGTTTTCCTGGGGCTTAGCCAATGATAAGGCTTGACAGGGATTGTCATGAGCGACTACCGCTTCATTTAAAATCCTCCCTATGATCGCTTAGTGAGGAGAAACGGGTATCAGGTTCTAGAGATTGGTGGGGGCCCAGCAATCATACATTTGGTGGATAGGTGATATATGTTTATTGTAGGAAAACCCCTTTAAGTAATATTATTTTGATATTACAAGGCTTTACATCGGCTGGCATCTCAGTTTTGTGATTGCTGACACTTCATTGCTATTGGTTGTCAGTCAAAATATGTTCCATGTTCTATAGCCTGTCATTTAGTTACAAGCACCTTTCTCATTTCAGCATTTCCTTAGAACATGTGTCCCATTGTTGTGTGTAATGAAATACAGCTCAGGGCCTGTCTCATTTTGCTCTGTCAGCTTTATGTACATTATAACATCGGGTGGAAAGGAGACAGATAGTTACAAGAAGATCATTTGATGACAGGACACCAGCAAACATATGTATAAATAGGGGCAAATTCTGGGCAGAATGTATAGTATCAGGAGGGGACTTTCTAGTTTACGTCCTTTGCTTGTCTATCATTACTCTCTGTTACTACATATGTCCACTGGCACATTATTAGTCCATAGAAAGCAACTCATTTGTACTTTAGTATCAGGCTCCCTAATTTTCTGCATTAACCAGGTTGATTCACTAGAGAATGATTGTGCAAATGATTTCCTTTTGGGCTTTTTTCATTTATAACTATTTGAATTAGGCCACTTTTACCAGACAGAATTTTGGTCAGTATTTGTAAGCCAAAGCCAGAAGTGTAGCCTACTTAGACAAAAATTATGATGGAAAGATTAGCACCTCTTCGATGTTTGGGTCTAGTACTGGTTTTGGATTACAAATACTGCCCCAAATGGCCTAATTTGATTTTCCAATGCAATAAACATAACAAAACAATTTGATAAACATTGTGGTATCCCCACATGTCAAATACACATCAGGTATGGAGTTTCCGACTCTACTACACGGCTAAAGAGATACGGAATCCATAGTGTATATTTACCTAAATAAGCTGGCCCTTAAATGGGATTTTCCACCACAAGAATTTATGGCATATCATTTAGTTATGGCAGTATTGTCTGATTGGTGGGAGTCCAATTGCTGGAACACAACTAATGTCAAGAATGATGAAATCACAGCTCCGTCAGTTTATTTCCAAAAAGTCCCATTCAAGACCCTATGTTCTACGCTTTCCTCCCAATATAAAGGATAAACAGTAAGGGTATGTTCACACGCACTAATTACGAACGTAATTCGGCCGTTTTTGCCCTGAATTACGTCCGAAAAATGCGCCTCGATAGCGTTGACAAACATCTGCACATTGAAAGCAATGGGCTGACGTTTGTGGCGTATATTTACGCGCCACTGTCAAATGACGGCGCGTAAATAGACGCCCGCGTCAAAGAAGTGACCTGTCACTTCTTGGGGCGCAATTGGAGCCATTATTCATTGACTCCAATGATTAGCAGCGCCAATTACGTCCGTAACTGACGCGGCGTTCAAGCGCCTGCACATGCCGTTACGGCTGAAATTACGGGGATGTTTCCTCCTGAAAACATCCCCGTAATTTCAGCCGTTACGGACGCTGTCGTGTGAACATACCCTAATATTTAAGATAGGACAGGTACATAGTCCTCAAAATTATCCTATGATAAATAAAAGGTTTCTCACTAAAAATAAAGAGAGAGAAGTGCCATTAATATTTTTTTTTTAAACAAATAAATAAATAATGTAAACAGAAGCAAACTAATAACATGACAAAGTAAACAAAAAAGAAGTAATAAAAAAGAAGCAAACTAATAACATCGTGAAGTAGAAAAAAACCAGAAAGGTTTGTTTGTATACTATAGCAACTAGGATTATCAAGTTCTTAGTCCCATAAGAAACCACATCTTGAGGGATATTATGAATATACGTACTATAAAATTAAACCACTCCCCCTTGAACTTGGACCGATAGCCTCTGACCCGGTCTTGATTAATTGGACTATGAGGATATAAATACTGCAGGAACATCTTTATTTTTTTATGCCTGATAAAGACCTATGTTCTAGGTTGAAACGCGTTGCATGGTAGCATTGTTTTATTTGTTTTATCTTGTTATCCAATACATTTTAAACTTTACAAAACAGAAAGATTGTGGATCATTCCTCACTGAACAAAAGGGAAATTAAGAACCACATACAATAAAAACAGGAGCGCCACGAGAAGGAGTGAATTTGTTCTGCATAATCCATTGGATATTATCTTTCACCGGAGGAATTGGTATCTACCTGCTGACAGTGTCCACTACAGAGGCTTGCATACTGTACGATACAAAGTTTTAAAGTTGAGTTGTGCCCAACTCACTCGCGTCTATGAGCTTTTTAATATTGTATAGCAACTGACAAAACCAATATTACCTTAGAGGAGCGACTGTTCTCTTTTTTTCCTTTCCCAATCCACTTCCCCTTTTCCCGTCCCCGTTTTATTCAAGGATACTATAACGTCCGTGGTTGCTGACCACGAACTCCTCCCATCCTGTCGACGCCCTTCTCTCCAGAGATATCTGCACATGCGTCCGTCCTGTTCCACAGCCACCACTAGGGTGTGCTCGCGAGCTCAGTCCAGCCTTAAGGAGTCAGAGCGCACACATGTGTGAGATTGAGCTGATTGCTCCCAGATCACCCTGGACTATAGGAAGGGCTCTGTCCCTCCCTGCATTGCCTGAGATTTGTTGTCGTTACTCTAGTCTGTCTTTGCAAATGGTCTCTTAAGTGTTTTCCAGTTCCCAGTGTTTGCCGTTCCTGCTACCTGTAACCTGTATCCCAGGCTATCCTGTTCCAAGTGCCGTATTGAGTTGGAGTCGTGCTACGCTGAGTACCACACCTGTCCTGCTACACCTCGCCTGGTACCTGCCTGCTGCCTAGTCCCAGCCGAGCCTGTCTTGCTACTGTCTGAGCTACCACAGATACACCTATACGAGCTATAGACTGTGACCTGTGTCCTGTTGGCCAGCTGCCATACCGTTAAGGCGGTACGGCCCAGTGGGTCCACAAACCCAACGTGACAGTAAGCTCAGGCCATGGACCCTGCTGGTCACTCCAAGACCATGATGACGTCACAAGAGATGCGGGTGGATATGCTAGACCTCCGGTCTCGACAGGATCAACTCCTCCAGGCATTGAACATTATTGCACATCGGCTGGATGTGCGAGCTGCCGTTCCTCCTATTACACCTCCTGGCAGTACAGATCCTCCGACTACACCTCCTGGCAGTGCTGATCCCCGATTTTCTTTGCCGCTACCTCACCGCTATGATGGAGACGCGAAGACCTGCTGTCGATTTTTGAACCAGTGCCAGATCCACTTTAGCCTGTAAATGAGGCCCTGGTGGCTACATTTTGGCAGGTACTGTCTCCTGAAATTAGCTTGCTGCCCGAGATCTGCCGTCTGCCCTGGATGTCCTCATCCTTCTGGCCGCCCGGATTGATATAAGGATCCGAGAACGGTTCCAAGAGGCTCGACGGGAGGGAGAACTCCCTAACCCGATTCCTACTTTGCAGCAAACCCTGCTGTCCTCATCAGCTGTTCCTCCAAAGGAGTCTTTGAAGATGGACCATCTCAAGCTGTCTACCCTGGAGAGACATCGCAGACGCACTTTGGGACTCTGTCTGTATTGCGGCCTCGGAGGCCATCTTGTGCGTCTGTGCCACCAAAAGCCCCAGAGCCTAGGGTTGGTTGGAGAGTCAACACAGAGTGAAGAGGGTCTTTTTTCTCAATTGTCCATTCCCGTGGCCATAATGTCCCACGAGAGAACGCTGCTTATCTGGATTCTGGATCTACAGCTAACTTAATTCGGAGAGGCTTAGTGGATCTTCTCCAGTTGCCCACAAACCCTCTGGAGAGGCCTTTGATAGTTGCATCTGTGAATGGACTACTTCTGCCAGACTCGGTTGTAGCTGTGACCAAGCCGCTGAGGCTCCAAGTGGGAGCCCTCCATTCCGAGCTCCTCTCATTCTTTGTCCTGGCTAAGGACGTCAACCCTGTACTGCTGGGCCTGCCCTGGTTCCGACTACATGCCCCAGTCCTGGACTGGAATTCTGGAGAGGTTCTCCAGTGGGTTCCTGAGTGTCTCAACCGCTGCCTGGTGTAGGTTCATCTGGCTCATCCTCCTCTGCCTCAGTCCTTGGCAGGATTGCCTTGTCATTATTCTGCATTCTCGGATGTCTTCAGCAAGAAAGAGGCCGGAGACGCTGCCCCCCCCCCCCCCCACCAGGCGTATGACTGTCCTATCGACCTGATTCCTGGTGCATCCCTTCCCCATGGTAGGGTATATCCTCTCTCCTTGCCAGAGACTCAGTCCATGTCCACCTATGTTAAGGAGAACTTGGAGAGGGCTTCATACGGAAGTCTTCCTCCCCGGCAGGAGCCGTGTTGTTCTTTGTCAAGAAAAATGATGGTTCTCTGTGTCCCTGCATTGGCTACCGGGGTCTCAACCAGATCACGGTAAAAAATAGATATCCGTTGCCATTGATTTCTGAACTGTTTGATCGTATACGAAGAGCTAAGATTTTTTTAGAAGCTAGACCTGCATGGGGCTTACAACCTAATCCAGATTCGCCGGGGTGACGAATGGAAGATGGCATTTAACACCCATGACGGACACTATGAATATCAAGTAATGCCCTTTGGCCTGTGTAATGCTCCCGCGGTCTTCCAAGAGTTCATTAATGACATCTTCCGTGACCTCCTCAATGTTTGTGTTGTGGTCTATCTTGATGACATCTTGATTTTTTTCTCCAGATCCAATGACTCATCAGAGACATGTCCGTCACGTTTTGCTGCGGTTCAGGGAGAATCGCCTGTACGCCAAGTTGGACAAGGGCGTGTTTGAGATGCTCTACCCTTCCTGGGCTACATCATCTCGGATCAAGGCCTCAAGATAGATCCTGAGAAGGTAAAGGCCGTCCTGGAATGGCCACGCCCTCAAGGCTTGAGGTCCATACAGAGCTTCCTGGGATTCGCTAATTTCTACAGACAGTTCATCCCAAACTTCTCCTCACTGACATCTCCTATCTCTACCCTCACCAAGAAAGGCATGAACGCCAAGGTCTGAACTCCTGAGGTGGCATCCGCATTTAATAGCCCGAAGAGTGCCTTCACGTCAGCCTCTATCCTCCATCATCCAGATGTATCTCGACAGTTCTCATTGGAGGTGGACGCCTCCCCTGTCAGTGCTGGTGCACTCCTGTTCCAGAGAGGTTCCAAGGGCAAGACTATGGTATGTGGCTATTACTCTAAACTCTTCTCTTCCGCAGAACGCAACTACTCGATTGGGGATCGGGAGTTGCTGGCCATCAAATTGTCTCTGGAGGAGTGGAGACATATACTACATGGTGCAGTTCATCCCATCTTGATATTCACGGACGACAAGAACCTCACCTATCTCCAAACGGCCCAACAACTGAATTCCCGTTAGGCCAGGTGGTCGCTGTTCTTTGCCCAATTCCAGTTTGAGCTCTACTACCGTCCGGCCGACAAGAATGTGAGGGCTGATGCCTTCTCCAGGTCGTTCGAGACAGAGGATACTATGGAGTCTCCACAGAATATCATTGATCCATCCTGCATCATCCCTGTCAACCCTCTACAAGTTAGAGACATTCCCCGGGAGGACATTCCACGCTGCCCAAAGACATCATGGACTTTGTCTCTTCCTCGACGGTGTGCGCAGCAAATAGAGTTGCCCACTCCAAACCGGCTGACCTGCTCCAGCCGCTGCCTGTGCCCGATGCCCCCTGGCAACATATTGCTATGAACTTTTTCACGGACCTGCCTCCCTCTGCTGGTTGCAGTACGGTCTGGGTGGTGGTGGACCGATTCTCCGAGATGGCTCATTTTGTTCCACTGACCGGCCTACCTTCTGCTTCCCGAATGGCCGGTCTCTTCATCCAACACATCTTCCGTCTGCATGGCTTGCCTCTGCATATTGTGAAGGATCGGGGGGTTCAGTTCACCTCAAAATTCTGGAGAGCCCTCTAAAGCCTCCTCGGTGTGAAGTTGGACTTTTCCTCAGCCTACCATCCCCAGTCCAATGGTCAAGTCGAGAGAATTAATCAGATTATGGAGAACTATCTACGACACTTTATCTCCAGGTAGCATCATGACTGGGTGCAGCTGCTTCCTTGGGCTGAGTTCTCCTACAACAACTACACTAGTGAGTCCACCGCCTCCAGCCAATTCTTCATTATCCACGGCCAACACCCACGAATACCTCTCTCTGTTTCCACTACGTCCCAGGTACCTGCAGCTGACTCTTCATTCAGGGACATTCTACAAATCTGGCAGCAGCCCCGATTTTCTATTCTGCTGGCGGTTGACCGCATGAAAAGAAAGGCAGACACAAGAAGACGAGAGCCTCCCCAGTTTCTTCCAGGCACTAAGGTCTGGCTGTTCTCTAAGAATATCCAGCTGAGGGTGCCACCGTACAAGTTTGCTCCCATGTTCTCCAGAGCCTTCGAGATTTTGCAATAAATCAACCCTGTCTCTTACAAGCTTCGGCTGCCTCCTACCCTCAAGATCCCCAACTCCTTCCATGACTCCCTTCTGAAACCTGTGGTCCTGAACTGCTACTCCAAAATTCCTAGTCCTGCAGTGGCTCCCAGCGGTTCATCAGATACTTTTGAGGTTAAGGAGATCCTGGACACCAAAAAAGTAAGAGGAAGAACCTTTTATTTAGTAGATTGGAGGGGGTTTGGTCCAGAAGAGAGGTCCTGGGAGCCAGAGGAGAATCTCAATGCTCCTACCCCCATTAAGAATTTTCTCTCTCGTTCTGGTCCCAAGTGGAGGGGGCGTAAGAGGAGGGATACTGTAACATCCGTGGTCGCTGACCACGAACTTCTCCCATCCTGTCGACGTCCTTCTCTCCAGAGATGTCTGCAAATGCAGCTGTCCTGTTCTGCAGCCACCACTAGGGTGCGCTCGCGAGCTCAGTCCAGCCTTAAGGAGCCAGAGTGCACACATGTGTGAGATTGAGCTGATTTCTCAGAGATCGCCCTGGACTATAAGAAGGGCTCTGCCCCTCTCTGCATTGCCTGAGCTTTGTTGTCGTTACTCTAGTCTGTCTTTGCAAATGGTCTCCTAAGTGTTTTCCAGTTCCCAGTTTTTCCCGTTCCTGCTACCTGTAACTTGTATCCCGTGCTATCCTGATCCAAGTGCCGTATTGAGTTGGAGTCATGCTGCGCTGAGTACAACCCCAGTCCTGCTACATCGTGCCTGCCTGCCTGCTGCCTAGTCCCAGCCGAGCCTGTCTTGCTACTGTCTGGGCTACCACAGGTACACTTATATAAACTATAGACTGTCACCTGTGTCCTGTTGGCCAGCTGAGATACCGTTAAGGCGGTACGGCCCAGTGGGTCCACAGAACCCAAGCTCAAACAGAGGCCTTAAAAAAAAAATGTTTCCCCAAATACATGTATGGGTGCTGCCTTACTTTGTGATATTTTTCCGTTTTATTGTTATATATTGTTACCTTGTACAACAAAAATAAAAACCTTTGAATTTGAAATAAAAGTTTTTATTGATATGCTGGTAGGCACTGAAAAATTTGAAGGGGATAAGAGTTGGCAGTATTACTAAGAAATAAGGCGGCAGGCTCAGTGGACGCCCTTGACCCTCAGGCTACTTTTCCTAGGATTGGGAAAAAAGTAGAGTTATGGGGTTGACAAATCATAAATGTGTTTTGCTTGTAAATCTACCTTCCTGGGGAATCCCTTTAGTTTATTTCTCATCTGTAACATGGAGTAATGGTGAAACTGAGCAAAATCACTGATCTCCCCCTGTGAATAAACTTACTGAAGTGGATGTCAGAGCAAAGAGAAAAAGTTACATAACATATGTTCTATTTTCCTGGAAAAACAATATCTTCCACATTGTTTTTCTAGATATTAGTGATCTCTATTTCATGCACCCCACATAAAAAGCAGAATGAGAAGAAAATCAGCAATAGAAAACCAGTATGTACACTGCTTCATGTAGTTATACGGATGTAGCCATCTTTATCTTGACTCAATGGCTACATCTGTAGTTTCAGCTTTCAGAGACTTTAACGGAATTTGACATCATTATGTCTTTATTCTCGAGTCATTGGGGAAATGAAGCGACCATTGATACAGAGTTGTTAAAGATACGGTTATACAGGTTTTCTCTGTAATGGCATCTCAGGTTTATGTTATCTTTGTGCCTATAGATGACCTGTAAAACAATAGCGCAGATAACATCTAAACTTCTACTTTAAGAATGTGAATTGTGTCACTGGTAAGGACACTGTGCAGTCATAAGAATTATATTACTTGGAAACTCAATACACTATCCCTACTCTGCCTCAACAACTATTTAAACATATATATTAGAGATGTATGGAATTGCCTATGAGTAGAGAGAAATCTGTTATAATATTCTGTATTTTTGCTGACTTTAGTGGCGCATGTCCCAGGCGTCCTTACAGCGGCGACTGCTCCAGTCCTAAGGAGGTGGATAACATTGAATACTATTGGTAGTGTGTAGCCGAGCGATCGTACAGATCACCGCTGCTTAATTCCTGGAAGTAACAGGTCACCCTGCTGAACTGCCCAGGAACATGTGCAGGTCAGTATATATGACACTTATGGGGGGGGGGACAGTATTTTGGGGAACAGCAGCAAATATGAAGAACATAGTATTGAGGGGCACAGCAGCAGGCACAGTGGTGAAGGGCACAACAATAGGCACAGTATTGATGGGTACAGCTGCATGCATAGTATTAAAGGGCACAGCAGCAGGCACAGTATTGAAGGGCACAGCAGCAGGCACAGTATTGAAGGGTACAGCAGCAGGCACAGTTTTAAAGAGCACAGCAGCAGGCGCAGTATTGAAGGGCACAGCAGCAGGCAAAGCATTAAGGAGCACCGCAACAGGCACAGTATTGAAGGGCAGAGCAGCAGGAACAGTATTGAGGGGTACAGTAGCAGGCACAGTATTGAAGGGTACAGCAGCAGGCACAGTATTGAAGGGCACAGCAGCAGGAACAGTATTGAAGGGTACAACAGCAGGCACAGTATTGAAGGGCACAGCAGCAGGCACAGTATTGAAGGCACAGCAGCAGGCACAGTATTGAAGGGTACACCAGCAGGCATAGTACCAAAGGGCACAGCAGCAGGCACAGTATTGAAAGGCACAGCAGCAGGCACAGTATTGAAGGGCACAGCAGCAGGCACAGTATTGAATTGCACAGCAGCAGGCAAAGCATTAAGGAGCACCGCAACAGGCACAGTATTGAAGGGCAGAGCAGCAGGAACAGTATTGAGGGGTACAGTAGCAGGCACAGTATTGAAGGGTACAGCAGCAGGCACAGTATTGAAGGGCACAGCAGCAGGAACAGTATTGAAGGGTACAACAGCAGGCACAGTATTGAAGGGCACAGTAGCAGGCACAGTATTGAAGGCACAGCAGCAGGCACAGTATTGAAGGGTACACCAGCAGGCATAGTACCAAAGGGCACAGCAGCAGGCACAGTATTGAAAGGCACAGCAGCAGGCACAGTATTGAAGGACACAGCAGCAGGCACAGTATTGAATTGCACAGCAGCAGGCAAAGCATTAAGGAGCACAGCAACAGCCACAGTATTGAAGGGCACAGCAGCAGGAACAGTATTGAGGGGCACAACAGCAGACAATGTATTGAGAAGCACAGTAGCAGACAAACCATTGAGGGGCACTGCAGTAGGAATTGTATTGAGCAGCACAGTAGCAGGCAAACCATTGAGGGGCACAGCAGAAGGCAATGTATTCAGATGTACAGCAGCAGGCACAGTATTGAGGGGCACAGCAGCAGACAAAGTATTGAAAGGCACCACAGCGGGCACAGTATTGAGAAGCACTGCAGCAGGCAATGTATTGAGTGATAGTTTTATAAATGTATATCGTCAATTTAATATTGGTTTTGTTCAAGTACATTACCTTTATATATTGCTTGAATCAAACATTGAAATGTCAACGTATGTTAAAAAAAAACGTAAAACTTTTAATTTGGGGTCTTCATTTTTTCAGATGTTTATACATGGAGTCCCATTATGACTAATTTTAGTCACTATCCTATTGGCTTTTTAGTTGCATCATTATTT
The DNA here is from genome assembly GCF_050947455.1 of Rhinoderma darwinii. Taxonomy (NCBI): domain Eukaryota; kingdom Metazoa; phylum Chordata; class Amphibia; order Anura; family Rhinodermatidae; genus Rhinoderma; species Rhinoderma darwinii. The sequence continues at coordinate 562,517,498 of NC_134687.1, read as the reverse complement.
TAAGGCCTTATTTACTTGAACGTTACACAGCACACTGATCTATGTAATTCAATGGGGCTAGTCACACATCTGTGTTTCTTCACGGAGCGCGTGTCCGTTGCGTGAAACTCACTGCATTTCCTATTCTGGAAATATAAGTCTATGGGTGTGTGAATTCCATGTGCTGTCCATGTTTCATGCATCAGTTGCTAAACAAATGCAGAGACATTTTTTTAACAAGATCAGAAACACAGGAGAAAAAAACGGATCACACATGGATGCAACACGGACAGTCATATGCATGAAAAAACTGCCCTTTTTTTTGCAGATGCAATTAAATAAGGCTAAATTTGTCTAGATCACGGTGTCAGAATGTTATTTTTATACATTTATATGGATTACATAATTACTAGGAAATAAAGGATTTCATATTTTTACAGAGCTTCCATTTCCAGTCTTTAGATAAATCATTGAAATAGTTTAAAGGTTTACATTTAAACCAAAAATCAGACGACTATAACAGAATGGAAATATTATTGTAATGTCTGCCTTGAGCGTGTACCTATCCAAAAACAGCAGAACGAGAGGATCACTCAAGTCCCTGGAACATTTCAGTATTGTTCTGCACTTGTACTACATTTGTGTTAGTCAAAGGTACAAAAAGAATTAAAGGAGAAAAAGTAACTCCTGCAAATTATCAGCCCCTCCCCCATGTTGAGGTACATATCCATCAGTATATGTGGGGGGGGTTATGTAATAGTCTTCCTTTTTTTGTTATTTATGGTGGTTTAGAAAACGGTTTAGGGCTCATGCACACATCCTCCATGTTCTGCCATACAGGCTCCGTCAGGTGCCATATGTACGAAGAATGTCTCTGTACATACAGGATTCGATGGAGCTTGTCACATTTTTTCTGTCGGATTCATATGGGATCCAACAGAAATCAGAGGTATACAGAGGTACAGTGAGGGCCCCCACACTTGTATAGGCAGTGTATTATGGCTCTGTACAACTTGGAGGTTGTGCGGAGCTGTAAAATATGGCCGTGTGCATAAGCCCTTAGTTACTTGTAGTTTACAATCATATTACCCTTGCTATGATGGAAATTATCACCCCATGGAATGACTTCCTTATGTGGTTTTACTTATCCAGCAACTAATCTAACAAAGCAGAGACATATTGCAAAGCATGGAAGAAGAACAGAGCTAGAGTATAAGTCTCTGATGAAACAAGAGGTGGATTGCTGACTCCCAACATCTCATTAGACAATTTAGCTTAATATGTATACATTAATTGATAAAAAGCAAAATAAGGCAATACCAGTTAAAAGGGTTCTCTGGGACATCAGTTTTGATCAGTGGGGACAACCCCTTCATTGTTTGCACAAGCACGACAGCTCGTCCCATTCATTTTATTAGGACTAACTGCAATAATAGCCCCTTCCCGACATTTGACGTACATGTACGTCATGGAAAGCATTGACTTCCCGCAAAATGCCGTACATGTACGTCAAACGTTTGGCACCGGCTCAGAAGCTGAGTCGGTGCCATCATCGTCGGATCTCAGCTGTATCTTACAGCTGACATCCGACTGTAACGGCGGGGACCGAAATTAGCTTCGATCCCCGCCATTAACCCCTTAAGTGCAGCGCTCAAACGCGATCGCTGCACTTAAGGTGTTTGCAGCTCATCGGAGCCCCAGCAATGAAATTGCCGGGGTTCCGGTGGCTGCAATGGCAACCGGAGGCCTAATACTGGCCTCCCGGTCTGCCTAGCACCGAAGCCGGTCAAGATCCGCCCGGCGGCGGAGCCTGATCGGCTTCCGTAGCTGCCGGCAAGATGGCGCCGGGTCAGGAGCTGATCCGGCGTCATCAGCGGTGGAGGTCAGCTGTACTGTACAGCTGACATCCACCTGTAACGGCAGGAACCGGAGCTAGCTCCGATCCCTGCCATTAACCCCTTCGATGCAGCAATCGAAAGCGATTGCTGCATCGTAGCGGTTACTAGCAGATCGCCAGCCCTGATAGGCAATCGGGACTGGCGACTGCTGTTATGGCAACAGGAGACACAATGGTCTCCTGCTCTGCCATTACGGAAGCCGATTTAGGCCCCGCCGGGAGGCGAAGCCTAGACGGCTTGCTGTCAGTGAATGACTGACAGATCTAATACATTGCACTACATAGGTAGTGCAATGTATTAGAAAAAAAAAATCTGACCGTTGGACCTTCAAGTCCCCTAGTGGGACTTGAGAAAAAGTGTAAAAAAAGTGTAAAAAGTGCAAAAAATAAAAGTTTGAAAACAATAAAAGTTTCAAGTAATCAAATAACACACAATCCCCCTTTTACTCTTATCAAGTCCTTTATTATTGAAAAATAATAATAAACCATATGTATTTGGTATCGCCACGACCGTAACGACCGGAGGTATCAAAATATTATATTATTTATTGCACGCGGTGAACAGCGTAAAAAAAACCCGTAAAAAACTTTACCAGAGTTTCTGTTTTTTGGTCACTTTGCCCTACAAATATTACAATAAAAAGTGATCAAAAAGTCGCACGTATCCAAAAATGGTACCTATAAAAACTATAGCTCGTACCGCAAAAAACAAGCCCTCATACAACTCCGTCGACAAAAAAATTAAAAAGTTATGGTTTTCACAACTTGGCGACAGAAAAAATACATTCTTTTTACAAAAGTAATTTTATTGTGCAAAAAGTTGTAAAACATAAAAAAGTGCTATAAATTAGGTATCGCCGGAATCGTACTGACCCGCAGATTAAAGTTAACATGTAGTTTATAATGCGTGGTGAACGCTGTATAAAAAAAACAAAAAAAGCTGTGGCAGAATTGCGTTTTTTTGTTTACCTAGCATCCCAAAAAATAGGATAAAAGGTGATCAAAAAGTTGCATGTACCCCAAAATGGTACCAATAATAACTACAGCTCGTCCCGCAACAAACCAGCCCTCATACCGCTACGTCTATGAAAAATAAAATCAGTTATGGCTTCAATAAGTCAGGAAATAAAATAATATGCAGTTGTGCCCGAGGGGAACATTTCTTCTGTTTCAAGAGGCGATTTATCAAGGACCTAAAATTAGGGAACCAGGAAGGGAAGGGCCCAAACATAACCGCTGGAAGCGACGGTGCCCGTATTATACCAGGACAACACTTCCCAGCAAAATTCCCCAAACTACAAAGGCGCGGAGTGTGGACCAAAAGGGGGATAAGAAATGACACCATTTATCAGTGCGACACCGGCCTGTGCGGAAAGGATTGCTTCACAGCGTAACACACATCTATGGATTTTTTTTATTTTTTTATACCACCTGACTATGCCCCTTATATACTCCGCCCCGCTTACATGTACCCCCACATTATAAAACACCAGCAATACTCAAACAAATATAGTACCAAGCAAAATCCGCTCTCCAAAAGCCAAATGGTGCTCCCTCGGCTCTGAACCCTACAGCGTCCCCAAACAGCAGTTTCCTTCAACATATATGGCATCGTCATACCCGGGAGAACCCTTTTAACAATTTTTGGGGTGTGTGTCTCCAGCGTCATAAGCTGGGCATGACATATTTGCCACTGAATGGCATATCTAGGGAAAAATATAAATTTTTAATTTGCACCATCCGCAGCGCATTCATTTATGGAAAAGACCTGTGGGGTGAAAATTCTCACTACACCCCTTAATTAATGCCTTGAGGGGTGCAGTTCCATAGTGGGGTCACTTATCAGGGGTTTCTTTTTATTATTTCACATCTGAGCCTCTGCAGTTGTGAACCAATACTTTGTAAATCGCCAAATTAGGCCTCCACTCCGCATGGTACTCTTCACTTCTGAGCCCTGTCATATGTCCAGACAAAAGATTAGGGCCACATGTAGGGTGTTTCTAAAACCGGGAAACACCGCATAATAATTAGAGAGCTGTCTTGTTATGGTGGCACAAGCCGGGCACCACATATTGGCATATCTATGGAAAAAAAATCCCATTTTCACTCTGCAACATTGAGCGCACACTAATTTCTACAAAACACCTGCAGGGCTAAAATGCTTACTACACCCCTTGGTAAATGCATTGAGGGGTGTAGTTTCCAAAATGGGGTCACTTCTGGGGGGTTTCCACTGTTTTGGGCCCACAGGTGCCCAGAAACCAATCCAGCAACATCTGCACTCCAAATGGCGGTCCTTCCCATCTGAGCCCTGCGGTTTGCCCAAACAGCAGTTTATGACCACATATGGGGTTTTGCCGTACTCGGGAGAAATAGCTTTACAAATGTTGGGTTCTTTTTTTCCTTTATTTGTTGAGAAAATGAAAAAAATTTGCGCTAAAGCTACGTCTTATTGAAGAAAAAGGACTGTTTTTATTTTCACTGCCTATTTCTAATAAATTCTATGAAACATCTGTGGGGTCAAAATGCTCACTACACCTCTAGATGCATTCCTCAAGAGGTGTAGTTTCCTAAATGGAGTCCCTTTTTGGGCGTTTTCATTGTTTTGTCCCCTCAGGAGCTTTGCAAATGTGACTTGGCCTCCGCAAATCATTCCTGCTTAATGTGATCTCAAAAAGCCAAATAGCGCTCTTTCCCTTCTAAGCCCTGCCGTGTGTCCAAACAGCCGTTTATTACCACATGTGGGGTATTGTTTTACTCGGGAGAAATTGCTTTACAAATTTTGTGGTGCTTTTTCTCCTTCAGTCCTTCTGGAAATGAGAAAAAATTAGCTAAACCTACATTTTCTTTGAAAAAATGTAGATTATTATTTTCAGGGCCTACTTCCAATAATTTCTGCAAAAAAACTGTGGTGTCAAATCGTTCACTATACCCCTAGATAATTTCCTCAATGGGTGTAGTTTCCAAAATGGGGTCACTTGTGGGGGGTTTCCACTGTTTTATCCCCTCAGGGGCTTTGTAAATGTGACATGGCCTCCGCAAACCATTCCTGCTAAATTTGAGTTCCAAAAGCCAAATGGCGCACTTTCCCTTCTCAGCCTCGCCGTGTGTCCAAACAGCCGTTTATTACCACATATGGGGTATTGTTTTACTCGGGAGAAATTTCTTTACAAATTTTATGGTGCTTTTTCTCCTTTAGTCCATGTGGAAATGAAAAAAAATTAGCTAAACCTACATTTTATTTGAAAAAATGTAGATTTTCATTTTCACAGCCTACTTGCAAAAATTTCTGCAAAAAACCTGTGGGGTCAAAATGCTCACTATACCCCTAGATAATTTCCTCAAGGGGTATAGTTTCCAAAATGGGGTCACTTGTTTGGGGTTTCCACTGTTTTGTCACCTCAGGGGCTTTGTAAATGTGACATGGCCTCCGCAAACCATTCCTGCTAAATGTGAACTCCAAAAGCCAAATAGCGCTCTTTCCCTTCTCAGCCACGCCGTGTCTCCAAACAACCGTTTATTACCACATGTGAGGTATTGTTTTACTCGGGAGAAATAGCTTTACAAATTTTGCAGTGCTTTTTCTCCTTTAGTCCTTGTGGAAATGAGAAAAAACATCGCTAAACCTACATTTTCTTTGAAGAAATGTTGATTTTAATTTTCACGGCCTACTTCCAATAATTTCTGTAAAAAACCTGTGCGGTCAAAATGCTCCATACACCCCTAGATAATTTCCTTGAGGTGTCTAGTTTCCCAGATGGGGTCACTTTTGGGGGATTTTGACTGTTTTGGCACCGCAAGAGCCCTTCAAACCTGACATGGTGCCTAAAATATATTCTAACAAAAATAAGGCCCCAAAATCCACTAGGGGCTCCTTTGCTTCTGAGGCCGGTGCTTCAGTCCAGTAGCACGCTACGGCCACATGTGGGATATTTCCTAAAACTGCAGAAACTGGGCAACAAATATTGAGTTGCATTTCTCTGGTAAAACCTTCTGTGTTATAAAAAAAATTGTATTAAAAATGTATTTCTGCAGAAAAATATGAAATTTGTAAATTTCACCTCTACTTTGCTTTAATTCCTGTGAAATGTGTAAAGGGTTAAGACATTTTCTAAATGCTGTTTTGAATACTTTGAGGGGTGAAGTTTTTAAAATGGGGTGACTTTTTTGGGGTTTCTAATATATAAGGCCCTCAAAACCACTTCACAACTGAACTGGCCCCTGTAAAAATAGCCTTTTGAAATTTTCTTGAAAATGTGAGAAATTGCTGCTAAAGTTCTAAGCCTTGTGAGGTCATAGAAAAATAAAACGATGTTCAAAAAACGATGCCAATCTAAAGTAGACATATGGGTGATGTTAATTAGCAACAATTTTGTGTGGTATAACTGCCTGTCTTACAAGCAGATACATTTAAATTGAGAAAAATGCTAATTTTTGCAATTTTTCGCTAATTTTTGGTGTTTTTCACAATTAAATACTGAACATATCGAGCAAATTTTGCCAGTAACTTAAAGTCCAATGTGTCACGAGAAAACAATCTCAGAATCGCTTGGATAGGTGAAAGCATTCCGGAGTTATTACCACATAAAGTGACACATGTCAGATTTGAAAAATGAGGCTCTGTCAGGAAGGTCAAAAGTGGCTAAAGAGGGAAGGAGATAGACACAGCAGCTTTTTACGGACAAGTCGATATTACTATGTAAACAATGAAAATGGTAGCACGGCACCCGCAGGTATGACATGGCCCCATAATTGTGCTGATCGGTGGGGGTCCAAGAGGTCGGACCCCACCGAACAAACATTGATGGTCTATTCTAGGGTTAGTCCATCAATTTTAGTCCCATTAGGTAAACATTACACAAAGCATGCAGACAGTTATTATTTATTTCCTGTTGCAATATATAGCGCTAACATATTCCGCAGCGCTGTATAGAAGCTGTCATCATACACATCAGTCCCTGTCCTCAATGCGACTCACAATCTGATTTCCCTATCTCAAACACTCACACTAGGGCCAATTTCATAGGAAGCCATGTCGTCCGAATAGCCAAGCGCTTGTTTTCCATGCTACAAAAGTATATTTGTCAGGGTATAAGTACGCATGCGCCCGCGTCCTTGATGACCTGCTTCCAAACTGGTATCCAGCATGTGACGTACAGGCGCCGGACGCATGTAAACACATGACCAACGTCACTGGACGCTCGGTCCAGGAAGTGATGCCGTTCCACACACGGAGCACGTACTGCCATTTATTTTGTACCAGTTTTTTTTTAAATAAATATATATATAATTTTTATTACATTTTCAAATTTGTTATTCAATGATTATTGCTCTGTGTACATGAACTTTTGGCTGATTGGAGTAGGGGGGTTTGTTAGGGACACACTAGCTAGTGAGAAACACCCTCAGATGGAGCCTTTCAGCCGAAACACGCATCTGGGTGGACATCCCTCTGCTGCTATATAATGATATGGATATGTACACTAACAACGGTTTATGGTATTACTGTAGGTCTACATCAGACTATGCATTACGGCACTTTATTGTCATATTGAGACATTGTATTACTATGTTCTGCCATCCTGTCCACTTTGGGTGACCGCAGTATCCTTGTTGTACCTGTATTACACACTTATATATACACCACATTGTGGCTTCCTTTCTTGTTTTTGTGGGACTCATTTTTAATGTAATTTTTAATGTATAATTAATAAAATATTGTTCTTATTTTGAGCAAATGTTGGCTCTCTAGCACTCATTTCTCTCAGTGTTGGTTTATTCATACGAAGCCAGTATGTTTTTGGACTGGGAGAAAACCAGAGTACTCATAGGAAACCTCAGAAACCTAATAGTGAGGCCTCAAAAAGTAAACCTAATATTACAATTATGTCCCTTAAAAATCAATTCCCATTTAATTTCCATAGAATGAAGAAGAAATGGAAGTTTTCATTACAATGTCTCAATGGCCTTTTTCTTGGAAATGCAGTGTCTGAGATCCCTCCTTAAATCAGCCTTCCCTAGCCACATAATGCAGGGGTGTGGGGCCAGGTTTACTTACAGGTCAGTGATGGATATTGAGAAAAAAATCTTTCTTTCCTTTTTTCATATGTTCATAATATTCTAGAATAAATCTAAGATGAAATATAAAGCCCTGGAGATTAAAGCTGACTTCCCATATGTTATATGAGAAAGTGCCATGTTGATTCTGTCCTGACATGTCTTCATATTTCCATTTTCTTGGTGGTGTGACATCATGGTTAGATCATACTAGAACACTGCAGCTGCTGTAACTTGTACAGTCAGCCAGCGCTGTATGAAGCCGCACTCCACATATGTTCTTAATTAGAACAGTTCCTTCCATGTACAGTAAGTAAGACGACAAGGAAGGGTCAGCGGGATTTGGGATTCATTATAAGGATTTAGTATGAAATGAAATGCTGAGTTTAGTTAAAAAGTTCTGGTATACTGGGACTCCGTTACAGTCAGTCACCAGTCAGTGATAACAGATGGATGGTTTTTCTAGTTAGGGTATGTTCACACGGCCTATTTACGGACGTAAATCGGGCGTTTTTGCCCCGAATTACGCCCGAAAATAGCGCCTCAATAGCGCTGACAAACATCTGCCCATTGAAAGCAATGGGCAGACGTTTGTCTGTTCACACGAGGCGTATATTTACGCGCCGCTGTCAAATGACGGCGCGTAAATAGACGCCCGCGTCAAAGAAGTGACCTGTCACTTCTTTGGCCGTAATTGGAGCCGCTATTCATTGACTCCAATGAATAGCAGCGCTAATTACGGCCGTAATTGACGCGGCGTTCAAGCGCCTGCACATGCCGGTAGGGCTGAAATTACGGGGATGTTTTCAGGCTGAAACATCCCCGTAATTTCAGCCGTTACGGACCCCCGCCGTGTGAACATACCCTTATACTTCACCCTGGCGAATTTAATTCAAAATAATGGCTGACGGGATCAGTAAAGAATATATACCTATGCATGTCCAATACATTTCACAAGGGTGCGCACGCAGGAAATTAAATGACTTTGTTTTTCTTAACTATGTTGAAGAAACTTGCAGAGGGAAAAATGAAGGAAAAATACAACAAAGAGATAGTAGCAGTCATCTCAAAATGGATTCAATGTACACATAGCTTGTAATAAACCTACCTTGTCGGCTCCATGGATATCCTTTTGTCCTGGCAACCACCGCTGCTCTCTGATTTGGGGCCGGTCAGGATGCCAAGTAGCTGATGCGCAGTGCACATGGCCCCTCACCCAATCACACTAAACAGCGCACTATTTAAGACTCCTAAATACAGATGTGTCCATCCTTACCTTTCCTCTCATCGTTAACATATCCTTAGATGTGTGGCATGAGATGACCGGCTTTGATGAAAACATAATTTTGCGATACTCTGTCACGAGATGTTTATGGTGCGTGTCTCAGTGTGGCCACCCAATGGTTGTGGAGTGCAAAGCAGCCTGTCAAGGGTTTTGCTAGCAAGGCGTGATATTGTATTGAAATGGATTCATGAGAAATTGGAGTCTCTAATCAAATTCAAGCAAAGGTAAGGGTCGACACATCTGTAACTTCATTAGTTGCCAGTTATAGTGGTTGTCACCCTGTACCTTGCTATTTAACTAAAGTATGTGCGCTTCTCTACTACCTGTGTTTGACCCAGATTGACCTTATAACCTGGTTCATTACATAATGTACCTGAAGGCTATACTATGGGGAAGACTTACAAAGACCGGTATATCTAGGAGCAGACATACCGTTGAAACTTTGAGTGCATAATGTGTGCCATAAAAAGATACACACCAAATGGTTCCTGATGATTTTCACCAATACTTTTCTGATAAGAACTTTACATCCCATAACTCAGTTGTAAATCCATTTTCTAGATGCAGACAATAAATGTCACTTGGTTTACTAAAATTATCAGTGACATTTCACTATGTGCCCCTCACTATTAACGCCTCAATGAGAACTGGTATAATCACATTTGTAAAACTCCCCTTTGTAGTTCATAACACAGCTTGAATACAATGGATGACCAATAATTTCAGTAATGCATCAATTTCCCTGTAGTTCTGCTGCAATGCATATTTATGGCTGGTTCCACTGTTGATCAGCTCTTAGGGGTGTAATTTAATGAAATAAAGAAAAAAAAAGAAGAATTGACATACCTATCATATTGAGCTGATCTACTGATTTTCAGACTGTGTTCTTCCCAATCTACCTTGTAGCAAATGCCAATAGACAATGTATGAAAGAAGGAAGTCTAAAGAGGAGAAAGGAAGTATGGCATTAAGATGATTTTAAACTATTAAAGTCATGACATGTCTGTTTTAGTAAATAATTGTATTCCTTATGAAATAACAATTCTGGAGCATCTTTTCTTAGAACTCTACATTGTGCCATTCCTTTGTTATTCCTCCTAGAAATTTATGACTAAATTGACAACTGGATGTTACCAGTTGGGGGGGGGGCCCTACCCAGACGACTGACACTGTCCAATCAGTGCTGATAAAGACTGTGTAGGGACACGCCCCTTTGACAAAGGAAATGGTAACACACAGTTGTCAATTTGGTCATACATTTTTAGGAGAAGTAACAGGAATGGCAGAATTATTAATTATTCACAAAAACAGACATGTCAGGAGAGGTGACTGGTCCTCGTTAATGGTATTTATTCAGGCACGTTATAAAATAAAAATTGAAATTTTTTTAGTTGTAATTTTTCTCTATTTATGTTACACACTCATTGACTTTCAAGCAATTGTGTTAAGTATGAATTAAAAGGAATTTAGCAAATTGCCTATACCTATAGAAGTCTCCTCTTTTTATTCAGTTTACAGATGATACTGTAAACATCTCTTATGGGCTATGTAAAGTTTAATCAACAATTACAAACAGATGCATGGAGTGCTATTAAAGAGCTCAGGTGCAACTGTCCTACCAACACCACCCACTTTTTTTAATTCCCTAGCTCCCGAAAAATAAAAATGATCATGGGGATGCTCAAAATGTCACCTGCGCTTTAGAAAAGGAGGTTGGCAAAAGTAGCGACTTGTCTCTCGCTTCCTACTAAATAAACATTTATGCTCGGCCAGACCAATAGTGCTGGTTTATGGGGCAGTCAGAGGAGATAGGTGTTGGAATGTACATTAATGTTTATGTGATTGGCCAGATTTAGCTTCTCCCTTTTTATCTTGACCCTTAGATGCCTAACCTTCAGCCTAGGTGTACCAGCTTGCCCTGTGATGTTCATCATTCTGGGCATGCACAAGGGCATGTAGAGTATCTGTCAATCTGCACCTCTTCCGAGAGGAGAAGAACAATGATATGAACCTGAATACAGGAAATTTTCTTCCGGCTGACAGAAAAATAAAAACATTTTGCAACTGTAGACTACAATATGCTTCCCTGTCCTTGCAGTGGTGTATATTGGTACCTAGTTTTATACATAGATTTGCCTGTTCTTGAAATTACCTGTATTTAGCCTGGAGTTGACTGACTATTGTTAGGAAACTTCCGTCCCTTTAAGATTACCATGACTACTAGTTTAGCTTCTGGGCGGTTCTGGTTTTAGTTGTTGAGCCTATTCCCCTTCTCTGTCTTTCTTCCTATCAGATTGAAGGGTGGAGTATTTAAATCTGGGTTGGTTCTGTCTTCTTTGCTTGTGATTTTCCTTGTTTTCATGTGTTTGATCAAGCTACTGACTATACCCTGTTCCTCTGACTATTTGCACTTTTTGGAACTGGACCTCGGCTTCTCTCTGTATTAATCTTTGATTTGGACTTTCTGCTCCTGGCTGGTTTTGACCTCTGTAATCCCTGATTTCCACTAGCTTTGTGATATGGACTTTCTGTTTACCCTCGTGCTGTCTTGTTACCTGCTCTGGTATTGCCTGCATTGCACGTCTTATCCAACACTGAACTCTGTTAAAACAACCTGGATTCTATGCTGCAAAGTCCAACCTGCCTTGCGCTGGGCTCCGGGGAAAAGCATAGAGTAGCCTTAGATTCTGTTGATCAGAGTTGTGACGGATTTGGGGTTGCGGATTTATTTGCACGCTCATTCCTGACAGTCTCCAGCAGCCTTTGGGGAATTGCTCACCTAGTAATTCCATAACTGTCCACCCTGAGAATTGCTCAAGTGGTGATTCCATAACAACTATTTTACCTGTTTTGCCCATCTGTACCTCCTATGTCTATCGACCATGGCAAGTTTCTGACTACGGATTTGTTTCTGCCCCCTTGCACTGCTTTTGGCCTCTGACTACCACTGCTTTTACCCCCACTAGCTGTGTGACCATGATTTTGCTTCTCCCTTTGGTGCTATCTCTGTCTATACGGTGTTGACCCCGCTAGTACACAATGAGACTTTCTCTTGCTACTGGCAAACACCCACTCTTTAAATTCTCCTCTTCTTGGTTTCTGTATATGCTATCCAAAGAATTACCTACTGGACAACCAAAATACACTAAAGCGCTGAAACTAAGACCCTAAATGAAGTCACGGAAAAGGGGAGTGCTGTATATGAAACGTAGGTGAAATATAGGGTCCAGTTGTAATGATGGGGGTAGGGAAACAGACAAGTGAGCCCTAATCTACCCGTCACTCAGTCCCTGCCTACTTGCAACGACCCGCCCTAGGCGACGGGGTACAACTGGGCGACGGTCCCTACGCTCAATAAGTGCACGACAGACAAACAGACAAGGGTACACAGAAGCAAGGGAAAAGGGGCAGTTGCCCACGGCAACACCGTGAGCAACAAGAGTGGTGAACGAGCCGAGTCAAACCAGGAGTGTACGAGGTACCAAACGCAGAGCAGGAGAGTAGTGAACAAGCCGAGTCAAACCAGGAGTGTACGAGGTACCAAACGCAGAGCAGAAGAGTAGTCAGTAAGCCAGGGTCAATATGAAGCAGGGTCAAAATAGATCAAGAAGCTGCAGCAGGGCCAGGAAACCAAATGAGAAGAATCACAAGCAAGGAGGAACAGGAAAGGCAGGTATAAATAGACAGAGGGCAGGAGCTAGCTCCGTCTGGCCAGGCTGTGATAGGCTCTCCCACTCCTAGCCTGCCATCCTGAGTGGTGGAAGATGGAGTCAGTCTCACAGACATAGAAGCAGGTGCAGACTGATTACCTATGGGCGTAGACACAGAAGCTGTGCCTTGCAGATCCTTAACAGTACCCCCCTTTTATGAGGGGCCACCAGACCCTTTCTAGATGGACCTGGTTTATTGGGGAAACGAAGGTGGAACCTCCTGACCAATACCCCAGCGTGAACATCCCGGGCGGGTACCCAAGTCCTCTCCTCAGGCCCGTATCCTCTCCAATGGACCAGGTACTGGAGGGAGCCTTGGACCATCTTGCTGTCCACAATCTTGGCCACCTCGAATTCCACCCCCTCAGGGGTGAGAACGGGGACAGGAGGTTTCCTCGAGGGAGCCAAGGACGGGGAGCAGCGTTTAAGGAGGGAGGCATGAAACACGTCGTGTACTCGAAAAGATGGGGGTAACTCCAGTCAAAAGGAGACAGGATTGAGGACTTCAATGACCTTGTACGGCCCTATAAAGCGGGGAGCAAACTTCTTGGACGGGACTTTAAGGCGCAAGTTCTTTGACGATAGCCACACCAGATCCCCGACCATAAACAAGGGGTTAGCAGAACGTCTTCTATCTGCCTGAGTTTTTTGTATGCTCTGGGACGCCTCTAGGTTCTTCTGAACCTGGGCCCAGACTGTGCACAGTTCCCGATGAACGACCTCTACCTCGGGATTTTTGGAACTACCAGGTGAAACAGGAGGAGAACCGTGGATTAAACCCAAAATTACAGAAAAAGGGGGAGACCCCTGACGTGTTACTGACCCGGTTATTAAGGGAAAATTCGGCGAGGGGAATGAATGAGACCCAATCATATTGACAGTCAGAGATAAAACACCTTAAATATTGTTCTAGAGACTGATTAGTCCTCTCAGTTTGGCCATTAATTTTAGGATGGAAGGCAGAGGAGAAGGACAGATCAATCTCCAACTTTTTACAGAAGGCTCTCCAAAACAAAGAAACAAATTGTACCCCTCTGTCAGAAACAATATTGACAGGGACCCCATGGAGACACAGGATGTGTTTGACAAACAAGGTAGCTAACGTCTTAGCATTGGGTAGTTTCTTGAGGGGCACAAAGTGGCACATCTTACTGAAGCGGTCTACTACAACCCACACCACCGACTTGCCTTGAGATGGAGGCAAATCGGTGATAAAATCCATGGAGATATGGGTCCAAGGTCTCTGGGGAATGGGCAAAGAACGTAGTAAGCCCGCTGGTCGGGACCTGGGAGTCTTGGACCTAGCACAAACCTCACAAGCGGCGACGTAGGCCTTAACGTCTTTAGGCAACCCAGGCCACCAATAGTTTCTGGCAATGAGGTGCTTGGTACCCAGGATGCCTGGATGACCAGATAGTGCGGAGTCATGATTTTCCCTAAGTACCCTTGGCCGGAATTGCAGGGGAACAAACAGCTTGTTCTCAGGAAGGTTCCCGGGAGCTGAACCTTGATCAGCAGCAATTTCAGAGACTAAATCAGAATCAATAGAGGAAATGATTATACCTGGAGGCAAAATACAAGCAGGATCTTCCTCCGAAGGAGGGCTAGCCATGAAGCTACGCGACAGTGCATCAGCCTTAATATTTTTAGACCCAGCCCTATAGGTAACCAAAAAGTTGAATCTGGTAAAAAATAACGCCCATCGAGCTTGTCTCGGGTTTAGCCTCCAGGCAGATTCTAGGAAAACCAGATTCTTGTGGTCGGTAAGGACCGTTACCTGGTGCCTAGCCCCCTCCAGGAAGTGGCGCCACTCTTCAAATGCCCATTTAATGGCTAAGAGTTTGCGGTTGCCAATATCATAGTTACTCTCAGAGGGCGAAATCTTCCTGGAGAAGTAGGCACAGGGACGGAGATGGGTGAGGGACCTGGTACCCTGGGACAAGACAACCCCCACTCCCACCTCGGACGCGTCAACCTCCACGATAAATGGCTCCATTTGGCTGGGCTGAACCAGCACTGGGGCCGAGATAAAGCACTTCTTAAGGACCTCAAAAGCCTGGACAGCCTCAGGAGGCCAGCGGAGGAGATCAGCACCCTTGCGAGTGAGATCCGTAAGAGGCTTAGCGATGACCGAGAAGTTAGCAATAAATCTCCTGTAATAATTAGCCTGCCTACTGATGTAATGATGGGGGTAGGGAAACAGACAAGTGAGCCCTAATCTACCCGCCACTCAGTCCCTGCCTACTTGCAACGACCCGCCCTAGGTGACGGGGTACAACTGGGCGACGGTCCCTACGCTCAATAAGTGCACGACAGACAAACAGACAAGGGTACACAGAAGCAAGGGAAAAGGGGCAGTTGCCCACGGCAACACCGTGAGCAACAAGAGTGGTGAACGAGCCGAGTCAAACCAGGAGTGTACGAGGTACCAAACGCAGAGCAGGAGAGTAGTGAACAAGCCGAGTCAAACCAGGAGTGTACGAGGTACCAAACGCAGAGCAGAAGAGTAGTCAGTAAGCCAGGGTCAATATGAAGCAGGGTCAAAATAGATCAAGAAGCTGCAGCAGGGCCAGGAAACCAAATGAGAAGAATCACAAGTAAGGAGGAACAGGAAAGGCAGGTATAAATAGACAGAGGGCGGGAGCTAGCTCAGTCTGGCCAGGCTGTGATAGGCTCTCCCACTCCTAAGCCTGCCATCCTGAGTGGTGGAAGATGGAGTCAGTCTCACAGACATAGAAGCAGGTGCAGACTGATTACCTATGGGCGTAGACACAGAAGCTGTGCCTGGCAGATTCTTAACACCAGTATAGTTATTTCATTGGGTATCATAGAACCAGGTTGCCTACAGTTTCATTTAAGTCCTGTACAGTTAAAAGTCCACCACTGAACTACCTTAAAGGTTTTGTATGTGAATAGAAAATCATGGCTTAATTCTTTCAGAAACAGTGCCACTCTTATCTATGGGCAGCATCTGACATTGCAGCTCAACCAAATTTTTTTGTCTCTGGCTGCAAAACCTGAACTGAATAACCAACGTTGCCCTTCCGTTGAGGGGTTCTGTCAGAGGTTTCCGTCCAGTTAACCCCTCAATGGAAAGGCAAACTGAAACCTTAGCTTCAGTTTCCCTCTCCATTTAGCTCAATGGTGATGGAAACGTTGCTAAAGATTTCCGTTTGTCACAGTTGTGACAGGGTTCCGTTGTTTTAACGGAATCAATAGTGCAGTCGACTATTGATTCTGTCAAGAACAACGGAACCCTGTCACAACGGTGACAAACGGAAACCATTAGCAACGTTTCCGTCACCATTGAAATCAATGGTGAGGGATATGGAAGCTAAGGTTTCCGTTTGCCTTTCCGTTGAGGGGTTTACCCAACTGAAACCTCCGATGGGACCCCTCAATGGAAGGGCAATGCTGATGTGAACAAGCCCTAAGCTGTTCAATCAATGTGGATAAAACAATAGTAGCCATATGCACAGCCCAATAAACAAATATTTGCAGATGTCAGTTCTGACATGTCTTGTCATAACATAGCCAAAAAATACTAACAATGAAACATATTGCCATAGAAATGTAATAATATGATTACCATCTATAGTTCCTTTTGTTTTCTTAGAAGTGTAATCTAGTGGAAACGGATATTACTCTGTAAGTGGAGCCTTAGCAAAGCCATATAGGGAAATATTGGAATTTCCTACCATTTTTATTTTATCTTTCCATATACTCCACCTTCCTGTTTACCTCTTGTTAATGCAGCTGTATGTCGGAGATTGCCATGTTACCCAGCACAACAGTAATTTATTCTTCATGACATAGATTTGTCCAATAGACTTGGCATATGTTTGATCTTTCATTTTCTAGCTCCCAGGCTTGTCATCCCTGTACGTTCTCTTATATCCATTTGCTACTAATCATCCCAGGTATTCTAATGATATAAGCGCTCTTTCATATCCTTTGCTGAGATTAGGACGATTTTCTCTGCCGGCTGAATGAATTCCATCTGGAGTTTTTGAAGATACAACTTTCTTTCTCTTATCCACATCATCTGTACAAACAAAAAAGAATGGAGGTCCTTTATCATCTCTATGGAAAAAAAAACCCTGATCTTAACAGTTTCACTGCTGGCAGTGGGGTAGCTATAGGGGTCGCAGCGATCGCAATTGCGACCGGGCCCAGAAGCCAGGGGGGCCCGCAGCCCCCCGCACCACATCAATGAAAAGTTACTATGGTAACTGGGGCCTATGTAATAAACTACACGGGCCCCTGTTACTATAGTAACTGACAGTACTTACCCTCCTCTTCCTGGAGCGCATCAGAGGTTCTGACGTCACAGCGCTGTGCGCAGCGCATAACGTCACAAAACTATGCACTGCGCACAGCATCCCGACACTTGATGGAGTGAGGACCTGCAGCCGAAGAGGAGGTAAGTTTAATTTTAGTGCCTTGCTGATGGGTTGGGATCAGACACCCGGGACCCCACCAATTAGCTGTTTTGAAGGGTTTGCAGCCACTCGTACGAGTGCTACTTCCCCTTCATTCCGGTCACTTTCTCACACTGAATCGCCGACACGGACGTCTCAGCGACTCACAGTGTGAGCAAGTGAGGGAAATGAAGGGGAAGCAGCACTCGTACGATCGGCTGCAACCCCTTCAAAACAGCTGATTGGCGGGGGTCCCGGGAGCCTTACCCCGACACATCAGCTATTGAAGGCCTATACTGAAGATAGGCCAACAATCAGGGGCGTAACTAGGAAAGACTGGGCCCCATAGCAAACTCTTGACCGGGCCCCCCCCGGGTGCCACAAGCAGCCCCACTTATAAATAGTGCCCCCTGTAGAATGTGCCATACAGCCCCCTGTATACAGTGCTATATAGCCCCGCCTATAGACAGTGTAACACCCCATTTGTAGATAGCGCCCCCACTTCCCCCTTGTAGATAGTGCCATACAGCCCCCCTGTAGATATCGCCATGAAGCCCGCACTGTATATAGCGCTGTACAGCTCCCACTTTATATAGTGCCACACAGCCCCACTCCCTTGTATACAGTGCTCACAGCCCTCCCTTAGTAGAAAGTGCAGCACACAGACCCCTGTAGATTGCGCCACACTCAGCCCCCTGTAGATAGAGCCACAGCCATCCCCTTGTAAATAGTACCATACAGTTCCCCATGTGTATAGTGCCACACAGCTCCCCCTTGTGTATAGTGACACGCAGCTCCCCCTTGTGTATAGTGCCACACAGCCCCGATTTGTGTATAGTGCCACACAGCCCCCCCCCCTCCTTGTGTATAGTGCCACAAGGCAATGGCGCATCTGAGAATGTTGTATCAGCCAGGGAGATGTCACTCAAACATAGAAAGGTGGGTTTGGAGGCAGGACTATGTGACTCTTCAGGATAGCGGCACTGCCCCATGACCCTCTAATGAGTAATTAGCATATAGTGTGACCATTTTAAAAGTGGATTTTAAGGATTTTGCTGCATCTGAAAAAAACATACAAGGGAATGTTTGGAAATATTGTCAGGTTATGTATTACCGCATGGTGGCGGTTCAAGGGGTTGAAACTACCTGACAGATTCCTATTAAATTTACAATGTATTGAGAACAATTCCATCTGCCCTGCAATTTTGTTATTATAAATATATCCTATATAAACTACAGATCCAGAACCAAGCTCTGACATATATAAAGTACCACAACCAAGCTCAGTACATAAATACAGTACCACAACCAAGATCAGTACATATATACAGCACCAGAACAAAGCTCAGTACATACAGTACCACAACCAAGATCAGTACATATATACAGCACCAGAACAAAGCTCTGACATACATACAGTACCAGAACCAAGCTCAGTACATAAATAAAGCTCTAGAACCAAGCTCAGTACATTAATACAGCACTAGAACCAAGCTCTGACTTATATACAGCACCAGAACAAAGCTCAGTACATATATACAGCACTAGAACAAAGCCCATACATATATACAGCACCAGAACCAACCACAGTACATAAATACAGCACTACAACAAAGCTCAGTACATATATACAGCACCAAAACCAAACTCATTACATATATACACCGCACCAAAACTAATCTCATACGTATATACAGCCCCAGAACCAAGCTCAGCACTTACATACAGCATCAGAACCAAGATCAGTACATATATACAACACCAGAACAAATACAGCTCAATTTAGTGCAACCCCTGCCGTATAGGTTTGTACAACGTAAAACTACAGCTCCCAGCATGGCCCGAACAATGGTAAGGATATTCTGGGAGATGCTGTTTCAGTAAAAAATATCAGATCATAATCATCTCGCTGCAGATCACACAGTGACTTCAATACTGATTAGAGGCAGAATAAACATTTACATTAAGTGACTCACCGGTAACGTCACAGATTCTAGTTCTTTTCTTCTCCCTCTGGTCCAGACATCTATGATGGATTTCTACCGGCCATGACCAATTTCTGCAGTTTTCCGCTCAGATGTCTTCAGCTTCTCACTTTTAAAAAATTTTTGCACCTATAAACAAAGTTAAAATTCTCAACACCTCTAAATATAATAAAGCACCATACACTGCACCTCTAACTATAATAGCGCCATACACTGTGTCCCTGATTATAAAAGTACCATACACTGTGTCACACACACACCGTGCCCCCTGTAGATAGTGCCCCCATAGCCCCCTGTAGATAGTGACCCCCATAGAGCCTCTGTAGATAGTGCCCTACATAGAAGCCCCTGTACATAGTGTCCTACATAGAAGCCCCTGTAGATAGTGCCCACATATGGACTCCAGAGCTGCAAGGCAATAGTGCTAACCACTGAGCCACCGTGCTGCCCTACATATAGCTTCCCCTATAGGTAGTGCTCCACGTATAGCCCACTTCTGTAGATAGTGTCTCACATATAGCTCCCCCTGTATATAGTGTCCCACATATAGCCCACCCCTGTAGACTGTGCACTACATATAGCCACCCTGTTGCTAGTGCCCCACAGGTAACTCACCCCTGTATGTAGTGTCCCACATATAGCCCACCCCTATAGAAAGTACCCTAAAAAATAGCTCCCCTATAGATAGTGCTCTACATATAGCACCCCTGTATAGTGTGTCACATATAGTGCCCCACATATAGACCCCCCTGTAGATAGTGCCCAACATATAGACCCCCCTGTAGATAGTGGCCCACATATAGAGCCCCCTGTATATAATGGCCCACATATAGAGCCACCTGTATATAGTGGCCCACGGAACATGCCCGGCCATTCAGTGCTAATGCATATATTTGGCTGCCGCTAGCACCGGGGCCCCCTCCAGTGCTAGCGACACCTACAGGCATGAGAGGGCCTGTGTCGCCCAACCCATACTTGGAGGCTCGGTGGCGCGGGCCCCATAGTAGCAGCGCTACCGCTGTAGCAGCCATAACGGCATAACGGCAGCGTTTCCGTCACCATTGACATCAATGGTGAGGGAAACGGAAGCGGAGGTTTCAGTTTGCCTTTCTGTTGAGGGGTTAACCCGACGGAACCCATCAACGGAAGGGCAGCGGTGATGTGTACAGGACCTTACTAATGGTTTTTTTGTGTTTTTTTACAGGTTCGGTCGTTGGACTATGTCGGATTCGAAGACTACTTCGGTGATGGCTTTTTTATTCTCAATAGAATGGTTAATGAGGGTTGTGTGGTGGTGTTTTATTTCAATAAATCAATTTTTTCTATGTCTTTGAATTTTTTTTATAACTTTATCGCTGACAACTTACTAATGGCCGCTGACAGATTGACAGCGTCCATTACTAAGGCGGGGCCCCTGTGTTAGCCGGTGAAAAGGCTAACACTAACCCCCATTATTACATTTTTATAACCAGCCAGATACAACATAGCAGCAGCAGCCTAGCATTACCAGGGTGGGAAGGGTCACAGTTTTTGGCCTTTCCCAGCCTAATAATACCAGACTGCGGCCGCCCCAGTGCCACTCTGTCACTACAGATGGTCGGGTACTAGATCATACCCGGCTCTTCCTGGTGTCGCTGGGTACCAGGGTAATAATGGGGATTAGTGTTAACCTCTTCATGTCTAACATTAAGTCCCCCCCTTAGTAATGGGCATTGTGAATCAGCCAGCGACAATTACTAGGGCGGTAGTTATAAAGTTGAAACAAATACAAAGACATAGATAAAATATTTTATTGAAATAAAAATTCCACACAACCCTCGTTATTTATTTTATTGAGAATAAAAAAATTATCGAAGTAGTCCTCGAATCTGAAGTAGTCCAACAACAAAAAAACAAACACACAAAAATAATTAGTATCACGTCAAAAAGGAAAATAATTATTATTCTTACCTTTCCTGGGTCCAGCGCTGGAGCTGAATGTCAGCGAGCTGGGCCCTATATCTAACCAATCATGTGTGATACTGTCTGCTGAGCCACTGTATCTAATCCTATCATGTGTGATACTGTCTGTTGAGTCACTTTATCTAATCCTATCATGTGTGATACTGTCTTCTGGGACCTATATCTAATCCTATCATGTGTGATACTGTCTGCTGGGCCCTATATCTAATCCTATCATCTGTGATACTGTTTGTTGAGCCACTGTATCTAATCCTATAATGTGTGCTTCTGTCTGCTAAGCCACTGTATCTAATCTTATCCATAGATTTAGGGTCGTAGTGATTTACATATGCTGTCTCATATATATATATATATATATATATATATATATATATATATATATATATATATATAGATGCACATATTCATACACGCACACAATTATTTTTTGGGGGGGCACATATGTATAGGGGCTATTCCCCCTGATGTTTTAAGTCCTTAGTGACGCCCCTGGCTGCTAGTGCTGCATTGTTGGATCACTTAGGAGACCCAGCGATGCAGCTGAAAGCTGGGGGCCATCGGCCCTAAGAAGTTTGGGGGGGGGCCCAAGAAGAACCTTTGCATCGGGGCCCATGAGCCTTTAGCTACGCCCCTGACTGCTAGAATGGATTTAGGTATACAAAATGAGAAATAAGGAAGCCCCAACAATAATTTTAATATAGATTTCTATAAATATAGGAGCTTTATGGCTGCATGAGCAGACCACGGGTTGACCCATGCATGGTCAGCACTGACAGGTATCGATGACAAATGGTTTACCTCTTGTGTGTTCTGTAAGATCATAACCAGACAAGATACATCTCCCATGATGCTCAGCCTCCAGAGTAAAAGGTGATAAATCTGACTTTCAGGGCATACGTAGTGCCTTATTCATAGTATGAAAGCTTAGTCTCATATTTGCTTTGCTTAACCTTCAAATAAAAATGTAACTTATTAATATTTCTTAACAGTTTTAAGTTATCGTTGCTGATGAAACAATACAGAATTTTTGCCCAAAAATGTTGTCCAGCCACCGCTTTTGCCTAAGTTGTCCAGAAAAACACAGAAAAGAAGGTTGGCAAAAGTAGTAGCTTCCTACTGAATAAACATTTATACTCGGCCAGACCAATAGTGCTGGTTTATGGGGCGGGCAGAGGAGATAGGTGTTGGAACTTACATTAATGTTTATGTGATTGGCCAGTTTTAATTTCTCTCTTTTTATCTTGACCCTTAAAGCCATAACCTTGAGCCTAGGTATAACAATCTTTGGTATAACTTTGAAAGACATAATTTGCTCTGGATAATAGATTTTCTGTATTTCATTGGTCGAGTTCACACATTATGGTGTAGCTAAAACCACAACCACGGAGTGAAAACCATGGCAAAAAAATGCATTTTAGTACATGCAGTTTTGTCACAGCTTTGCCACGGTAGCAGTGCTAGGGAATGTTCCTACAACTCCTTCTATAGAAAACCGGGATTACGGTTTTGAAAATAAAAACTGTGCCATCGTTTAAGGTTCCACTCAACACAAGTTAATAGGAGCAATCTGAAGAAAAAAAGAAGGCCATAATGTGGTTAAAGAAAAAAATTGCTGTAAATGAGATTTCTTCAAAATAACTTGATAGACATGTGTCTTTTTTCAACCGTACAAACTATGTAACTATGTTACTGGACAATGCATTTTTTGCTTTTCTTAAATATGCATCCTACAAACTACATCAAAGTACTACGTGTGAACCAGGCCTTGGAAGACACCTGTCACATATCTTTTTTTATTTGTGAAAATGGTCTGGTCTGTTTATAATTAGATATTTTCCTCCCAATGATGCCAGGTAGAGATCTGTACAAAGAACATGGTTTCTGTCACGGTTTGTGGGTATGTGGACCCACTAGGACGCACCGCCATAGCGGAGAGGCAGCTGGCCAAACAACAGAGCACCCCAGTTATACAAAGTCCCGCAATAGGGTACCTGGAAAGTCCAGACAGCGGCCGCAGCTCTGTGACAGATGGAGGTGGGTGCAGCAGGTTACGCCAGACGTGGCGGATGACACAGGTGCCGCAGGTTGCGCCAGACGTAGCGAATCACACTGTTCGTGGAAGATTACACTGGACGTGGCAGATGACACAGGACGTGGCGCATGACACAGGACGTGGCAAACGACAGCAGGTGCAGTGGACACGACTCCAACACTAGTAGGCACAGGAACAAGAACACAGCACGGGATACAGGAACAGGTAACAGGGCATGCGTAACAACTGGAACAGGAAAACACTAAGGGACCATTTGCAAGACAGACTTGGGAAACACTAACAACGCTCAGGCAAGGATCAGAAGGGCAGGGACCTTCTTATAGTCAAGGAAATCATGTGAGTTGATGAAGATGATTGTTTTCATGTGCGCGCGCTGGCCCTTTAAGACCGGGCACGAGTGTGCGTGCGCACCCTACGGGACATAGCGGACCGGAGCGCAAGTGAGCGCTGGCGTCTCCTAGGAAGGAGATGGGGACCAGCGCTCACTGATCCATGGCTGCGGGCGTCGGGAGGTGAGTAAACCCAGACGGCCCGCGGCCATGGGCGCTACAGTTTCTCTTAACTGCGGTTACTTTTTTGCAGATTGTTGCACAGATTTAAACCAATGCAAAGGGTGTCAAATCGCATCAAAATCTGATAGTTCCACACTGCACATTTTACGATGTGTGTGAATTAGTATTGGACTTCTATTGGCCACGGGTACCTCCCCGTATGCTTACGGGAAGGTGCCCGTGCCGTTGAAAAATATAGAACATGTCCCATTTCAGGCCGTAATTACGGCACGGGCAGGCCCATAGAAGTCTATGGGGCTCCCGTAATTACAGGTGACTACGTGTGTGCACCCGTAATTATGGGAGCGTTGCTAGGCGACGTCAGTGTATAGTCACTGTCCAGGGTGCTGAAAGAGTTAAACGATCGGCAGTAACTCTTTCAGCACCCTGGACAGTGGCTACCTATCACAATATAGATCAACCTGTAAAAAAAAAATACATTCATACTTACCCAGAACTCCCTGCTTCTTCCTCTAGTCCGGCCTCCCGGGATGACGTTTCAGCCCATATGACCGCTGCAGCCAATCACAGGCTGCAGCGGTCACATGGACCGCTGCGTCATCCAGGGAGGTTGGACTGGATGTCAAGAGAGGGACGCGTCACCAAGACAACGGCCGGGTAAGTATGAATTTCTTTTACTTTTTCTGCGGAAAGGGCTGTCCCTTCTCTCTATCCTGCACTGATAGAGAGAAGGGCTGCCGATTACTGCAGTGCAATTTTGCAGCGAAAACGTGCCCGTAAATACGGGTGGAATACTGGTGACACCGGACCCGTATTTACAGGCACGGGTCCGTAAATACTGGTGCAATACGGGTCGAATACGTGTGACCAAGGACCCGTATTTACGCCAGTATTTACGGGAGGACAAAAATACGTTCGTGTGCATGAGGCCTAACCAGTATTTATTCCATAATTGCACGTGATGATTAGTGACAACTGCATGATATTTCCGTAGCGGACTGTTGTCGAATAGCTGCTTTCAGTCCAAAAGTAATTATAAGATATAAACAGTGATGTATCTATAGTGGTTGCACCAGTCACAGTTGTGACAAGGCCTCCTGCTAATTGAGGGATCTCGTCTGGGTTCTGAATTAATTTTGTGGTCTGATCTGGGGTCTGAGTGATTTAGGGGTCTGGGGTCTGATCTGGAGATTGAATCAAAGGGGTTTTCCCATCTTATAAAGCAATGAGTTATCGCTAGGATAAGCCATCACTTTATGATCAGTGGGAGTCCAGTCTCTGGGACCCCACTGATTCCGAGATTGATGTAGCCGGAGCGTTGGTTTAGCGCTGTGTTCCCTTCTGAGTTTGCCCTGCACATTGGCCTTTTTGGCCTGCCAGGTGGCCAGAGGGCCACTATGCAGGAAAAACTATGAAACTCTAAATTAGTGCTGAAGCCCCTTCATTCTAAGGAGCGGTGGGGGTCCCAGAGGTTGGATACCCACCGATCATAAAGTGATAGCAAATTCTAGCAATATGCCATCACTATATACTGTAAATAGGAATAACGCTATAATTTTGGGTCTGATAAATTTAGGGGTCTGAATTCATTTAAGGGTCTGTTCTGGGGTATGATTACTTTAGAACTGTGATATGGGGTCTAAATTAAACTAGGGTTCTGGTTTCTAGTTTTATACACATGCACGCGCAAAAAACGCTGCATTTTTTGCACGTTGCAGCTCCGTGTGTCATAAGTGTTTGGTGCGTGGCAGCGTGATTTTTGCACATATGCCATCCTTATGACACGCAGTTTTGAGGTTTAGAAAAAAAAATGAAGGAAGTGGTTTTATTTTTCCCTTCATTTCTTGATCTACTGTTGCGCGAATTACGCGCAGCACACGGAAGTGTGTCCGTGTGCTGCGCATGATTTTTACGCACCCATTGACTTTAATTGGTGCGGGATGCGCAAAAAACGCAGAAGTATAGGACATGCCGTGAGTTTCACGCAGCGGACACACGCTGCGTGAAAAACACGGAATATCTGAATGTCCCCATTGCCTTACATTGGTCCATGCGACGCGCGTGATTTTCACGCGCGTATCACGGACGTCAAACACGTTCGTGTAAATAAGGCCTAAGGCTGCGTTCACATCTGCATTGCATCGCAGACTCCTACAAAAATGCAGAAAAAAGTTAAATAAAAAAATGAAACTCAACAAAACCTATTAAAGTCAAAGGGGTCCGTTGGGCGCCATTCATATTTGTCATGTGATAGATCTGTAATAGCATTGAATTCCATTTTTCTCTTCCTATGATGTCACAGAGAAATGGAAATCTTAACGCAGATGTGAACATAGCCTTGGGACCTGATTACATCAGCGTTGGCTTTCCGTTCTGGGGTTTTGTCGGAGGTTTCCGTCGGGTGAACCCCGCAACAGAAAGTCAAGCTGAAACCACAGCTTCCGTTTCCGTCACCACTGATATCAATGGTGACGGAAACATTGCTAATGGTTTCCGTTCATCACCATTCCGGCAGGTTTCCGTTTTTCTGACTGAATCAATAGAGCAGTCGAACGGTGATGTGAACAGGCCCTTAGCTGGTTTGTTACAAATTTGTCTTCATGTTAATAATAAAGGGGACAAAATAAATAAAACATAACTTAAAAGCCAAAGGAAACATTTTCTTTAAGGATCATAACTTAGTTATCATTTGGTTTGGATAAAATCTGCAGGTCACAAGCAGAGAGAATAATAAGATTGGTTTGCTGTGATTTCTGTGTAACTACACTACACCTCCTTCAACACAAACAATGGAGAATAAAGTTGTAATCTACTTTATTTGTGGTTAAAAAAAATATAATTTTTTTAATTCTTTTACATATTTTAGAACTTAACTATTTGAACACATTGTATATAAATGAGCCTAAGTAATAAACAGAAAATTTTGAAAAAAAAAAAAGATAAATGTGAAGTTTTTAATTTTTTTCCCTCTCTTATTCTGTTGAAAAGGAGAGCGTTGAAATAGAGAAGCAGTGGAAGAACAAACTTTTTTTGCATCCAAGTATGATGTCATCCATGTGGCTCCTGTCCTTGGTATCCTGCAATACCTTATGGTGCAGTACTTTGTGCCCATTGAGTTAATCACTTGTCCAGCTAGGCTTTCCTTCATATAGGGAGAAGCTTCAGTTTGCTCTCCCCCAACCTAAAATTCTAAAAGGTTGTCTCTGTTATGGAATCACTAGTTGCGCAATTCCCAGAGTTAAACTGAATGGAATTGCTCAGTGATCGATTCCCCACAGGCAGCTGGAGACTGCCTGGAACAAGCGTAAAAGTAAGTCCGCTACCTCAAATCCATCACAACTCTGATTAGCAGAGTCCAAGGCTACTCCATGGTCTTCACCAGAGCCCACCGCAAGGTAGGTTGGATTTGGCTGCATAGAACCCAGGTTACTTTAACAGAATTCGGTGTTGGACAAGAGGTGCAATGCAGGCAATACCAGAACAGATAACAAGACAGCCAAAGGGTAAACAGAAAGTCCAAATCACAAAGCTGGAGGATATCAGGAATTGCAGAGGTCAAAACCACACGGGAGCAGAATTTCCAAATCAGTGAGCAATGGGGAAATCCAGAGACAAGCCGAGGTCCAGTTCCAAAAGTTCAAATAGTCAAAGGTACAGGGTATAATCAGGAGCTTGATGAAACACATGCAAACAAGCAGAATCACAAGCAAAGAAGACAGAACCAAACCAGATTTAAATACTCCACCCTTAAATCTGATAGGAAGAAAGGCAGAAAAGTGGAATAGGCTCTGCGACTAAAACCAGAGATGCCCAGAAGCTAAACTAGTAGTCATGGCAATCTTAAAGGGACGGACGTTTCCTAACAGTCCCATTGGGACAACCCCTTCCATATGGCCTATAGACCCACGGTAAGCGGCTTTAAAGGGGTTGTCATGTTGTTAATATGATCCAGGCATATTAGCCTGTCCTTGTTGACCTCTGCTAAAGTGATAGCGACATCTCTGCCCTAATGCTCCTATTTCTGGTGTGCAGTCCTTTTGTGCTGCACTACTTAGTATCCCTGTGATCGGACGACTGGTGATTTGGTTAATATAGCTATATTAAGGAATTATTAAATAAAAAATTGCCTAATAAGCAAGCAAAGGATTAAAATAAATGTATGGAAAAGGAATATAATAACCTTATTTTAGGAATTATTTCAGGGATATCATATGCCCCATGTCACAGGTATATGGGTGATGGCACAATAAATGAAGATACTGTGTCCTGTGAATTCTTTTACAAATAGCTACACTTTAAAAGTAAAAAAAGCATGAGCTGTCTGCCTTCAGAATGTGT
Source organism: Rhinoderma darwinii (assembly GCF_050947455.1). Classification (NCBI taxonomy): domain Eukaryota; kingdom Metazoa; phylum Chordata; class Amphibia; order Anura; family Rhinodermatidae; genus Rhinoderma; species Rhinoderma darwinii. The sequence continues at coordinate 562,489,299 of NC_134687.1, read as the reverse complement.
GTAGTAGCAATATCTAGACCTGGTGCACATCCTCCTCTAAGGCGCTATACATGTTCACAATTCTGTCATTAATTTTTAAACAGAATGTGCACAAATTTTCTACAATTCTGTGATCTCCAAAAGTATAAATGTATAGACCCTTTTACATGGGCCAATAATTAGGCGAACGAGATCGGATCTTTTATGCATCCTGAAAAATGGTTACTTGTCGGCAGCACATTTCCCCATGTAAATAGGGGATGAGCTGCCAGCAATATGCAAACTGTATGGGGATGTACGATCTTATTAACGATAGTTCGTCCCCATACATTCCAACCATTTAGGGTATGTTCACACGCACTGTTTTCAGACGTAATTCGGGCGTATTACGCCTGAAAAACGGCTCCATTATGCCTACAAACATCTGCCCATTGCTTTCAATGGGTTTTACGGTGTTCTGTTCCCACGAGGTGCTATTTTACGCGTCACTGTCAAAATACGGCGTGTAAAAAGACGCCCGCGAAAAAGAAGTGCATGTCACTTCTTGGGACGTTTTAGGAGCCGTTCTTCATTGACTCCATTGAAAAACAACTCCAATAATGTCCGTAAAATACGCCGCGAAAAACGCGAGTTGCTACAAAAACGTCTGAAAATCAGGAGCTGTTTTCGCCCGAAAACAGCTCCGTATTTTCAGACGTATTTTGCTAAGCTGTGTGAACATACCCTTAAATTGAGCAACTGTGCGCTGATCGACATGCTGTATTGTGGATCGGCACTCGTTTACGGCATGAAAATCTGCTTGTGTAAAAGGGCTTTAACACATCATGCGTTCATGCCTCTTTTTTAAAATAACAAAAGGAAATTCCTTGGTTATAATGATCTTTCTGAAATAAACAGTAAATATAAAGCATATGGAAAACACAGTGGGAGCTTCTACTGATATTTGCATGTCATTTGGGCCCTTTGCACAAGATGGGGTGATCTGCTCTCTCATATACTGATCAAAAGAAGGACTGGATGTCACCACAAGACGATAGGGAAAGAATTCCCTACGTAGATTTTTATTGCAGAATGCACGTCATAAGAGAAAAGTGTTATCAATTATGTCAGTGTTCCCTAAAATTGGACACATGTTGCTCTCAAGCGGATTGCAATCCTTAATACTATTGTGCCTAAATGGCACCAGGTATGTCATAGTATTTCACTAGCAATTGATACCAGGATAAGACCCATATGATTTGGTCATATCCATTTTAATATTCCCCCACCGAGCCAGGAAAGGTTCGGAACCTAAACCAAGCAAAGGTTGTATTCTTAAAACTCCTAAACAAAGCCCACTAGAAACTACTTTGCAGGCGAACATTGACATGGTTTTAGGTGGCCTGTGCTCCTCTTTGAACACAGCCAGTGAAATAGATGATTTACTTATACCTATTAATCTGCATTCATTTACACTAAAATGTATTGAGTTGATTGATTGCTATTAGCTACAACCAATAGATAAGTGTCACATCATATCATTGCTATATAGCACTGAGGGAATTCAATAATGACAATCTGAAGATCAGCAAACAAGGGAATTAACAGTGCACTTTGTTAAGGAAAGCCCTAAATGACTATCTTTATTATATTAATGACAAGCTAGAATATCCCCATAGGCAGTTAGGCAATTAGACGATTGCAGCTGCAGACACCATGAATGGTGGCTAGTCATAACTTCTGAAACTCCTCGAGGCTTTTGTTTTATTACCAAAGATTTAAGAATTGAAGCCAAGAAGCTACACCCGGAGTTTTCGTGTAGGACAAACACAGTTTAGATACAATGTGAAACTTATTTAAAGAGGCTCTGTCACCACAAAAACACAAAATCAAAATTGCGGTTGGCTACTAAGAACTAGATCACTATAAGAACCTAAATAAATACCTGTGAGTCTATTTAAAGAGGCTCTGTCACCACATTATAAGTGGCCTATCGTCTACATAATGTGATCGGTGCTGTAATGTAGATTACAGCAGTGTTTTTTTATTTAGAAAAGTGATAAATTTTGACAGAGTTATGACCTATTTTTATATTTATGCTAATGACTTTCTTAATGCCCAACTGGGCGTTTTTTAGCTTTTGACTGGGCGTTGTAAAGAGAAGTGTATGACGCTGACCAATCAGCATCATACACTTCTCTCCATTCATTTACTCAGCACATAGTGATCTTGCGAGATCATGATGTGCTGTCACTTACTCACACATTAACGTTACTGAAGTGCTGAAGTGTCTTGAGAGTGAATAGACATCGCTTCCAGCCAGGACGCAATGTCTATTCGCAATCTCGACACTTCGATAACGTTTGTATCGCCAGATCACGCTTGCTGTCATTAAGTCCCACACACGTTACTGAAGTGTCGGGATTGTGAATAGACATTGCGTCCTGTCTGGAAGCGATGTCTATTCACTCTCAAGACACTTCGGTAATGTTAATGTGTGAGTAAGTGACTGCACATAGTGATCTAGCAAGATCACTATGTGCTGAGTAAATTAATGGAGAGAAGTGTGTGACGCTGATTGGTCAGCGTCATACACTTCTCTCCACAATGCCCACTTGGTCAAAAGCTAAAAAAAAAAAACGCCCAGTTGGGCATTAAGAAAGTCATTAGCATAAATATAAAATAGGTCATCACTCAAAATTGTTTGTTTTTCTAAATAAAAAACACTGCTGTAATCGACATTACAGCGCCAATCACATTATGTAGAAGATAGGCCACTTATAATGTGGTGACAGAGCCTCTTTAAATAGACTCACAGGTATTTATTTAGGTTCTTATAGTAATCTAGTTCTTAGTAGCCAACCGCAACTTTGATTTTGTGTTTTTCTAATAAAATTTAGGTATGCATATTACACAGCTCCTTACCACAAGAAAATATTGCCTTAGTCCATTGGCCAATGGAGATAACATTCTGATCCCATCATGTAAATGCATGCATGTGGCCATTTGTGTCTCTACACAGATATGTCTTTGATCAGGTCTGTACAGCTCTTTCTGTAATAAACTACACAAGAGAAGCAGGACCTGAGGGATTCACAAAGTGCTTACTCCACAATAGTACCAACTAAGGCAATACAGTACTACCGCAAAGAGGGTTACAATTGGAAACGTTAGCATTTATCATCACAAACAGATGTCCAAGGTGGTGACACTTCCTGGCCATGTTTGTGAGGACCGGCCCGGATAGAATGTGGCTTTAGTAACATGTACAAAGAAATGAAATAGTAGGCATGACATGATGCTGTGAACTGCAACCCTGGTAGGTGCCCGTCTGGTGCCTGGTCACTTCTGCCCATGTAATGTGATTGTAGTATGTCCCTTGGTTGTCTTCTGTTGAGAAACACTAACTTACTTTGTTCTCTTCTCTCTAGTGCTGAGAACTGGTGGTTCTTTCTCCCTCTCTGGTGCTAGAGATGGTGATGTATATCTATGCATGCCATCAGCACTGGCAGTGAACAGAGTGGCACATTCAGATTTCCAGAAGAGTACAAAGATCTGCATGGGTCAACCACAGGCCACATTGCTATTGATAATTAAAGTCTAGTTTTCCCTAGAATTACAATGTATTAAAAATGACAATGAGAACCAGCGCTAGCCAGCATAATATGCCTATGGGCCCATGAACACAAGTGTATTATGGTTGCGAACCTTAAATCCAAGTCATACAGGACTGTAATACGTCTGATTTCATACAGAGGCATACAAAGGTTTTTTCCTGTCTGATTCAAATTGTGGCATTGTCCATCAGACGCCTATTACAGAGATATTCTCCTTTAGAGCACCATGTAGCAGTACACAGAGCCCTACAGCTCTGTAGTACATCCAACTTGCCCAATCCACATTTTCTGACAAAATCTGCTGTTAGGGGAGAATTGGCAAGCCCCCATATCTTACAGTATACGCCAACATTATTCTAATGTGTATGGACATTCTGGAAGTATTGCCTTCGCAAGAGAAAATAATTGGAATTATTGAGAGCTGCAAGACCCTAACAAACAGGCACAATGAAAATTGTAAACAGCTCAAGGATCACTCCCAAATAAGACTCTGAAATGTCAAATAGCAAGTCCGGAAGCAAATGAGGGTAAAACGATAGAGTCTGGTAAACCTTAAAATGTAAAACATATAGTGCAGTCCACCTCACTACTCTACGATGCACAGATAACACAATCCAATCAAGTTTTTCTCAGTTTTGTCACCATGTAGCAGACGCTCAGTATGTGCTTGTGTGTCACACAATCGTGTTTAGATCTAGTCCTAGTGCCACAGTTTATTAGGTAGTAGACACAATCTAAACCAGTGTAACTCTGCAAAACTTCTGTATTTAAAATAATCTTTTTTATTATACTCACAGAATGTAAAATCCATAAAAGGTTTATACACACGGCATGCCAAGTGTACAGCCCTACCTTGGGTTTCGCCCTCTCGGCTTCTTCCGAGGCATATGACTTATGCTTTATTTGCTGTAACTGAAATAGAATGCCGTTCCCAGAATCCCTACTTTGGATGGCTTGCTCCATATTTTAAAACATAGTGACAGAGTTCATCACTCCCGCACCATGTACTAATTTAGACGTTCTATGTGTGTCATTTTTGTTAATTTAATACCATTTTTGCAAATTTAACACCATTTTTGCAGTTGACCCCGCAGACACCTCTCTGAATGAAATCATAATTTATTATTTTACTATTAGATCAATAATATATCATAACTTGTGTGCATTGTGAACTCATGACTTGTTAGTACAGCTGTTCATGACCAACCTGAAACATGTTCTGAATTAGAAGCTGTTAGATTGTGTGGAACATGGGAGTCTCCGGAGAGTTCACCAAAGCTGTAATACAAACACAAAATCATAATCACTAATCATTATAAAACATGAACATATTACATAATAAAATATTTCTATGCATCCATGAATCCATCCACACCCTTTACCCTTCATTGTATCCACATGTCTTCAGAGTCCCATTTACAGTTTGTTGGTGTTTGTTTGCAGGGCCTTTGATAGTGTGAAACATTTTGGATGACTAAAGGGACATTTTTATTTTATTACCTGATAGAACAACCATTTCCTGTGTTTTCATATTTCTTCATGGTGTCTGACTAAACTGAGTTTTACAACTTACTGACCAGACCCCAATTAAAAGACTATATGGGAGAAAAAAGTTAGATGCGAGATGATGGTCTGTCCCGCTAAAACAAAGACAGTTGGAAGATAAAAATAAATGATAGCCACATTGCCTTACATTGATCAATCTGATCATTCCTATAGTAAATAACCTGTTGTGGTTCTGGTTGTGATTCTGAAGTACCATTGTCAATAAAGTAACTAATCCATAGCTCCCATCTGTAGATTGACGCTTTGATAATGTGTATAGGAAAGGTCGACATAACAGCTCAGTCATGACCTAGCCGCATGATGGGAAAGGAAATCAATATGCACTTTGCTTTTAAAGTGGGATTCCCTTTTAATAATCGCCATTGTCTTTGCCTTGCAGTACAACCTCATTAAACATAGCTCACAAAACCATGTGATAGAAATTTGCGCTGAAATTTAATTTTTTGTTTTTATTTAAGATGCTAAATTGACGAGATGCTAAGTTTATCAAAGTGCAGATCAACAAACAGTAACATATGCTAGTATTCTCATATCACACAGAATCAGTATGACGTATTTACGTTCATGTGAATAGTTCTGGGAAAACTCGGCATGACTGTCATTTGGTTAAATCACTTCTTTTGTAGCGTTTTATAATGAAATATCACTTCATATTGGGTTATATTCAATAAATCATTTTAACGTGATTCCCTAGAAGTACCTAACTATAGCTGAAATATCTGAGCCCTATACTGGCTCTCATTTCCTATTATAACCTCAGTTACAGTGGCTGCATTAGAGGGGGGCAGTGTTTGTTAACGTCAGTGATTCCCAAGCTTATCACCGTGAGAGAACCACTAAAAAAGTCTCCACTTTCAAGCTTTAACCCCTTCCCGCCGCAGCCCTTTTTCAGATTTTCATTTTCGTTTTTTCCTCCCCACCTTCCAAAAGCCATAACGTCTTTATTTTTCCGTCGATATAGTACTATGAGGGCTTGATTTTTGCGGGACGAGTTGTAGTTTTTCGTAGCATCATTTATTTTGCCATATAATGTACTAGGAAATGGGAAAAAATTATTTGTGGGGTAGAAAATGAAAAAAACAGCGATTCATCCATGGTTTTTTGCGTGCCGTTTTTACTGAATTCACTCTGCAATTAAAACAACATGTTAACTTTATTCTGTGGGTCAATACGATTACGGCGATACCAAATATATATAGTTTTTTCTATATTTTACTACTTTTACAACTAAAAACTAAGTGTAAAAAAAAATGGATTTTGTGTCACCAAATTACGAGAGCCATAACTTTTTTATTTTTCCATCAATTAAGTGGTATCCGGGCTTATTATTTGCGGGATAAGCTGTAGTTTTTAATAATACCATTTTGGTGTACATGCGACGGTATGATCACTTTTTATTAAATTTTTTGTGGGAGTTTAGGTGACCAAAAAAAAGAGATTCTGGCGTTTACAATTTTTTTTTACGCCGTTCACCGTGCGGGTAAAAAATAATGATATATTACAATAGTTCAGACTTTTACGGACGCGGCGATACCAATTATGTTTATTTATTTATTTTCTTTACTATGCTCTAGGGGGGAAATGGGCAAAGGGGTTTTTTTTGAACATTTAATTTTTTTTATTTTTTTCTACACCAAAAAAATATCTTTAACTCATTTTTACTTTTTTTATTAGTCCCCCTAGGGGACTACAACCAGCGATCGTTAGATCGCTTGCACGATATACTGCAATACTAATGTATTGCAGTATATCGTGATTCTGACAGGCATCTATTAAGCCCTCAAGCGCGATGCCGCTCGTTACTCTGAAGTGTCGGCTGTAACAAACAGCCAACACGCGCATCGTATGGAGCAGGTTCACTCCATGAGCCCGTTCCATACTTTCCCTACCCGACTTTGGCATATGGATACGTCAAATGTCGGGAAGCGGTTAAAGAAGCTTGTAGGGATGAGTAAACTCATCTATAATTCTTGCCTAGGGCTATATTCTGGTTTAAATATGTTGACTGCCTTGCAAGTTTGCAAGTGATGGTACTTGCTAATGAGGTTTCATGGTCTGTAGCAGATTCAGATTTTAGTGGCTGAAACGATCTTGCAGGAGGGTGATAATACAAGAGTAGTCAAATAACAGTTCAGGTTCGGTACACAGATAAGTGGCAAGAGGTTGTAGCATGACGCAAAGACGAGGTCAGGGAACAATCCAAGGGCTGAGGATGGAGGCCAATGTAGAAAATAAAGGGGTAGTTAGGTTAGAGAGGGGTCAGACTATATTGGTGGGGGGAGAAACAGACGGTGGGGAGAGGACTAGGCAACAAGATAAAGAGATCCTTTCATTACAAAACAGCAGTGTAAATAAAAAAGCCCAAATAATGTCAAATAATCACATTTCTGATACTGAAAGTGAAACATTTAAAGGCAAGTTAAAATGTATGTTCACAAATGCCAGAAGTCTAGCAAGCAAAATGGGGGAGTTGGAGGCCTTGGTACTGGAAGAAAATATAGATATAGTTGGTGTTGCTGAAACATGGCTAGACTCTTCTCATGACAGGGCTGTATATCTACAAGGTTTTACACTTTTTCGGAAAGACAGGGCGAATAGGAAAGGTGGTGGTGTATGTCTGTATGTGAGAAGCGATATGAAGGCGAGTGTGAATGAGACATTAGAGGGTGAAGATTGTGAGGAGGTTGAAACCTTGTGGGTGGAACTAGAAAGGGAGGTAAACACTGAAAAAATTACTTTTGGGGTAATCTATAGACCCCCCAATATAACTGAGGAGATGGAAGGTCAGCTATATAAACAGATGGAGCGGGCTGCACAGGCGGGTACTGTAGTGATAATGAGAGATTTTAATTACCGGGATATTAATTGGTGTCATGGTTCGGCTTCAACTGCAAAGGGGAGACATTTCCTCAACCTGTTGCAGGAAAATTTTATGGGCCAGTTTGTGGAAGACCCGACTAGAGGTGAAGCTCTGTTGGATCTGGTCATTTCTAATAATGCAGAGCTTGTTGGGAATGTCAATGTTCGTGAAAATCTCGGTAACAGTGATCACAATATAGTTACATTTTACCTATACTGTAAAAAACAAACACAGGCTGGGAGGGCAAAAACACTTAATTTTAAGAAGGCCAATTTCCCCAAGATGAGGGCTGCAATTGAGGATATAGACTGGGAAGGACTAATGTCAAATAATGGTACAAATGATAAATGGGAGATTTTCAAATCTACTTTGGGTAATTATACTGCAAAATGTATTCCTATAGGTAACAATTATAAACAACTAAAATTAAACCCCACATGGCTTACACCTTCTGTAAAAAGGGCAATACGTGACAAAAAAAGGGCATTTGAAAAATACAAATCTGAGGGTACAGCTGTAGCCTTTGTAAAATATAAAGAGCTTAATAAAATCTGTAAAAAGGTAATAAAATCAGCAAAAATACAAAATGAAAGGCAGGTGGCCAAGGATAGTAAAACATATCCCCAAAAAATCTTCAAGCATATAAATGCAAAAAAGCCAAGGTCTGAACATGTAGGACCCCTAGATAGTGGTAATGGGGAGTTGGTCACAGGGGATCAAGAGAAGGCAGAGTTACTAAATGGGTTCTTCCGCTCTGTATATACAACAGAAGAAAGAGCAGCTGATGTAGCCGCTGCAAGTGCTGTTAATATATCAGTTGATATACTGAATTGGATGAATGTAGATATGGTGCAAGGTAAATTAAATAAAATAAATGTATACAAGGCCCCGGGACCAGATGGGTTACACCCTAGAGTTCTTAAGGAGCTTAGTTCAGTTATTTCTGTCCCCCTCTTCATAATATTTAGAGATTCTCTCGAGACTGGTATAGGGCCAAGGGACTGGTGCAGGGCAATTGTGGTGCCTATTTTCAAAAAGGGCTCTAGGTCTTCGGCGGATAATTATAGACCAGTAAGCTTAACATCAATTGTGAGGAAAATGTTTGAGGGGCTATTGAGGGACTATATGCAGAATTATGTGACAATAAATAGTATTATAAGTGACAGCCAGCATGGTTTTACTAAGGACAGAAGCTGTCAAACTAACCTGATTTGTTTTTATGAAGAGGTGAGCAGTAGCCTAGACAAAGGGGCCGCTGTGGATATAGTGTCTTTAGACTTTTCAAAAGCATTTGACACTGTCCCCCATTGACGTCTAATGGGTAAATGAAGGACTATAGGTTTAGAAAGTATAGTTTGTAATTGGATTGAGAATTGGCTCAAGGACCGTATCCAGAGCGTTGTGGTCAATGATTCTTACGCTGAATGGTCGCCGGTTATAAGTGATGTACCCCAGGGTTCAGTGCTGGGACCACTAGTATTCAACTTATTTATTAATGATATAGAGGATGGGATTAATAGCACTATTTCTATTTTTGCAGATGACACCAAGTTATGTAATATAGTTCAGACTATGGAAGATGTTCGTGAATTGCAAGCGGATTTAAACAAACTGAGTGTTTTGGCGTTCACTTGGCAAATTAAGCTTAATGTAGATAAATGTAAAGTTATGCATCTGGGTACCAACAACCTGCATGCATCATATGTCCTAGGGGGAGCTACACTGGGGGAGTCACTTGTTGAGAAGGATCTGGGTGTACTTGTAAATCATAAACTAAATAACAGCTTGCAATGTCAATCAGCTGCTTCAAAGGCCAGCAAGATATTGTCATGTATTAAAAGAGGCATGGACTCGCGGGACAGAGATGTAATATTACCACTTTACAAATCATTAGTTAGGCCTCATCTAGAATATGCTGTCCAGTTCTGGACTCCAGTTCATAGAAAGGATGCCCTGGAGTTGGAAAAAATACAAAGACGAGCGACTAAGCTAATAAGGGGCATGGAGAATCTAAGTTATGAGGAAAGATTAAAAGAACTAAACCTATTTAGCCTTGAAAAAAGACAACTAAGGGGGGACATGATTAACTTATATAAATATATGAATGGCACATACAAAAAATATGGTGAAATCCTGTTCCATGTAAAACCCCCTCAAAAAACAAGGGGGCACTCCCTCCATCTGGAAAAAGAAAGGTTCAACCTGCAGAGGTGACAAGCCTTCTTTACTGTGAGAATGGTGAATTTATGGAATAGACTACAGCAGGAGCTGGTCACAGCAGGGACCGTAGATGGCTTTAAAAAAGGCTTAGATAATTTCCTAGAAGAGAAAAATATTAGCTCCTATGTGTAGAAGTTTTTAACTTCCCCTTTCCCATCCCTTGGTTGAACTTGATGGACATGTGTCTTTTTTCAACCGTACAAACTATGTAACTATACGTTTGGTACACAGATAAGCGCATTAGATTGTAGCATAAGACAGAGATGTGGTCAGGAAACAATCCAAGTCCAGTACACAAATAAGCAGCAACAGTTTGTAGCGTAAGGCAGAAAGAACCTAGACTTCAGGCAGGAGGCTCAATAGTCTGGCAATCAAGAACTGCAAGAGCCGGACTTATATATGAAGCCAAACAGGTGAGGCAATGATGCAATCAAGGAGAGGAACCCAGAGAGGCAGGAATCAAGAAAAGCTAGACAGAAGATTCAGCTTGGAGCTGTCCAGCATAGCCAGTAGCTCGGTTAGAAGAGCTACTGCCTGGGACACAGGAGTTTCTGGGTTCAATTTCAGACGTGCTATGTTCTGAAGAAGCCCTCATTAAAGGGGTTTTCTGGAATGTTTAAAAATCTTTCGTAGGAGCAGGGAATGCTATGAAATGCCTCCCCACTTCCATAAAGCAACACTGTCCTGCTCCGATCCCAAAGCTCCTGTGGCGGTCATGTATCATTGGCTTGTAGACAATGATTAGCTGCAGCAGCACGTGACAGATGAATGGCGTGTGGATGCTGCAGAAGCTTCCAGGACTTTAGCACTGTGAACAGAGCTAGTGCGGGGGGACGACAACATTTTAGGGGTGAGCACTGGATAGTTTATCATTTTAAACCATTCCTTGCCATAGGGAATATTTTAAAAAGTCCCAGAAAACCTTGTTAAGGTCAGAGGAACCCCAGGGTTCCTGGGAACCCTGGTTGGGAAACAGTGGTTTATGTACATCCTGCTCATGAATGAACGAGACATGAACAAGAAGTTTTCAATGGGTCCTCCACACTTGGCAGGATTCTAGGGAGGACACATGGGGCATCCACCATCTTTGGGACCTACCGGGCATACACCACTCAGCTTCCCTGATGGCTGTTTGGGGATTCTATACAGCAGAGGAAAGGAGGCCAGGCATGAATGTGACTCTCTTTAGAAGCCTAAGGGACTCACTGGTTAAGCTCTTTTCATTATTAGCATAAACTTCAGGGCTACCTCTGCTATATTACGGTGCGATATGGGGTCATTTTCTTTCAAATTGATTACTGTGTTTTGCACAGTTCTAAAACTTGTGTTACCATAATGCAGGAAGGGTTATCATGTTACCTCCTTTCAGTCTCACAGGACTTTTTGTAAATACCCAAAGTTATGTAATGCTCATCATTCAGAAATATTCTTGATCTGAGAATTACAATCCTTTTTTTTTTATCCATAATGAGAGTTCGACCTACTGTTCCAAGGTCAGTGAAACTGTTAACACCAGCCAGGCCATTCTACATCTTCATTTCACACAGTGAAACATTGGCGCCCAGTTTTATCCATTTATAGGTTCAGGGTCTAAGCCACATCAAAGGGATTCATTTACATAGTTTGACAAGAAATATTGCACCCTTAATCCCATCATTTCTCATTGATTGTTTCGGTAGATACATGATACTTTTGCTCTTTTCAGGCTGTCTTCTTCTGATTCCTGACACTGTGCAGACATCTCCTCGTTTCACCTTGCGTATCATGGGAGTATGGTTACATTGTGAAATACTTCAGTGATTCTTCTGTTGTGAAAGGAGAAATGACATGAAACTTCTTTTTATGTGCGTCATTTGACAAAATTAACCCTGATAAAGCTACACCCAGTTACTCATATATAAAATAATGGTTACATGCGATGCTCCTTCATTGTTAATTATTGACTTTTTATCACAATTTACTTTGTTAGCTTTGGAATTTATGATGTTTTTGTTTTGTATCATATCCGACTTAGTTGTCTTGGTTTTGAATATTGCCATGCCATATCCCATTCCTTTAAATATACTGTGTAGACTTCGATACGTTCTAATTTTGCAGTTTTGTCAGATTTCCACTTACAGCCCCAAGGCAACAAGTTGGGCAACATAGTTTTACAGTTATCAGTGATGATCAGTATGGTTTAGATTATGCAGCAGAAGAAGAATGTAAATCTTTCTAACACGAATATTTAGATAAACATTTTCTTGCACAGATACACATATATTATAATGCTGAAATTGCAGAACATCAATTATTCATATTGCATGAAATACCTTCAGACTTCTGAGGTTTGAGGAATGTACCACAGTTTTCACTTGAAAAAAAAATCAATAAATGCTTTGGCACTCAGACTAATATCCTCTGCCACAATCTTGTAAACGTTATCTAGTGCTGAAATAATATATTGTTATAGCATAATGAAACAACGTTGGGAGTGAACAAGTTTTCTACGCTGTTTTCGTAAGTCCTATAGAACTGAATGTAGTTACGGAATGATAGCTCGTATGCTACGCTGCTTCCGTAACTGCCATTCACTACTATGGGAGTTACGAAAACAGCGCAGCTCAGCAAGATACGCTGTTTTTGTAACTCCCGACCATGTAACCTTTTTCATGGTCGGATTTTAGCCGCAACAGAGCGGCAGAACGGGGTTTAGGGGGCCCCCGTTCTAGAGATAGGTGCGGGTCCAGAGGTGGGACCCATCATCTATCTGACATTTATGACATATTCTGTGGATATCCAAAAAGAGGGTGTAAAGGATCTGCCAGGCACTACGTCTGTGGAGACTCCCAGGGTTAATCAGCCGACACCTGAGGCCAGACCTCTTAGACTGACACCGGCTCCCACCAATCAGGGTGGCAGGCTCAGGAGTGGGAGAGCCTATCGCGGCCTGGTCAGTCAGAGTTAGCTCCGCCCCCTGTCCATTTATACCTGCAGTTTTCTCTTCCTCATTGCTTGTTATTCTTTTGGATTCCTGGCCCCACTGCTGCTTGCTCCAGCCTGCTTCTGCCGTGCTTCTGCCTTGCTGCAGTTCTCCTTGACTTGACTTGCTTTGCTTTGCTTTGCCCCTGGCTTGCTTCTGTCTCCGTGCCCGCTCGGGTTACTCACTTCGTCCTGGTCCTGACTGTTCGTTCGCCGCTCCGTTTCCTCGTGTCGTTCCGTGGCTACTGCCCCTTCCCTTGCGTGTTCCCTGTTTGTTTTCCTGTGCACTTAGACAGCGTAGGGACCGCCGCCCAGTTGTACCTCGTCGCCTAGGGCGGGTCGTTGCAAGTAGGCAGGGACAGGGCGGTGGGTAGATTAGGGCTCACTTTCCCTTCACCTCCTTCCTGCCATCACAGAATAACAAGCCCTTACCTAGTCTACCATTTCTCCTACGCTGTCGCTATCATGGACCCCCTTGAGACCCTGACCCAGCAGATGCAGGGCCTCTCCCTACAGGTCCAGGCCCTGGCCCAAAGGGTTGGGCGCACCACCTCACCTCTAGAACCCGACCTCAAGTTACCTGACCGGTTTTCAGGGGACCGTAAGACGTTTCTCTCCTTCCGGGAGAGTTGCAGACTATATTTCCGCCTTAAGCCCCACTCCTCAGGTTCCGAGAACCAGCGGGTGGGTATCATCATATCCCGACTCCAGGAAGGGCCCCAAGAGTGGGCCTTCTCCTTGGCTCCTGACGCCCCTGAACTTTCCTCTGTTGATCGTTTTTTCTCTGCCCTCGGACTCATTTACGACGAGACTGACAGGACTGCTTTAGCCGAGAGTCAGTTGGTGACCTTACGTCAGGGTAGGAGACCGGTTGAGGAATACTGTTCTGATTTTAGGAAGTGGTGCGTAGCTTCTCAGTGGAACGATCCGGCCCTAAGGTGCCAGTTTAGGTTAGGATTATCTGACGCCCTGAAGGATCTGCTGGTTAGCTACCCCTCGTCTGACTCTCTTGACCAGGTTATGGCCCTAGCAGTACGACTTGACCGACGTCTCAGGGAACGTCAGCTAGAACGCTTCAGTGTGCTCCCCTCTGACTTTTCTGCGATCCCCCCCGAGGTCCCGCCTCCTCGCCCCTCCACGGAGGACTCGGAGGTACCTATGCAACTCGGGGCCTCCATGTCCCCTCAACAACGTAGGGAGTTTCGCAGAATGAACGGTCTCTGCTTCTACTGTGGGGACGACAAGCATCTACTGAACACCTGTCCCAGGCGCAAGAATAAGAAGCCGGAAAACTTCCGCGCCTAAGTGATCATCGGGGAGGTCACTTGGGCGCACAGGTATTTCCCGTTAATGTGAAACGCAATAAAATTTTGCTTCCCTTTCAGGTCTCGTTTGCTGGCCGGTCTGCCACGGGCAGTGCTTTCGTGGATTCTGGCTCATCTGCTAATATCATGTCTGTGGAATTTGCTATGTCTCTAAAGATGCCTTGTATTGATTTACCTTATCCTATCCCTGTAGTAGGTATCGACTCAACTCCCCTTGCTAATGGTTATTTTACTCAGCATACTCCTGTTTTTGAACTCCTGGTTGGCTCCATGCATTTGGAGCAGTGCTCTGTACTGGTGATGCAGGGATTATCGTCTGATCTGGTTTTAGGCCTTCCCTGGTTGCAGTTGCATAATCCCACGTTTGATTGGAATACTGGGGATCTCACCAAATGGGGTAATGAATGTCTTATGTCATGTCTTTCTGTTAACTCTATTTCTCCCCGGGAGGAGGTAAACACGCTTCCTGAGTTTGTTCAGGACTTCGCCGATGTGTTTTCTAAGGAGGCCTCCGAGGTGTTGCCCCCCCATAGAGATTACGATTGCGCTATCGATTTGGTGCCTGGTGCCAAGCTTCCTAAAGGTAGGATATTTAATCTTTCATGTCCTGAACGTGAAGCCATGAGGGTGTATATCCAGGAATGCCTGGCCAAGGGTTTCATTCGCCCCTCGACTTCTCCTGTAGGTGCTGGCTTCTTCTTCGTGGGGAAGAAGGATGGTGGTCTTAGGCCGTGCATTGATTATCGTAACCTGAATAAGGTCACCGTAAGGAACCAGTACCCACTTCCTTTGATTCCGGATCTTTTTAATCAGGTTCAGGGAGCCCAATGGTTTTCTAAGTTCGATCTACGGGGGGCATATAACCTTATCCGCATCAAAGAGGGGGATGAGTGGAAAACTGCGTTCAACACACCCGAGGGTCATTTCGAATACCTGGTCATGCCCTTTGGGTTGTGTAACGCCCCTGCTGTCTTCCAGAATTTTATTAATGAAATCCTGAGAGAGTACCTGGGTAATTTTCTTGTTGTGTACCTTGATGACATACTGGTGTTTTCCAAGGACTGGTCCTCTCACGTGGAGCATGTCAGGAAGGTGCTCCAGGTCCTTCGGGAGAATAATCTGTTTGCTAAGACTGAAAAATGTGTCTTTGGGGTACAGGAGATACCATTTTTAGGGCAAATCCTCACTCCTCATGAATTCCGCATGGACCCTGCCAAGGTTCAAGCTGTGGCGGAATGGGTCCAACCTGCCTCCCTTAAGGCGTTACAGTGTTTTTTAGGGTTCGCCAACTATTACAGGAGATTTATTGCCAACTTCTCGGTCGTCGCTAAGCCTCTTACGGACCTTACCCGCAAGGGTGCTGATGTCCTCCATTGGCCCCCTGAGGCCGTCCAGGCCTTTGAGACTCTCAAGAAGTGCTTTATCTCGGCCCCCGTGCTGATTCAGCCCAACCAAGAGGAGCCATTTATTGTGGAGGTTGACGCTTCCGAGGTGGGAGTGGGGGCCGTCTTGTCCCAGGGTACCAGCTCCCTCACCCATCTCCGCCCCTGTGCTTACTTCTCTAGGAAGTTTTCGCCCACGGAGAGTAACTATGATATTGGCAACCGTGAACTTCTAGCCATTAAATGGGCTTTTGAAGAGTGGCGGCACTTCCTGGAGGGGGCCAGACACCAGGTAACGGTCCTTACGGATCACAAGAATCTGGTTTTCCTAGAATCGGCCCGGAGGCTTAATCCTAGACAAGCTCGGTGGGCACTATTCTTTACCAGATTTAATTTCTTGGTTACCTATAGGGCTGGGTCCAAGAATATTAAGGCTGATGCTCTGTCACGTAGTTTCATGGCCAATCCTCCTTCCGAGAAGGATCCCGCTTGTATTTTACCCCCTGGTATAATCGTCTCTGCCACGGATTCTGATTTAGCTTCTGATATCGCGGCTGATCAGGGTGCAGCTCCCGGGAACGTCCCTGGGGACAAACTGTTTGTTCCCCTGCAATACCGGCTGAGGGTACTCAGGGAAAACCATGACTCCGCTCTATCTGGTCATCCTGGCATCTTGGGCACCAAACACCTCATTACCAGAAACTATTGGTGGCCTGGGTTGCCTAAAGATGTTAGGGCTTACGTCGCCGCTTGTGAGGTTTGCGCTAGGTCCAAAACCCCTAGGTCCCGACCTGCGGGCCTACTACGTCCCTTGCCCATTCCCCAGAGACCTTGGACCCATATCTCCATGGATTTTATCACCGATTTGCCTCCATCTCAGGGCAAGTCGGTGGTGTGGGTGGTAGTCGACCGCTTCAGCAAGATGTGCCACTTTGTGCCCCTTAAGAAGCTACCTAACGCCAAGACGTTAGCTTCTTTGTTTGTGAAACACATCCTGCGTCTCCATGGGGCCCCAGTCAATATCGTTTCGGACAGAGGGGTACAATTTGTTTCCTTATTTTGGAGAGCCTTTTGTAAAAAGTTGGAGATTGATCTGTCCTTCTCCTCCGCCTTCCATCCCGAAACTAACGGCCAAATGGAAAGGACCAACCAATCCCTGGAACAATATTTAAGGTGTTTCATCTCTGACTGTCAATTCGATTGGGTCTCATTCCTTCCCCTTGCTGAATTTTCCCTGAATAACCGGGTCAGTAACTCGTCAGGGGTCTCCCCGTTTTTCTGTAATTTCGGGTTTAACCCAAGGTTCTCCTCCGTCTCCCCTGGTGGTTCCAATAATCCTGAGGTAGAGGATGTTCATCGGGAACTGTGCACTGTCTGGGCCCAGGTTCAGAAGAACCTAGAGGCGTCCCAGAGCGCACAAAAGATTCAGGCGGATAGTAGACGTTCTGCTAACCCCCGGTTTGTCGTCGGGGATTTGGTCTGGTTGTCGTCCAGGAACTTGCGCCTTAAGGTCCCGTCCAGGAAGTTTGCTCCCCGATTTATTGGGCCTTATAAGGTCATTGAAGTCCTCAACCCTGTATCCTTCCGTCTGGAGCTGCCCCCATCCTTCCGCATACACGACGTCTTTCATGCTTCCCTCCTTAAACGCTGCTCCCCGTCCTGGTCCCCCTCTAGGAAACCTCCTGTTCCCGTTCTCACCCCTGAGGGGGTGGAATTCGAGGTGGCCAAGATTGTGGACAGTAGGATGATCCAGGGCTCCCTCCAGTACCTGGTCCATTGGAGAGGATACGGGCCGGAGGAGAGGACTTGGGTACCTGCTCGAGATGTTCACGCTGGGGTATTGGTCAGGAGGTTCCACCTTCTCTTCCCCACTAAACCGGGTCCTCTTAGTAAGGGTCCGGTGGCCCCTCATAAAAGGGGGAGTACTGTAAAGGATCTGCCAGGCACTACGTCTGTGGAGACTCCCAGGGTTAATCAGCCGACACCTGAGGCCAGACCTCTTAGACTGACACCGGCTCCCACCAATCAGGGTGGCAGGCTCAGGAGTGGGAGAGCCTATCGCGGCCTGGTCAGTCAGAGTTAGCTCCGCCCCCTGTCCATTTATACCTGCAGTTTTCTCTTCCTCATTGCTTGTTATTCTTTTGGATTCCTGGCCCCACTGCTGCTTGCTCCAGCCTGCTTCTGCCGTGCTTCTGCCTTGCTGCAGTTCTCCTTGACTTGACTTGCTTTGCTTTGCTTTGCCCCTGGCTTGCTTCTGTCTCCGTGCCCGCTCGGGTTACTCACTTCGTCCTGGTCCTGACTGTTCGTTCGCCGCTCCGTTTCCTCGTGTCGTTCCGTGGCTACTGCCCCTTCCCTTGCGTGTTCCCTGTTTGTTTTCCTGTGCACTTAGACAGCGTAGGGACCGCCGCCCAGTTGTACCTCGTCGCCTAGGGCGGGTCGTTGCAAGTAGGCAGGGACAGGGCGGTGGGTAGATTAGGGCTCACTTTCCCTTCACCTCCTTCCTGCCATCACAGAGGGAGTGAAGCAGCACAGATCCTGAGCCAGAGAGATGGTGACACGCTGTCAAAATCGGAGGAGCTAAATACAATATTTTGCAATAATCATGGAGTAAAGGTGTAGACAGCAGCACACATTTCCAGGAGTGAAGTCAAAAAGGTAAATTTATTGTCAAAGCATCAGCATCAGACAAGCATCTTTTCGACTTATATTATGTGACGGATCTTTCTCAAGCCTAAGGGTATGTTCACACGGCAGCGTCCGTAACGGCCGAAATTACGGGGCTGTTTCCAGGAGAAAACAGCCCCGTCATTTCAGCCGTAACGGCATGTGCAGGCGCTTGAACGCCGCGTCCATTACGGACGTAACTGGAGCTGGTTTTCCATGGAGTCCATGGAAAACGGCTCCATTTACATCTGAAGAAGTGACATGACACTTCTTTGGCGCGGGCGTCTATTTACGCGCCGTCTTTTGACAGCGACGCGTAAATATACGCCTCGTGTGAACAGACAAACGTCAGCCCATTGCTTTCAATGGGCAGATGTTTGTCCATGCTTTCAAGCCGTAATTTCGGACGTAATTCAGGGGTTAAAATGCCCGAATTACGTCCGTAAATAGGCCGTGTGAACATACCCTAAGGGCATGACCACACGTGGCGGATTTCCTCCGCAACTGTCCGCATCAATGCCGCACAGAATCTGCGTTGCAGATTCTGCTGCGGATCTGCACAAAATGTGCAGTAAATTGATGCGGACTAGCTGCTGCGGACTGCGGTAAAAGTACTTCCCTTCTCCCTATCAGTGCAGGATAGAGAGAAGGGACAGCACTTTCCCTTGTGAAAGTCAAAGAAATTCATACTTACCGCCCGTTGTCTTGGTGACGCGTCCCTCCTTCGGCATCCAGCCCGATCTCCCTGGATGACGCGGCAGTCCATGTGACCGCTGCAGCCTGTTATTAGCCTGTGATTGGCTGCAGCCGTCACTTAGACTGAAACGTCATCCTGGGAGGCCGGACTGGAGACAGAAGCAGGGAGTTCTCGGTAAGTATGAACTTCATTTTTTTTTACAGATACATGTATATTGGGATCGGTAGTCACTGTCCCGGGTGCAGAAACAGTTACTGCCGATCGCTTAACTCTTTCAGCACCCTGGACAGTGACTATTTACTGACGTCTCCTAGCAACGCTCCCGTCATTACGGGAGCCCCATTGACTTCCTCAGTCTGGCTGTAGACCTAGAAATACATAGGTCCAGCCAGAATGAAGAAATGTCAAGTTAAAAAAGCAAGACGGATCCGCAGCACACATAACATGTGCATGACAGCTGCGGACTTCATTGCGGAAATTAGAATCTCCATTGAAGTCAATGGAGAAATTCCGCCATGAGTCCGCCACTGCTCCGCAACAGACAGAGCATGCTGCGGACACCAAATTCCGCTCCGCAGCCTATGCTCTGCCGCGGAATTTTACGCCTCGTCTAAACGAACACTGCTAAATTAAAGTGTAAGTCAATGGACAAACGGCTCCGCTGCGGATTAACGCTGCGGAGTGTCCGCAGCGGAATTTAAGTGAAATTCCGCCACGTGTGAACCCAGCCTAACAAAGAAGGGTTATCACAGACATCTGATTCAGAGACACACGGATAGACTTACATTTGAAGTAAATAAAAATGAGGAGGTCCCTAAGAAATCTGCACGGGTACCCTTTATTTAGATATATGGTCACTTGAGTGGCCGTGTTACAAAAATTATACGGAACAATTGGTCTCTAAGGGACGTAACAAACTTGACATCTTAAAGATACCTCTGATTATGTATTTTCATGCATCATGAATATCAAAGACACTCGAGAGAGGTCAGATATAGGTGGTAACAAGACCAAGAACAGACAGTCAGTATTATGCTCTCCTAAAATTAGGACATTTTCCTGCTTACACTGTTACAATTGTAAAAAAGCTTTAAAAGGTAACAGTCCCCCCGCTACAGGACAGCAATTTCAAATGAAACTTAGATATACCTGCAATTCAAACCATGTGATCTCTATGTTATTATGCCCTTGCTCATTGATTTACATAGGGCAGACAACTATGCCGTTTGAGGATAAATAAACATAAGAGCACGATAAGGGAAAAAAATGATGGAACTACCTATTCCAAAACATTTTGTGTAGATGAATCATCAACTAAGTCAATTAAAATTTAGGATCATTGATTCTGTACCTATTGTGAGGAGAGGTGGTGATCGACAGAAAATAATGAAAAAGAAGAAACTTAGATGAGTTAGATGCATTGCACCCCAGGGGGCTCAGTTTTGAATATAAGGTGACTCCTGGCCTTTGATCGTCAGGGTTTAGGTTTCTTTTAACTATTATCTTTCTTTTTAATTTTTTCAACATTAAACTTTGTAAGAGTGGGATGTATTTTATCTTTCATATTATAAGTCCTATATTTTATTTGTTACTTTTACAGAATCTACGGACCTTATACAGTATGTGACTTGGGGAGTCCTGTTTACCATGCGATAGCAGCTTGGATTTTGGAAGTCTATGAATAATTATGTGGATTATTGATGTGTTCACATTTCTTTTTTTCTTTTGCAAGATGGAGATGTATACCTGTCTGACGTTTTTTCTTATATTGTATCTGCTCTGATAATACATTTAGACATCTAGTTAATGGCCTTGTATTGTGTGAGTTTCTACTATTAAACCTTTTGGAGATATGGAGAATATATATTTCACACTATTTTTTGTTTGCTGTACAAACAGTTTGGGCACGTTCACACATGGCGGAATTGCTGTGAAAGTCCGCTGCGGACAGTCCGAACTGGAAATCCGCAGCAGACAGTCTGTCTATTGGTTTCCACACCTTTTTAGTTATCTTCGTGCAGACGTTGCGGACAACTCCGCTGCGGTCCATAGGCTGCGATGCGTAATTTAGTGTCCGCAGCATACACTGGCTGTTGCAGACTTGATGCGTACTTGTGGCATAATTTCTCCATTGACTTCAAGTTGAGTTGCAAAATTACGCAATGAAATCCGCAGATGTTATGTGTGTTGCGTTGCGGATTGCTTTCGCGAACAGGATATTTCATCATTCTGGCTGGACTTGTGTTTCGAGGTCTATAGCCAGACTGAGATGGAATGTTTTAAAAGAGAGCAGGATGTACTCTTCACTTGAATCCGCAACGACTAATCCGCAGCAATTTACTTCACATTTTAGGCAAAGGCGCAACGGAATCTGCAACGCAGATTATGTGCGGCATTGATGCGGACAGTGTCTGCAGAATTCCGGCACGTCTGAACATGCCCTTTCTGGTCTGCAGTTATTGCGGATTTTCTCGTACCTGACAGGCTGAGTGCAGCGGGCACATTTCTGTGTTGTGCTGTAGGTGCGTGATGTTATAGCTGAGCGATCTGGATCTCCGGACGTTTCGATTGGTGAGCTTCTAACATGTGACTCGATACATGGGTTGATACCCTTTGTTACAATGGATAGTTGTGATACACTGTGATCGGACGAATCACATGAGCTTTTTCCCTAGGCTTAGCATAAATATGGGACAGGCATGACATCTCTATTTGCTGTTATTTCTTCTTCTTAGTGATTTAGATACGCCTGTTGGCAGGGCCGTTTCTAGCTTGTCTGCTGCCTGAGGCGAAAATTGAAATGGCGCCCCCCACCATGCCTCAAACTTATTCGGATGCACCATTGCCTTATACTTTCCTCGCATGCGTGGTGCAGCAATGAAGTTAGGCAAAAAACGCCTCGCTGCACAGTGCGTGGCGCATCCGGGAAAGTTGGAGGAGACTGGTAGTGATGCAGAAAAGCCAGGTGGGTGTCAATCAAGCATGGAAAGGTGGGTTTGGAGTCAGGACTGTATGACTCTTCAGGATAGCGGCACTGACCCATGACCCTTTATAGAGTAATTAGCAAATGGCATGTGCTGTTTTAATCAGTTGATTTGATATATTTTGGTGCATCTGAAAAAAACATACAGGGGAATGTTTGGAAATATTGTCAGGTCATGTATCACCGCATGGTTGCGGTTCAAGGGGTTAAACCTATCTGACAGGTTCCCATGAAATATATAATGAATTGAAAACAATTCCATTGGCCCTGCAATTTTGTTTTTATAAATATATCCTATATAATTACAGCTCCAGAACCAAGCTCTGACAAATACGGCTCCAGAACCAAGCTCAGTACATATATACAGCACCAGAACTGAGCTCAGTACATATACACAGCACTAGAACAAAGCCCAGTACATATATACAGCACCAGAACACAGTTCAGTACATAAATACAGCACCAGAACACACACATATATATATATATATATATATATATATATATATATATATATATATATATATATAGTATCAGTATAAATACAGCTCAGTACAGAGATCATTTGCAAATTCAGTTTAATCCCTGCCGTATAGGTTTGTACAGTGTAAAATTTCAGCTCCGAGCGTGGCCCGAACAATGGTAAGGAGATGCTATTTCGCAAAAAAAATCATACCACCCATCATCTCGCTACAGATCATACAGTGACTACAGTACTGATTAGAGGAAGAATAAACATTTACATTGAGTGACTCACAGGTGACGACTCAGATTCTAGCCGTTCTTTTTCTCTTATCTTCTCCATCCGGTCCAGACCTCCATAATGACTTCTCCCGGCCACAGCCCATTTCTGCAGTTTGCCGCTCAGGTTTCTTCAGCTTTTCACTTTTCAAAAATTTCCGCACCTATAAACAAAGATAAAATTCTCATGTTGCCAAACACTACACCAAGAATATAATAGCACCAAAAAACTGTGCCCCACACGCACACACAGTGCCCCCTGTAAATAGGGCCCCCTTTAGATATTGACAACCTATAAATAACAGAAGGTACATACCCGGTAGTAACATGTGATATAGATACTAGGTACTACTTTAAAATACAACCAATCCCTAAAAATCAAAGGATAACAAAATGAGAGTATCAATATCTTTATTAATAATCCATTAAAAACAAGAATAGCTGTACACAGACAATTAAAATCAAGAGGGTAGTAGGAGAATGGGGGATACAGCAGGTTTGATATGTATGAATACAATACCTGGGAGCAGTATATACTGACACAAATACAAAAATAGATATACACTACCGTTCAAAAGTTTGGGGTCACCCAGACAATTTTGTGTTTTCCATGAAAACTCACACTTATATTTATCAAATGAGTTGCAATATGACTAGAAAATATAGTCAAGACATTGACAAGGTTAGAAATAATGATTTTTATTTCAAATAATAATTTTCTCCTTCAAACTTTGCTTTCGTCAAAGAATGCTCCATTTGCAGCAATTACAGCATTGCAGACCTTTGGCATTCTAGCTGTTAATTTGCTGAGGTAATTGGGAGAAATTTCACCCCATGCTTCCAGAAGCCCCTCCCACAAGTTGGATTGGCTTGATGGGCACTTCTTGCGTACCATACGGTCAAGCTGCTCCAACAACAGCTCTATGGGGTTGAGATCTGGTGACTGCGCTGGCCACTCCATTACAGATAGAATACCAGCTGCCTGCTTCTTCCCTAAATAGTTCTTGCATAATTTGGAGGTGTGCTTTGGGTCATTGTCCTGTTGTAGGATGAAATTGGCTCCAATCAAGCGCTGTCCACAGGTTATGGCATGGCGTTGCAAAATGGAGTGATAGCCTTCCTTATTCAAAATCCCTTTTACCTTGTACAAATCTCCCACTTTACCAGCACCAAAGCAACCCCAGACCATCACATTACCTCCACCATGCTTGACAGATGGTGTCAGGCACTCTTCCAGCATCTTTTCAGTTGTTCTGCGTCTCACAACTGTTCTTCTGTGTGATCCAAACACCTCAAACTTCGATTCGTCTGTCCATAAGACTTTTTTCCAATCTTCCTCTGTCCAATATCTGTGTGCTTTTGCCCATATTAATCTTTTCCTTTTATTAGACAGTCTCAGATATGGCTTTATCTTTGCCACTCTGCCCTGAAGGCCAGCATCCCAGAGTCGACTCTTCACTGTAGATGTTGACACTGGCGTTTTGCGGGTACTATTTAATGAAGCTGCCAGTTGAGGACCTGTGAGGCGTCTATTTCCCAAACTAGAGACTCTAATGTACTTGTCTTGTTGCTCAGTTGTGCAGCGGGGCCTCCCACTTCTCTTTCTACTCTGGTTAGAGCCTGTTTGTGCTGTCCTCTGAAGGGAGTATTACAACGCCCACTTGATCAATAGTAAAAACACACCCAGTTGTCCATTAGGAAACTAATTAGCATAAAGCTAAAATCGCTAATAACGTGAAAAAAATAGATCGTTTTTCTAAATAAAAAGCACTGCTGTCACCTACATTATAGCGCCGATCCCATTATGTAGGAGATAGGGCACTTAAAATGTGGTGACAGAGCCTCTTTAAGGTGCCCTAACACATTATTTTTTTTCCTTATCAAAGATTTTTATTTTGAAAATATACAAAACATAACAGCATACACATGGTTTCATAAATTTGCAAAATTCACACGCAGTGCAATATAACCACTTCAATATCGCATAAAATACACAAAGACATAGAAACAACAGTAGGAGGTAACCTCCTAATCAGTAAGCAAAAACTAAATAAGAATGCAATGAGAATAACTATACCATAAGTGCAGCAAAGATAGTGCATTATTTAGGGAAGCCAGTCCCCACAGTTGGATAAAAATTATCGCATATAAGTGCACATTATACGTCAGACTAACACAGACACAGGACAACAAGGGGAAACACATACAGACCTAGCACGCAAAAGGTAGGCTTATATAGGTGTTCAAAAGAGGCCATCCAGCCAGAGAGGTAGATCATTACCACCCCGGAATCCAGACCACACTGCCCAAGTGCGGACAAAGAGCTCAGCTTTACCCTGATCAGCAGACATCAACTCCTCCATCCTCATAATTCCGTTCACCTCCGTCACCCATTCCTTCAAAGAAAGGCACAGTGCTGGACTTCCAATGACGAGGAATCACTGTTCTTGCTGCGGCTAAAAAATGTCGAAAGACACTCTTTTTGAGGTGTGGGAGTGATCCAGGAACCATGGAAAGTAAGCCAATGGAGGCCGAAGTCTGAACCTCAGTATGAAAAAGTTTGTTACCAAGATCAAAAATTTTTCCCCAAAAGGGACGAAGCTTGGGACAATACCACCAAATGTGCAGCATGGTTCCAGGAGCCTCCCCACACCTCCAGCACTCATCAGATACATCAGGGAATATCCTATGCAGCAAAGAAGGACAGCGGTACCATCTGGTGAGAATCTTATAATTTTTTTCCTGGGCGAAGCACGAGGTCGGTAGCTTATGCGCCAGGAAGAAAGATGTGCCCCACTCTTCAGCAGAGTGTCGAGTCCCCAATTCCTCATCCCATGCGGTAGTGAATGTCAGCTGAGAGTAATCGTATTTGGGTAGAAGGATCCCGTGTAAATAGGACAACACATGAGAGGGGGCAGTAGTCAACAACAAATAGTGCTCCAGAGGAGTCTTATCCTTAAAGAGGCTCTGTCACCAGATTTTGCAACCCCTATCTGCTATTGCAGCAGATAGGCGCTGCAATGTAGATTACACTAACGTTTTTATTTTTAAAAAACGAGCATTTTTGGCCAAGTTATGACCATTTTTGTAGTTATGCAAATGAGGCTTGCAAAAGTCCAAGTGGGTGTGTTTAAAAGTAAAAGTCCAAGTGGGCGTGTATTATGTGCGTACATCGGGGCGTTTTTAATACTTCACTAGCTGGGCGCTCTGAAGAGAAGTAACATCCTCTTCTCTTCAGAACGCCCAGCTTCTGACAGTGCAGATCTGTGACGTCACTCACAGGTCCTGCATCGTGACGGCCACATCGGCACCAGAGGCTACAGTTGATTCTGCAGCAGCATCAGCGTTTGCAGGTAAGATCGACTTATGTTTAGTGGGCAATGCTGATAACTGTCATCTCAGGCCCTGTAAATCATCCCCTAGGACAGCAGAACCACCTAGATGAGAGGAGGGGTGAATAGCCATATCTCTGGGAGAGGTAGAAGGCGACATTGCAGGCCCCAGCACATGAGGGGAGGATAAGGGAGAAACCCGGCCGCCATGACAGGCACCACGTGGCAAGCAGTCCCGCGCAGGCAGCGCCATCTCAGCCCCAGAAGAGCATGGCTCAATCCCATCCAGCAGGGAGGGAAACTGCCCCTGAGAGCCCGATATCGAGGGGAAGGTACAGCGGTACCTGATGCAGCAGCGCCGGCCGCAGATGATAGCCCCTCTGGAAGCGAAGTCCCGGCGCCATCTCGCCTCCCCTCCAGCCGCGCCCTCTTAGATGATGTTCCAGCTGCAGCGTCGGTCAGAAATCTCTGGATGGAGCCGGCTGAAGACATCTGCCGTGTACAGTAAGGAGTCCCCGTGGAGGCCTTGGATTTCCTGACCATCAGGACGATAAAATTATGCTTATTAATGTGCTTATGATCGGGTTAGGGAAGTGCAGGAACGGAGCTCTCAAGCAGCACGTCTGGTCAGCGCCATGTCCAAGCCACGCCCCGTGCCTAAACACATTAGATGAAAGTCATCTGAAAACGCTAATTTCTGCAGCATCGGCCAACTATCTAACTTGTCTGAGGTGTCCGAACTCTCTGCAGATGTCGAGGGAAATAAGGATCGGGCATGTTCCCCTCACCCCATGGAATACATATGCACGCTCAGATGAAAATGAATATCTACGACAGGAATAATCAGAGTTAACAAATATTAGTTCCAACTCAGCAACGTTTTCTGAATGATTTGTTTGCTAAGGATAGTGTTTGTGTACATGTGTTTGTGTATATGTTTGTGGCATTTGGCTGATTGACAGAGTCCATTATTAAGGCGGTACTTAGTGTTAGCCGGTGCAGAGGCTAGCACTAACCACCCATTATTACCCCGGTACCCACCACTACCAGGGGTGCCGGGAAAAGCTTGGCACGATCCAGTACCCGACCATCTGTTGTGATGGTTGGGCACTGGGGCGGCCGCAGGCTGGTATTATGAGGCTGGGAAGGGCCAAAAACAGTGGACATTCCCACCCTTGTAATGCTAGGCAGCTGCTGCTGTGTTGTATCGGGCTGGTTATAAAAATGGGGGGGACCCCCACGTCGTTTTTTTTTTTAATTTAACAATAGACGTTGGGTCCCCCACATTTTTAATAACCAGCCATATACAAGGCCGCAGCAGCCTGGCATTACACGGGTGGGAGGGGCCACTGGTTTAGTACATTCCCAGGCTAATAACACTGTGTTGTTTGTGGCTGGTTATGATAAATTGGGTGGAAACCCATGTCTTTTTAATAAAAATAATAAATAAAAAACTTAAAAAAATTACGTGGGGTTCCCCCCACTTTTATAACCAGCCAGATACAACACAGCAGCAGCAGCAGCCTCTGCACCGGCTAACACTAAGCCTCCCCTTAGTAATGGACGTTGTCACTCAGACCGCGGCCATTACTAAAGTGGTAGTAATAAAACTTGAAAAGAAAAGACAAAGATATAGATAAAATATTTTATTGAAATAAAGCACCCCAACACAACCCTCATTAACCATTTTATTGTAGAAAAAAAAACGTCATCTAAGTAGTCCTCAAAACCGACGTAGTCCAAACACCAAACCTGTAAAAAAAAATAAAAAAAAAATAAATAAAGAAATAAAGAAATAAAACATGTCGTAGGCTTAGTTTCAGTTTCATGTGTGATACTGACTGTTATACCATGTATAGAAGCCTGCCGCGAAGTTGACTTAGATACAGGGCGCCAGCAGACAGTATCATACATGGCCATACAGACATATATACAAACAAACATACATACAAACATACATACATATATACAAGCATGCACATATATACATGCAAACATACATACATACATACATGCAAACATACATACATGCAAACATACATACTAACATGCACATATATACATACATGACAACATACATACATACATACATACATACATGACAACATACATACATACATACATACATGACTACATACATACATGACAACATACATACATACATACATACATACATGACAACATACATACATACATACATACATACATGACAACATACATACATGACAACATACATACATACATACATACATACATGCAAACATACATACTAACATGCACATATATACTAACATGCACATATATACACATACATACATGACAACATACATACATACATACATACATACATACATGCACATATACACATACATGACAACACACATACATACATACATACATACATACATGCAAACATACATACATGCACATATACACATACATGACAACATACATACATGCAAACATACATACATGCAAACATACATACTAACATGCACATATATACATACATGGCAACATACATAGATGACAACATACATAGATGACAACATACATAAATACATACATACATGCAAACATACATGCAAACATACATACTAACATGCACATATATACTAACATGCACATATATACATACATGCAAACATACACACATACATGCACATATATACATACATGACAACATACATGACAACATACATACATGCAACCATACATACAAGCAACCATACATAAAAACATACATGCACACAAATACATACATACATGCAAGCATACATACATGCACATATACACATACATACATGACTACATACATACATGACAACATACATACATACATGCAAACATACATGCAAACATACATACTAACATGCGCATATATACTAACATGCACATATATACTTACATGCAAACATACATACATACATGCACATATATACATACATGCAACTATACATACATGCAAACATACATACAAGCAACCATACATACAAACATACATGCACACAAATACATACATACATGCCAACATACATGCAAGCATACATACATGCACATATACACATACATACATGACAACATACATACATACATACATACATGCATACATGCACATTTACACATACATGACAACACACATACTTACATGACAACATACATACATGCCAACATACATACATACATACATACATACATACATACATGCACATATACACATACATACATGACAACATACATACATGACAACATACCTACATGCAAACATACATACATGCACATATACACATACATACATACATACATACATAACATACATACATACATACATGCAAACATACATACATGCAAACATACATACTAACATGCACATATATACTAACATGCACATATATACATACATGCCAACATACATACATGCAAACATACATACATGCAAACATACATACAAGCAACCATACATACAAACAAACAAACATACATGCACACATATATATACATGCCAACATACATGCAAGCATACATACATGCAAACATACATGCACATATACACATACATACATGACAACATACATACATACATACATACATACATGCACATATACACATACATGACAACACACATACATACATACATACATACATACATACATACATGCAAACATACATACATGCACATATACACATACATGACAACATACATACATACATACATGCAAACATACATACATGCAAACATACATACTAACATGCACATATATACATACATGGCAACATACGTAGATGACAACATACATACATGCAAACATACATGCAAACATTCATACTAACATGCACATATATACTAACATGCACATATATACATACATGCAAAAATACACACATACATGCACATATATACATACATGACAACATACATGACAACATACATACATGCAACCATACATACATGCAAACATACATACAAGCAACCATACATACAAACATACATGCACACAAATACATACATACATGCAAGCATACATACATGCACATATACACATACATACATGACAACATACATACATACATACATACATACATGCACATTTACACATACATGACAACACACATACATACATGACAACATACATACATGCCAACATACATACAAACATACATACATACATGCACATATACACATACGTACATGACAACATACATACATGACAACATACCTACATGCAAACATACATACATGCACATATACACATACATAACAACAACATACATACATACATGCAAACATACATACATGCAAACATACATACTAACATGCACATATATACTAACATGCACATATATACATACATGCCAACATACATACATGCAAACATACATACATGACAACATACATGCACATATACACATACATACATGACAACATACATACATACATGCACATATACACATACATGACAACACACATACATACATACATACATACATACATACATACATACATGCAAACATACATGCACATATACACATATACACATACATACATACATACATGACAACATACATACATGCAAACATACATACATGCACATATACACATACATACATGACAACATACATACATGCAAACATACATACATGCAAACATACATACTAACATGCACATATATACATACATGCCAACATACATACATACATACACATATACACATACATACATACATGCCAACATACATAAATGCAAACATACATACATACATACATACATGCATATATACACATACATACATACATACATAAATAAACTCCCCTAAGACGTTCCCACGAAGATCTGAACGGTCCCGTCACTTTTCTTCTTACTGCTCCCATTCACAATAAAAGAGCGGTGGGCGCAGATGACTAAATCACGTGTGCCTGATATGATTAAGTCATCTGCGCCACAACGAATTGTTACTATGAATGCGAGCGGCGCCAAGTAGCAGGAAGATGGCAAGTGACGGGACCGTTCCGAGCTCCGTAGGAACGTCTTAGGTGAGTTTATTTTTTTAAATATATTTTTTGTTGTTCGCCGGGTGCTGATGCAGGACCGGTGCGGCGGCTACAAAAATTACATGTAGTGACAGGGTGGGGGAGGGAAAAGTTGGTTGCCGAAACGGGGTGAATGTATTGTAGTGTAGTGTAGTTGACATTCACGGTAAGTTCGTCTGAAGCGGGCTTACCATGCCCGCTTGAGACGAACATTCTCCCGATGTTGCTAGAACTACAGTATCTAGCAACGTCGGGAGCGCGCAGACTGCAGAGCAGAGCGGCTTCATTGACATCGAGCCGCTCACGCCCATTTTTAGAAAAGATAACCAGCACTTGCTGAGTTATCAAGTGTGAAAAAAAAGGTCCTTAGGGAATGAATTTTTAAAAAATTTTAACAGCAAATGTTTTCAAATTCATTTCCTGCTTAGAATGTCTAAAAAAAAAAAAATTTGAGTCAACTTGGGAATAACCCTTTAAGGAGGCAGCACATCCTGCAGCTGCTAAGTGGAGGGAACCTCAGCCATCGGCTCTGTAATGCCGCCGCCGCTGAGACACTGCTGGGTGCCGCCTGAAGCCAGAGGCTCAACTCGCCTCATGGTAGATGCGGCCCTGCCTGTTGGACATTTTGGTTGTTACATGCGTAATTTGTCCCTATTGACTGATATAGACTGCGGCTGTATGGTCAGCTGGATTCCTTCTCCTGGATATGTATGGTATTTTACGATAACTAAAAACTACGAAATAAGCGCACACACCTGTTGATAAAATGAACCTATACGAGTTCCAATGTGATTGGATTCATTGTACCATGTGTTTTTATGCACCTGTGTATTTAAGGGGATGTTTTTAGACACTTTGTTCTGCTTGAGAAAGACCCTTCACATAATATGGGTCCAAACGTTGCTTGTCTGATGCTGATGCTTTGACAATAAATTTACCTTTTTGACTTCACTCCAGGAGATGTGTGCTGCTGTCTACACTTTTACTCCATGATTATATCCTGTGGATTTGTCATAAAAGTCTCTGATGGGAAAACCCCTTTAAAGAGGCTCTGTCACCACATTATAAGTGCCCTATCTCATACATAAGGAGATGGGCGCTATAATGTAGGTGACAGCAGTGCTTTTTATTTAGAAAAACGATCTATTTTTACCACATTATTAGTGATTTTAGCTTTATGCTAATTCGTTTCTTAATGGACAACTGGGCGTGTTTTTACTATTGACCAAGTGGGCGTTGTACAGAGGAGTGTATGATGCTGACCAATCAGCGTCATACACTTCTCTCCATTCATTTCCTAAGTGCATAGTGATTCTGCTAGATCAGTATGTGCTGTCTTATACTAACATATTAACGTTACTGAAGCGTTTAGACAGTGACTAGACATTCCTTCCAGCCAGGACGCGATGTCTATTCACAATCCCGACACTTCGCTAACGTTTCTGTGGTACTTACAGCAGAGCAAGCGTAATCTCGCAAGATCACGCTATAAATGACAGGTTACAGTGAAATTACGCTTGCTCTGCTGTAAGTCACACACAAACATTATCGAAGTGTCGGGATTGTGAATAGACATCCCGTCGTGGCTGGAAGGAATATCTATTCACTGTCTAAACATTTCAGTAACGTTAATGTGTCAGTATAAGACAGCACATAGTGATCTAGCAGGATCCCTATGCGCTGAGGAAATGAATGGAGAGAAGTGTATGACGCTGATTGGTCAGCGTCATACACTCCTCTGTACAACGCCCACTTGATCAATAGTAAAAACACGCCCATTTGTCCATTAAGAAACTAATTAGCATAAAGCTAAAATCGCTAATAACGTGATAAAAATAGATAGTTTTTCTAAATAAAAAGCACTGCTGTCACCTACATTATAGCGCCGATCCCATTATGTAGGCGATAGGGCACTTAAAATGTGGTGACAGAGCCTCTTTAAGGTGCCCAAACACATTAGATGAAAGTCATCTGAAAACGCTAATTTCTGCAGGATCGGCCAACTATCTAACTTGTCTGGGGTGTCCGAACTCTCTGCAGATGTCGAGGGAAATAAGGATCGGGCATGTTAGATCCCCTCACCCCATGGAATACATATGCACGCTCAGATGAAAATGAATATCTACGACAGGAATAATCAGAGTTAACAAAAATTAGTTCCAACTCAGCAACGTTTTCTGAATGATTTGTTTGTTAAGGATAGCAAAAAACCCTCCCATAATTACAAATATCCTTTAGTATATGTCCCTTTAATGACCAGTTTACTAAATTCGAAACATAACAGAATGCTGCTAAGTTTGGTGGTAAATATTTACGTCCAGTTGAACATTTTGTGTCTATGCATTTATCAATACTGTATTATTCTTTTATTATTTTTATTAATTTCTTGTCATTTCATTGTAATTTCTATGTACTGATTGTTGCTTTAGACATTGTATCATGTAGACAAACCTTTCCATATGTCCTATTAGGACATATGGACGTCATCGAGGGGGCCACCGAATGTGACTCTCTTTTATCAGCTGGAGCAGTGAGTCATTGACAAATAGTGGCTTATGTGTTAGGCTATTCATTTGGATGGCCAGCATGTAATACTACATTTCCCCAG
Organism: Rhinoderma darwinii; assembly: GCF_050947455.1. Taxonomy (NCBI): domain Eukaryota; kingdom Metazoa; phylum Chordata; class Amphibia; order Anura; family Rhinodermatidae; genus Rhinoderma; species Rhinoderma darwinii. The sequence continues at coordinate 562,455,357 of NC_134687.1, read as the reverse complement.
CAGTGGCCACTGCTAATCAAACCATCTCTTTAAAATAACAACTAATCACTGGGGTTTTCTGATGCTGGTCCTGCCGCACCACACTGGATTAAATTTTAACACCTTAAAGACGAGTGACGGATATATCCGTCACAAGCAGGAGCTAGTTCCCGCATAGAGATGGATACATTCTTCACTCTGATCTCGTGGATACTGATACTGTACCCACGAGATTAGCCACAGGAGCATGGTTGTAATACACAGCCAGGCTCCTGCGCAATCGAGCTCACCGATTCCAGCAGTTTAACCCCTTAGATGCCGCTGTCAATAGCGACTGTGGCATCTAATGTGTTTGACAGAGGGAGGGGGCTCCCTCTGTTACCCCATCGGCACACCCGTGATGGGATCTTGGGGCACCGATGAGTTTCCATGGCAGCTAGAGGGTCTGACAAAGGCCCCCAGGTCTGCCTTCAGCAGCTGCCTAATAGGCCATGCCAGAATGACAAAATGTTGCAATTGAAAAATACAACTCATCCCGCAAAACATAAGCCCTTATACGTCTATGTTGACGGAAGTTATGACTCTTGGAATTCAACAGTAAAAAAACACAAATAACCCTTGGTCTTTAAGGCCAAAAAAGGTCTGGTCATTAAGAAGTTAAAAAAAGGATTGTCGCTTTCTTTATCATATTTTATGACAATTTCGTTATTCTGATTACACCATTGGCCAGCTTCAGTGTAATATGGCTGCATTTTTGCATCCGTATTACGTCTACAAATCCCAGCCTTACAGCTGTTTCAATAAATTGAACTAACAGCATCACAGGAATCTATAATGCTTTTAGATTGAGCCATAAGACATGTGGTCAGGCTGAGATTTGCGGCCGTAATACATTAATGCAGGGGTGGGGCAAGCTCAGTTGGTGCCCAAAGAGGTGGTTTCAGAGAGCATCTTACTACCCTTAGTCCCAGTTCTGTTCTTATTTATACAGCGAAACACTAATTGGCACAACATTGTTTGTTTCTTTGTCTTAACCCCTTATTGACAGTTAAAAAGCCTTTTGTCAGCCGGACTCCTGCACTAACGGCTGCGATTGGAGTTTACTCCGATCGCAGCAGTTTAACCCTTTAGATGCTGCGGTCAATAGTGAGTACGTAGTTTACAGAGGGAAGGGATCCCTTCTGTCACCCATCGGTGACTCGCAAATGTGTTTACAGTCTGCCGATGGGTTGCTATGGCAGCTGGGGGCCTAGTAAAGAACCCCGGGCCTGCCATGGCAGAATTGCTTCCTTTTTTTTCATTCCCTCCCAGAAAAAAGTTTAAAAAAGTTAATCAATAAGTTATATGTACTTCAAAATAGTGCCATTAAAAATTACAACTCATCCCGCAAAAAAACAAGCCCTCATACAGCTATTTTGACAGTTATGGCTCTTTGAATCTGACGATGAAAGAATGTAAAGAAGTTGCTTGGTCATTAAGGGACCATATAGGCCTGTTTATAAAGGGTTAATATATTGCACCCCTCCCTCCAAAGGCATCCTAGGCTACAGCCTACTCCTCCTACGCATCGCCCGCACTTATATTTTGTTGATTTGAGTACTTGAGTATGAAGATTTCCTATTCCAGTTTCCCTTGCTTATTCAGTTAATGTTTTTTAGGTAGCTACCTGATGGATTTCATTTTGTGAAATCAAGAAGAACACGTATTATTGTTTCCTATAGCAAGAAAATACGTGTTTATAATCTATAGAGCAAACTGAGAGTAAGCATGAAAGAGACAGGCTTTATTATTGTTTGTCTTTTTGGCAGAGAAGAAGAAACCTCATTAACATGGTGGCATTGTATAATTTATTTCATAATGCCCCAGGGAGCTATTGTTTTAATGGTATTTGAACACGGGGCATACACAGACTCAAAGAAGGAGTCTACTTTTGTGCTAAGAGTAAATGAACATTCACTGAACACCCTGGCCGATTTACTGCACAAACTAACTTCTTGGAGGGTCACTTATTTCCATAGCGATTGACAACTATTCGACCTAAACTATCATTGAAAATGTTCTCCTTCCTTTGAGCAGAAGTAATGTCTTTTGTGTGCACCCCCAATATTGCCTTGATCCATTCACACTATCTAGTTATGTAATTCTGCCCACTGAAACTGATACTTGCCCTCTGTTGGGCTGTAACCTATAGGTCAGAGCTTTGGTGGTGAAAAACAGAGGTTGCATTCTCAAGCTGTAAGTCAAAAGGCTACACTAGCAATGTACACCGTGTCGTTTCAGAGGGAGCTGCCAAGGTCCCTTCTGAGTACCTAAACTTTATAGAATGCTAAAATCTTTCCTACCTAAAGATGACTGTTTTTTATTTTTCCTTAACCAGTGGATTGAAAGTAAAAATAGATAAAAGCACACTCAAAGGATAGTCCATCTTAGACACGCCATAAATACCAGATAGGTGCAGGTCCCATTACTCGGTCCCTCACCTATCAGGAGAACAGTGGTCTCATGCTCCCCCTCCCCCATTTGCCAATTCAAAATAGCCATCATCTAGGACCTGTGGATATGCTACAATTGCCGACGATGGGAATACAGATGAAGAAGAAGAGTTTGAGAAAAATGAACAAGATCACTTTTTCTGGCAGTTGGGAAGTGTCTTTACGAAAACCCATTTGTAACCGTGCCTTTAATCACAAGTCCAATCTTGCTCACAGTGATCTGCCCAATATGACCACTTTTTGTATAACTATATTAAAGATTACATTTAATATTGATTGGAAACAAGGTATTAGTTGGCAATTGTCAAATTGTTTCTATTTCGAAGTTTTTTTGTCTATGCCAATGAATAGATCTTGGGTATTTTTGTATGATAGAAACCAGCAAAGGATCTAAGAAAATGAGGCCTATAAGTTTTACCTTGTACTTTTCCTGTCTTAACTTAACCCCTTAAGGAAACAGCCTGTTTTCGCCTTATGGACCAGGCCATTTATTCAAATCTGACATGTCACTTTATGTGGTAATAACTTTGGAATGCTTTCACCTATCCAAGCGACTCTGAGACTGTTTTCTCGTGACACATAGGACTTTAGATTAGTGGTAAAATTTGGTTGATACATTCAGTGTTTATTTGTGAAAAACACCATCATTTTTCTAAATTTAAATGTATGTGTTTGTAAGACAGATTGTAATACCACACAAAATAGTTAGTAGTTCACATATCCCATATGTCTACTTTATGACTTTATGTTGGCATTGTTTTTTGAACATTCTTTTATTTTTCTAGTACGTTACAAGGCTTAGAACTTCAACAGCAATTCCTCACATTTTCAGGAAGATTTCAAAAGGCTATTTTTTTAGGGACCAGTACAGTTCTAAATTAACTTTGAGGGACTATATATTAGAACCCCCTTCCCATAAATCACCCCATTTTAAAAACGGCACCCCTCAAAGTATTAAATACAGCTTTTAGAAAGTTTATTAACTCTTTAGGTGCTTCACAGGAATTACAGCTAAATTGAGGTGAAATTTACAAATTTCTTTTTTTTTTGCAGAAAATCTGATTTAATCAATTTTTTTCTGTAACACAGAAAGTTTTACCAGAGAAACGCAACTCAATAATTATTGCCAAGGTTTTGCAGTTTTTAGAAATATCTCACATGTGGACCTAGAATGGTGATGGACTGAATCACAGGCCTCAGAAGCAAAGGAGCACCTAGTGGATTTTGGGGCCTCCTTTTTATTAGAATATATTTTAGGCACCATGTCAGGTCTGAAGAGGTCAAAACAGTGGAAACCCCCCAAAAGTGAGCCTATTTTGGAAACTACACTTCTCAGGGAATTTATCTAGGGGTATAGTGAGCATTTTGACCGCACAGGTTTTTTGCAGAAATTATTGGAATCTAAATTTTGTTAAATAAAATGTAGGCTTAACTAATGTTTTTTCATTTCCACAGGACCTAAAGGAGAAAATGCACCTCAACATTTGTAGAGCAGTTTCTCCTAAGTAAAACAATGCCCCATGTGTGATCATAAACGGCTGTTTGGGCACACGGCAGGGCTCAGAAGGGAAAGAGCGCCATTTGACTTCTGGAGCTCAAATTTAGCTGGAATAGTTTGCGGAGGTCATGTCGCATTTGCAAAGCCCCTTAAGGGGACAAAACAGTGGAAACCCCCCAAAAGCGACCCTATTTAGGAAACTACACCCCTCAAGGAACTTATCTAAGGGTATAGTTAGCATTTTGACCCCACAGGTTTTTTGCAGAAATTATTGGAAGTAGGCCATGAAAATTAAAATCTAAATTTTTTCCAATAAAAAGGAGGTTTAGCTAATTGTTTTTTCATTTCCTCAAGGATTAAAGGAGAAAAGGCACCACAACATTTATAAAGAAAATTCTCCTGAGCACAGCAATACCCCATATGTGGTTATAAACTGCTATTTGGACACACGGCAGGGCTTAGAAGAGAAGGAGTCCTATTTGGCATTGAGATTTTGCTGGAGTGGTTTGAGGTGCCATGTCGCATTTGCAAAGCGTCTGAGGGACCAAAACAGTGGAAACACCCCAAAAGTGACTCCATTTAGAAAACTACACTCCTCAAGGAACTTATCTAAGGGTATAATTAGCATTTTGACCCACAGGTTTTTTATTTGAATTAGGCCGTATTTACTGGTATTTCAATATATAATGTGGGGGCAAGTGTAAGTTGTGAAGAGCAAATGAGAGTATAATAAAAGGGTACATAAATAATCAAATTAATAATTCATAGATGTGTGGTAAGTCTTGAAGCAATCCTTTATGCACAGGCCAGGTTTTTCATGGCAGGAGTCGCACTAATAAGTGGTATCCCCTCTTATGCCCCTTTTCCTACACACTCTGCACATTTTTTGGGATCTTCCCTTCTTTGCAGTTTGGGGAATGATGCTGGCAAAGTGTTGCCCTGGTACAATATGGGCGCCCTCATTTTCAGCAGATGTGCTTGGGCCCTTCCCCTGCCTGGTTTTCAAACACAAGCACCTTGATAATCTCCTCTTGAAAATTAAGGAATGACCCTGTCCAGCCTGCACATTTGGATAGCATGTAAGCATTATATATTGCCATCTGTACCATGTGCATGGCCACCTTCTTGTACCATACGCTGGTTTTTCTCATGGCACTATACAGCTTCAGCACTTCATCTGAGAGATCAACCCCTCCCATGTACTTGTTATAGCCCACGATGCAATCTGGCTTGTGGGTTACTGTGGTGGTACCAAGTACAGGGACAGGGGTGCTGCCTTTCCCATGTATTGTGGTCAAGAGAAGGACATCCCTCTTGTCCTTATACTTGACGAACAACACGTTCTCGCTGCATAGTGCCCTGCACTCACCCCTTCTGACGCGTTGGCCAAGCAGTGTTTTAGGGAGGCTTCTCTGGTTTTTGCGCACCGTGCCGCATGCTGCAGTATTTCTGGTGCAGAGGCTATATAATGGGATGCTGGTGTAGGAGTTATCCACGTAAAGGTGATAACCCTAGTCCAGCTGTGAATGCACCAAATCCCACACAATTTTCCCACTAACACCCAGGACGGGGGGGGGGGGCATTCTGGGGGTTCAAACCTGGAGTCCTTCCCTTCATAAACCCAAAACCTGTAGGTGTACCCTGAGCTACTCTTGCACAGTTTTTTTTAATTATTATCCCATACCTTGCCCTCTTACTGGGCAGGTATTGGCAGAATTTTAGCCTACCCTTAAAATGTACAAGGGACTTGTCTATTACAATGTTCTTTTGGGGGGTATACGCTTCTTGAAATTTGGTGCAGAAATGATTAATGACTGGCCTGATTTTGAATAGGCGGTCATATGTAGGGGTCATCACGGGGCGGGCACTGTGCAGTATCATTATAACACAAAAATTTAAGAATAGCTTCAAAGTGTGTCCGGGGAATTGCCATGCTGTAAATTGGGGTGTTGTACATAACATCTGTACTTCACAATTGCCTGATCCGTGGCTTCTTTACTAGCCCCATATGCAGCACAAGGCCCCAAAATTTTAGCATCTCCACTGCATCAACAGGGGTCCACTTGAAGGGTCTAGCATATGATGACGTGGGGTTCAGGGCAATAAATTGCTGTGCATACAAATTGGTCTGGGCCACCATTAAATTCACTAAATCCTCACTGAGAAAAAACTTTAAAAAAACTATATCTGTGAAGCCTTCAGGCTCAAAATGAGTTCCTGAGCTTCTTATGAATTCAGGGATCTGAGGCTCATAATTCTCAGGGGGTGGGTTCCACACGGGATCACGGGGTCGCCTTTGCGTGGGTTCCCCACTTCCAGATGTTGAGGAGGAGGACAAGATGTATGGGGCGAATTCCTCTTCACCCTCGCTGGCAGAATTAGTGTCAGAGGCCAGGATGGCATAAGCCTCCTCTGCTGAATAAACCCTTTTGATGATTGTGACATTTTTATTAGAGGGGTTTGTAGTGCTTGAACAAGTGTAACACTGACTTTATTTTTACACAGGGGGTTGTGTGTGTTGTGCTTTTTTGTATTTCAAAATTGCTGAATAAAAAAAAAAGAGAAGAAAGAAAATAAAAGTTTAGAAAAATTTACTAAACAAACTTCAGTAACAAAAAATTATGGCAATATAAAACTGTAAAGAATTTCCTGACTACCTGACACTAACTAAAATTTACCAGAATGAGGTGGGCAGAGCTGGTGCAGGGTGTTTGAAACACCCGCCATGGCTACGATTGATCGGTCTATGCAGACCGACCAATGGTAGCGATCAGGGGGGATGTCACCATCACCACTACGCTCACAAGTACAATCGCAGGGATTGGTGCCGTCCTAGACAGCACCAATCCCCACCGTATCACTGTGCCCTGCGGCACAGTGATAGGTTATAGCTGCAAAAAGCCGCGATTAGCCTGTCTGAACTGACCGACCAATCTCAGCGGTTGGTCAGGGACAGCAGCCATCTTTACTCTGTCACCGTGTCTTTAGACACAGTGACCACTTAACGCTCCAACGTACACATACGTTGGATTGCGTTAAGTACCGAACGTACCTATACATTTGATGTCGTTAAGGGGTTAAAGGAATTTTCCGGTATTATGTAAATAAAGCTTAATCTCACGATAAATAACAATTTCTATAACTTTATAATATACTTTGTATTTCAATTCCTCACCATTACAAGCATCAGTAAACTAAGCGGTGACAGCTCTAAGCTGTTATTGGTTAGTTTACATCACGTGGTGCCCGGTTACCTCAGTTCATTGTCCTATTTTTAAAAGTAGGCCAATGACCTGGAGACAACCTGGGACCACATGATGTAATCTAACCAATGACAGCTTAGAGCTGTCACGGCTTAGTTTACTGTTAGGGTATGTTCACACGAGGTCATTACGTCCGTAATTGACGGACATATTTCGGCCGCAAGTACAGGACCGAACACAGTGCAGGGAGCCGGGCTGCTAGCATCATAGTTATGCACGACGCTAGGAGTCCCTGCCTCGCTGCCGGACAACTGTCTCGTACTGAAAACATGATTACCGTACGGGACAGTTGTCCGGCCGCGAGGCAGGGACTCCTAGCGTCGTACATAACTATGATGCTAGGAGCCCGGCTCCCTGCACTGTGTTCGGTCCGGTACTTGCGGCCGAAATACGTCCGTCAATTACGGACGTAATGACCTCGTGTGAACATACCCTCACAGACTCAGGATAAGTAACAATAGTTTTGGGGGGGTTTGCATTTTTTTTGCAGGTTCGGTTGTCGGACTACTTCGGATTCGAGGACTACTTCAACGACAGCGTGTTTTTTTAAATTCTTAATAAAATGGTTAATGAGGGTTATGTGTTTTTTTTATTTTCATTTCAATAAAGTATTTTTTCTTTGTGTCTGTGTTCTTTTTTTAATATTATTACTACTGCCTTAGTAACGGCCGCTGGCTGATTGACATCGTCTGTTACTAAAGCGGGGCTTAGTGTTAGCCAGTGGAAAAGGCTAACACTAACCCCCCATTATTACCCTGGTAGCCACCTTGGGTACCGGGAATAGACAGTTATGATCCAGTACCCAACCATCTGTAGTGATGGTCAGGCACTGGGGTGGACGCAGGCTGGTATTATTAGGCTGAGAAAAACCAAAATCTGTGACCTTTCCCACCCTGGTAATGCTAGGCTGCTGCTGTGTTGTATCTGCCTGATTATGGAAAATGGGGGGAAACCCACAGCATTTTAAAAAAAAATAATAGTAATTGAAAAAATTATGTGGGGTCTAAATATGGCCCTGCCTGTATCTAAGGCTAACATGTCAGATACTGTCCGCTGGGCCCTATATCCAGTGGCGGATAAAGTAGACCATAGGCCCTGGGCTGTTCCACAAACTTGGGCCCCCCTTCCCCACCGCCGCTCTGCCATATCTATAGTGAACACCACCTTTCTGTGCGAGCATTGACAAATTAGTGTTACGATTCCCCTAGTTAAAGGGCTGTGTCCCTACATACTGACAGTCTCCAAACATCGCTGACAAGTATCACACTGTTCAGGGACACTTCCGCTTGACAATGGGAATGGTAACACACATTTGTCTATTAGTCCTGGGTACACAAAGACTTTTTATAGAATACAAGGATTTCCTACAACAGACATGTCAGGAGAGGGGACAGATCCCCTAAAGATCCAGTGACTCACAAGTGAATTCTTCTCTGATGGGAGTCGTTTTCTTTTCTTCTCCATTCTTCTCCATGTGACCTTATGTAGCCTCGGGCCCCGGGCGGCCGCCCAAAACACCCTATGATGATCCGCAATTGCCTATATCTAATCCTATCATATGTGATACAGTCAGCTGAGCTGCTGTATCTAATCCTATCATGTGTGATACTGTCTGCTGAGCCGCTGTAACTAATCCTATCCGTAGTTATAGGGGTCGTAGTGCTATAGATATTCTGTCTCTGATATATATATATATATATATTTACACACACACATTTTGGGAGGGGGGGACATATATATTTGGGCCATTGCCCCTTACGTTTTAAGACCTTAGCAACGCCCTGGCTGCTTTGGGCTCGAGGCTCCTGGGAGGCCAATGGCCACCCAAAGTTCATTGCAGTCTTGTTGCTTTTCTCCCACGAATCGCGGCAAAAACCGCGACAAAACTGCATTGTCTATGTCCTGCAAAAGGACCTGCAGATGTAAGGTAACATGACCTTATGTTTGCAGTTCTTGACTGTATGGAATATAGTGGGATACGTCACCCGGGGAAACTCCTGAAGTCACTGTCCATGAATGGCAGTGACATCTGGAGCTTTCCCAGGGCTGGAGCCTTCTACTAGCGCTCTGTCCAGGGACTCTGGCGCTGTTCCTGATGTCTATATACATAAAGTGATGTCAGAAGCTTTGCAAAGCCTGAGTCCACGGCCGGAGCATCTGAAACGCTCTGTCCAAGGATTCCGCCCCTGGAGAATCCCCTCACATCACTTTACATATGTGGACAGTGATGCCAGGAGCTTTCCCAGGGACAAAGTCCACAGGTAGAGCACTTGTGATGCTCTGTCTGGGGACTCCAGCATTGGGAAGCTCCTGACATCACAGTCCATATGCTAATGTCAGGAGCGGTATAAGTTTTTTTTGTGGTATCTCTCAGGATGGAATAGCAAAGTCTACTACGCTATTCTATCCTTTCAAAAATAAGGTATACCGACGTCTACCAGCCCGACGTAGGCTAAAAGGACATAATGGAGCCCTGTGAATTATCGTCTATGTTGTTTATAGTGTACGTTAGGAGATTTCCTGACGTACACGATAAACTTAGGGCAACAACACTATGTAAAGGGAGCCTTAAGGGAGTGGGAAGCGCTTGTGAGGATGTAAGGAACACTTATATATATATAACCGTATATATACAGCGCAATCGCGAAGGGCTTCCCGCAAAGCGCAGTACCATTACGTTGCGGTGATAGTCTGGCCTCAGGAGCTGAGCCCGCAACATCACTGCCGGTTGACAGCTGTATGTTACAGCTGGCACCCTGAGGTATTGGCTAGGACTGGAGCTGGCATCCGATCTGGCTGATTAACCCCTCACATGCTGCGCTCAATAGAGACCGCAGTATGTGAGGAGTTTTTAGCCACCGGCACCCCAGCAACGTGATCGCTGGGTTGCCGGTAGCTGCAAAGGCAATCAGAGGCCTAATACTTACCTCCCAGTCTGCCAGCAACGGAAGCCTCCTATGCCCCGCTCGGCGGCGGGGCCTAAAAGGATTCCGGAACCATCAGCAAGATGGCGCCGGCTCAGCTTCTGGCTCAGAAGCTGCGCCGGCGTCATCAGCAATGTGTGTCCGCTATATGTTAAAGCGGACATCCCACTGTAACGGCAGGAACCGGAGATAGCTCCAATTCCTGCCATTAACCCCTTCGATGCAGCGATCCAGTGCGATCGCTGCATCAAAGTGGTTTGTAGCAAATCGGCAGCCTGCCATGCGATGGCAAGGATGGTGACTGCTACTATGGCAACAGGAGGCCTAACTGCTCCTGTCTGCTATTACGGAAGCCGATTAAGCCCCGACCGGAGCCGGAGCCTGATCGGCTTGCTGTCAGTGAATAACTGACAGTTCTAATACATTGCACTACATAGGTAGTGCAATGTATTAGAACATCAATAAAACCGTTGGACCATCAAGTACCCTAGTGGGACTAAAGAAAAGTGTCAAAAAAAGTGTCAAAAAAAATGTAAAAATATAAGCTGTAAAAAATAAAATAAAAGTTTCAAGTAATAACATAAAACACGATCGCCCTATTTCCCTTATCAAGTAATTTATTATTGTAAAAAAATAATAAAACCATACATATTTGGTATTGCAACGTCCGTAACGACCTGAACTATAAAAATATTATGTTAGTTGTTCCTCGCAGTGAACGCCGTAAAAAAACAACCTAAAAAATAATGCCAGAATTGCTCTTTTTTTGGTCACTTTGTCTTACAAAAATTGAAATAAAAAGTGATCAAAAAGTCGCATGTATCCAAAAATGGTACCTATAAAAACTATTACTTGTCTCGCAAAAAACAAGCTCTCAGACAGCTTCATCGATGAAAAAATTAAAAAGTTATGGCTCTTACAACATTATTTTTACAAAAGTAATTTTATTGTGCAAAAAGTTGGAAAACATACAAACGTTCTATAAATTAGGTATCGCCGGAATTGTACTAACTTGAAGAATGAAGGTAACATGTAATTTATAATGCATGGTGAACACTGTATAAAAAAAACGAAAAAAAAACTATGGCAGAATTGCTATATTTTGATTACCTTGCCTCCCAAAAAAAGGATAACAAGTGATCAATAAGTTGCATGTACCCCAAAATGGTACCAATAATAACTACAGCTCGTCCCGCAAAAAAACAGCCCACTACGTCTATGAAAAAATAAAATAAGTTAAGGCTCCAATAAGTCAGGAAACAAAAATATGCAGTTGTGCCGGCCCAAGGGGAACATTTCTTCTGTTTCAAGAGGCGAATTATCGAGGCACTAAAATTAGGGAACCATTTAGGGGAGGGTCCAAACATATCTGCTGGAAGTGAGGGCGCCCATATTATACCAGGACAACACTTCCCAGCAAAATTCCTCAAACTGCAAAGGTGCGGAGTGTGGACCAAATGGGAGATAAGTAAGGACACCATTTATCAGTGCGACACCGGCCTGTGCAAAAAGGATTTCTTCACAGTGTACCACACATTTATGGAGCGTTTTATTGTTTACCCCATTATTATACCACCTGACTATTGCCCTAATATACTCTGCCCAGCTCACATATGCCCCCACATTATAAACTGAAACACCAGTAAAACTCCAAACAAAATTACTACCAAGCAAAATCCGCACTCCAAAAGCCAAATGGTGCTCCCTCCCTTCTGAGCCCTACAGCTTGCCCAAACAGCGTTTACTTCCACATATATGGCATCGCCATACCTGGGAAAACCCTTTTAACAATTTTTGGGGCGTGTGTCTCCAGTGGCATAAGCTGGGCATGACATATTTCCCACTGAAATGGCATATCTAGGGAGAAATTAAAATTTTTACTTTGCACCATCCGCAGCGCAATCATTTATGGAAAAGACCTGTGGGGTGAAAATGCTCACTACACCCCTTAATAAATGCCTTGAAGGGTGTAGTTTCCAAAATGGGATCACTTCTCAGCGGTTTCTTTTATTACTTCACATCAGAGCCTCTGCAATTGTGAACCAATACTGTGTAAGTTGCCAAATTAGGTCTCAATTTCGCATGGTACTCTCTCACTCCTGAACCCTGTCGATAGTCCAGGCAAAAGATTAGGGCCACATATAGGGTGTTTCTAAAACCAGGAAACACAGCATAATAATTAGAGAGCTGTCTTGTTATGGGGGCACAAGCTAGGCACCACATATTAGCATATCTATGGAAAAAATACAATATTCACTCTGCAACATCGAGTGCACACTAATTTCTGCGAAACACCTGCGGGTTAAAATGCTCACTACACCCTTAAGTGAATACCTTGAGGGGTGTAGTTTACAAAATGGGGTCACTTGTGGGGGATTTCCACTGTTTTGGTCCCACAGGGGCTTTGCAACTGCGACATTGTGCCCAGAAACCAATCCAGCAAAATCTGCACTCCAAAAGCCAAATGGCGCTTCTTCCCTTCTGAGCCCTACCGTGTGCCCAAACAGCAGTTTATGACCACATATCGGGTATTGCCGTACTCGGGAGAAATTGCTTTAAAAACGTTGTGGTTCTTTTTTTTCTTTATTTGTTGAGAAAATGAAAAAATTTGAGCTAAAGCTACGTCATTTTTAAGAAAAAGGATGTTTTTTCTTTTCACTGCCCAATCCTAATAAAATCTATGAAACATTGGTGGGGTTAAAATGCTCACTACACCCCTAGGTGAATACCTTGAGGGGTGTAGTTTCCAAAATGGGGTCACTTGTGGGGGTTTCCACTGTTTTAGTCCCACAGGGGCTTTGCAAATGCGACATAGCAACCAGAAACCAATCCAGCAAAATCTGTACTCCAAAAGCCAAATGGCACTCCTTTCCTTCTGAGCCCTACTGCGTGCCCAAACAGCAGTTTATGACCACATATCGGGTATTGCCGTACTCAGGAGAAATTGCTTTACAAATGTTGTGGTTCTTTTTTTCTTTTATTTATTGAGAAAATGTTTTTCATTTTCACTGCCCAATCCTAATAAAATCTATAAAACCCCTGTGGGGTCAAAATGCTCACTACACCCATAGATTAATTCCTCAAGGGGTGTAGTTTCCAAAATGGGGTCACTTGTGGGAGGTTTCCACTGTTTTGTCCCTTCAGGGGCTTTGCAAACGTGACATGGCCTCCGTAAACCATTCCTGCAAAATTTGAGCTCCAAAAGCCAAATGGCGCTCTTTCCCTTCTAAGCCCAGCCGTGTGTCCAAACAGCCATTTAGGACTACATGTGGGGTGTTCTTTTAATCAGGAGAAATTGCTTAACAGATTTTGCAGTGCTTTTTCTCCTTTAATCCTTGTGGAAATGAGAAAAAATTAGCTAAACCTACATTTTCACGGCCTACTTCCAATAATTTCTGCAATAAACCTGTGGGGTCAACATGCTCACTCTACCCTTAGATAATTTCCTTGAGGGGTCTAGTTTCCCAAATGGGGTCACTTATGGGGGGTTTCCACTGTTTTGGCGCCGCAAGAGCCCTTCAAACCTGACATGGTGCCTAAAATATTTTCTAATAAAAATGAGGCCCCAAGACTCACTAGATAATCCTTTGCTTCTGAGGCCGGTGCTTCAGTCCATTAACACACTAGGGCCACATGCGGGATATTTATAAAAACTGTAGACTCTGGGCAATAAATATTGAGTTGCATTTCTCTGGTAAAACCTTCTGTGTTACAAAAAAAATGGATTAAAAATAAATTTCTGCAACAAAAAAAAAGGAAATTTGTAAATTTCACCTCTACTTTGCTTTAATTCCTGTGAAACGTCTAAAGGATTAAGAAACTTTCTAAATGCTGTTTTGAATACTTTGAGGGGTCAAGTTTTTAAAATGGGGTGACTTATTCAGGGTTTCTAATATATAAAGCCCTCAAAGCCACTTCACAACTGAACTGCCCCCTGTAAAAATAGCCTTTTGAAATTTTCTTGAAAATGTGAGAAATTGCAGCTAAAGTTCAAAGCCTTGTAACGTCCTAGAAAAATAAAACAATATTCAAAAAACTATGCCAATCTAAAGTAGACATATGGGGGATGTTAATTAGCAACAATTTTGTGTGGTATAACTGCCTGTCTTACAAGCAGATACATTTAAATTTAGAAAAATTAAAATTTTTGCAATTTTTCACAAAATTTTGGTGTTTTTCACAATTAAATACTGAATGTATCTAGCAAATTTTGCCAGTAACATAAAGTCCAATGTGTCACGAGAAAACAATCTCAGAATCGCTTGGATAGGTTAAAGCATTCCAAAGTTATTACCACATAAAGTGAAACATGTCAGATTTGAAAAATGAGGCTCTGTCAGGAAGGTCAAAAGTGGCCAAAGAGGGAAGGGGTTAAAGTTCAATGTGTTTTTCAACAGCAAAAATCTGAGGCTTTCCCTTTGATTTCTGATGCAGATGTGCCTCAAAGCGTGTAGCAGATCTGCATGAGAATAAGGCCCTGTTCACACAGAAGTTTTTTTTGCAGCGGAAACCGCATTGGAATCTGCAAAAAACGGCCGAAATCGCCTCCTATTGATTTAATGGGAGGCAAAGGCGTTTTTTCCCACGAGAGGAAAAAACGCTTGCTGGAAAAGGAAGAGTTGTTTAACGGACCGTGTGAAAGGCCTGTAAAAAAAAAGGCAATTTTGGCCATTTTCACGTATACCTCATAGTCTATGAGGGATCTGTGAAAACGGGTCCCGCATGGGGGGAGATCGGCTGTGAAAAAAGTCCGTTATTCACGGCTGATTTCCCACACGTTGGTCTGAATATAGCCTAAGGCCTTATTCACACGAACGTGTTCGTTTTGCGCGCCCAAAAGTTCAGTGTGACATGTGTATATGGTGCGTGGCTGCGTGATTTTCGCGCAGCCGGCATCATTATGACACTCCCTTTTTATGTGACGACACAGTAAATAAGTAGGGGATTTTATGTTTCCCTTCTCTTCTTTACCAGCTGTATTGCGAATCAGGCGCGTCACCCGGAAGTTCTTCCGTGTGCCGTGCACGATTTGCATGCACCCATTGACTTCAATGGGTGCATGCTGCGTGAAACACGGGCAAGTATAGGACATGTCGTGAGTTTTACGCAGCGCACATACGCTGCGTGAAAATCACTGACAGTCTGAACGGACCCATTCACTAACATAGGTACGTGCAACGCGCGTGATTTTCCGTGAGTATCACGGACATATAACACGTTTGTGTGAATAAGGCCTTATATTGTAATTTGTAGTGAATTTTCAGTGCGCAATCCGCACCAAAAATAGGAGACAAGTAAGTGGCCTTATTCACACGTCCATGTTCTGTCTCTGATATACGGACCATGTATCGGCCGTATGTCCCGGACCGACCACAGTTCAGGGAGATGGGTTTCTAGCATTACAGTTATCTATAATCATAGGAGTCCCTCCCTTCTCGTGGGAATACTGTCCCCGGTCCCGGACTGAAAGCATCATTAGGCTGGGTTCATACGAGCATGTTACGTCCGTAATAGACGGAACGTATTTCGGCCGCAAGTCCCGGACCGAACACACTGCAGGGAGCCAGGCTCCTAGCATCATAGTTATGTATGATGCTAGGAGTCCCTGCCTCGCTGCAGGACAACTGTCCTGTACTGTAATCATGTTTTCAGTACGGGACAGTAGTTCCACGGAGAGGCAGGGACTCCTAGCGTCGTACATAACTATAACGGCTCCCTGAAGTGTGTTCGATCCGGGACTTGCGGCCGAAATACGTTCCGCCCATTACGGACGTAACATGCTCGTGTGAACCCAGCCTAACAGTATGCGGCAGTATTCCTGCGGAGAGGCAGGGACTCCTAGCAGCATTGATAACTATGATGCTAGGAGTCCGGCTTACTGAATTGGGGTCGGCCAGGGAAATACGGCCGATACACGCTCCGTATATCACAGACCAAACACAGCTGTCTGAATAAGGCCTTAGTCTAGTCAATGGATGCATGAAAAAAACGGACAGCAAACGGACGTCACCCGTCTGCTGTCCGTGTTTTTCACGCACCAGTTGGTAAAGAAATGAGGAAAAAATAAAACACCTTCAGTTTTATTTGCTGACATAAAACCGCCTGACATACGGATGACAAACGCACGTAAAAAGCGCAGACGCGCACCGTACACGGATGCCACACGGAACTGCAACGCAGGAAAAATGCTGCATTTTTTAAGCGCACAAAACCGACACGCTCGTGTGAATAAGGCCTAAGTATAAGGGGATAGATTAGTTTAAAGGGGTTTTCCAAGTTAATCATATGTCCTAGGGGGAGCTACACTGGGGGATTCACTTGTTGTGAAAGATCTGGGTGTACTTGTAAATCATAAACTAAATTTCAGCATGCAGTGTCAATCAGCTGCTTCAAAGGCCAGCAAAATATTGCCGTGAATCAAAAGAGGCATGGACTCACGGGACAGGGATTTAATATTACCACTTTACAAAGCATTAGTGAGGCCTCATCTAGAATATGCAGTTCAGTTCTGGGCTCCAGTTCATAGAAAGGATGCCCTGGAGTTGGAAAAAATACAAAGAAGAGCAACGAAGCTAATAAGGGGCATGGAGAATCTAAGTTATGAGGAAAGATTAAAAGAACTAAACCTATTTAGCCTTGAAAAGAGACGACTAAGGGGGGACATGATTAACTTATATAAATATATGAATGGCACATACAAAAAATATGGTGAAATCCTGTTCCATGTAAAACCCCCTCAAAAAACAAGGGGGCACTCCCTCCGTCTGGAGAAAAAAAGGTTCAACCTGCAGAGGCGACAAGCCTTCTTTACTGTGAGAACTGTGAATCTATGGAATAGCCTACCGCAGGAGCCGTCACAGCAGGGACAGTAGATGGCTTTAAAAAAGGCTTAGATAATTTCATAGAACAAAAAAATATTAACTGCTATGTGTAGAAATTTTTTACTTCCCCTTTCCCATCCCACTTCCCCTTTCCCATCCCTTGGTTGAACTTGATGGACATGTGTCTTTTTTCAACCGTACAAACTATGTAACTATGTAAAAACTTTTATGTGTTAGTGCTTTTAACTTGGGAATGTGCTTACATTTGTAATGTACTTACAGTTTCCAAATTTTGCTCTTTTTCCCGATGCTGCCGTGGGGCACATGGCTGGTGACGTCACTCTTTGCCCGCTGTGTTTATCAGCCGTATGCCTGTTACGTGGTCAAATTATTCAAATTTTCTTCCTGGTATACGACGCGTCACTAGTGACGTGCCATGTATGGGCTGTTCTATTATAAAGCCAGGATTGCGCATGCGTGGACCCTGCTGTTCTCTCGTTTGACAAGCGGACAAACGAAAGAACAGCAGGGACCGCACATGCGCTTTCCTGGCTGTATAACAGAACAGCCCATACATGGCACGTCACTAGTGACGCGTCGTATACCAGGAAGAAAATGTGAACAATTTGACCACGTAACAGGCATACGGCTGATAAACACAGCAGGCAGAGAGTGATGTCACCAGCCATGTGCCCCACGGCAGCATCGGGAAACGGGGCCAATTTTGAAACTGTAACCACATTACAAATGTAAGCACATTCCCAAGTTAAAAGCACTAACACATAAAAGTTTTAACTCAAAAAGCCCCTTTAAGGGTTGTGGGGTCTATATTTAGAGTGTCTGGTCTGGGGTCTGTATATAGGGGTCTGGTCTGGGGTCTGTATTAGTTTAGGGAGTCAGGTCTGGGATCATTATTAGTTTAGGAGGTCAGGTCTGGGGTCTGTATTTAGGGGTCTAGTCTGGGGTCCGTATTAGTTTAGGGGGTCAGGTCTGGGGTCTTTATTTAAGGGGTCTGGTCTGGGGTCTGTATTAGTTTAGGGAGTAAGGTCTGGGATCGTTATTAGTTTAGGGACTCTGCTCTGGAGGTCATTATTATTTTAGGGGATCAGGTCTGGGGTCAGTATTTAGGGCTCTGGTCCGAGGTCTGTGTTTAGGGGGTCTTGTCAACGGGTCTGTATTTATTTAGGGTGCTTGTTCTGTCAACTGTATTTGTTTTTGGGGGTCTGGTCTGGGACTGCAGTAGTTTAGAAGGTCTGTATGTATTCTAGGATCTGGTCTGAGGTCCGAATTTATTAGTCTGAGTAAAAGGGGTTGTCCAGACACGGATTGTTTTTTCATACTGATAACCTATCCACAGGCTAGGCATAATCGGTGGAGTTCTAACACCCACACCCCGCACTGATCAGCTGCTCCGGCTGTCTCTGGCACCAGATGACTGTGCTGGAAGCAAATTGCTCTGGTCATAGTATAGCGGGTGTGCTGCAATACCGCAGCTCTGCTCCTATTCAAGTGAATAGAAGCAGAGTTGAAGTTCTGTAGCATGGCCGCTATACTGTGACTGGAGTCATCTGCTTCCAGCACTACAGGCACTGAACACTGCACAACATCCAGTGCCCGGAGGCAGCCACAACAGCTGATCGGTGTGGGGTCCGGGTGTTGGATCCGCACTGATCATATACTGATAAAACTATCCTGTGGAGAGGTCATCAAAATGAAAACATATACTGATAAACTATCCTATGGAGAGGTCATCAATATGAAAAACTGGTCCGTGCCCGGACAACCCCTTTAATGTATGGGCCTGGGCCTTGATGTCTGAATTTTTGTGTTTCTATAGAGGCTGGAAATGGTTGCAGAAGTGAGGGGCATAAATCTATCATCAGGAAACTGCAGTCACCAGGAGAAGTCACCAGTACGGTCTATGTCAGATGGAGAAGAAAAGAAAAGAGAACGACTGCCATCAGAGAAGATGTCACTTGTGAGTCACTGGATCTATAGAGAATCTGTCACCTCTCCTGACGTGTCTGTTATAGGAAATCCTTGTATTCCACGTAAAGTCTTTGTGTAGTCCAGGACTAAAAGGCAAATGCGTGTTACCATTCACATTGTCAAGAGAATATGTCCCTACACAGTGTGATACTGTCAGCGATGGTTGGAGACTGTCAGTATGTAGGGACACAGCCCTTTGACAAGGGGAACTGTAACACCCATTTGTCAATGCTCGCACAGAAAGGTGGTGTTCACTATAGGCATTACAGAGCGGTGGTGGGAAAGGGGGGCCCAAGTTTGTGGAACTGCCCAAGTCCTATGGTCTACTTAATCCGCCACTGGATTCATCTCATATCTATCTATCTATCTATCTATCTATCTATCTATCTATCTATCTATCTATCTATCTATCTATCTGTGGACCATTTAGAAAATCTTTGTCCTTGCACATCTCTACATGATACATGTGGGTTTTTTCTATGATATCACTTTGTAGAAATCTGAAATGGGACAAATGAGGGGGCTTAGGCTGCTTCCATCACTTTCCTGTTTTCCTTTCTATATCCTCACAGTTCTCTAGGGATTCCACCATCCAGCTAGTAGGAGTTTAGCAATAAATGTGACCTATAAACACATATGTGAAAACTAGGACAAGCAATCTCAAGTAGTGAGTGAGATATGTGAGAAACAAGGAAAAACTACCGTATTGATATGTTATGGCCTTTAGATGTGTTATAGCCGGAGAATGACTCTAGGCACTGATAATATAGTATTGCACAAAAATAGATACACATTCGATTACCTACCTGGCTCCTACGCATAGTTCTCTGCTATGGCAAACAATCCCATAGTGCTTTGCTAAGTGGTTTAGAATGGTCCCCAGCTGTGAAGCATGGAGGCAAAACTTCCCGCATACTGTCTTATTATTGAGTTCAATGTATAGTAGTATGTAGTTAGCTCCTAAGCTTCCTCTAGTGGCAGCTGCAGAGGATTTGGAGCTCTGTATCGGAAAAACAGAGATCTTACCACTATACAGATATATTAAGAAATTGGTCAGTGCAGACACTGGACCTAAAAACAACATTAGGTAAAAAGGTGGAGATTCATTTTAACCCCTTAACGACCGCCAATACGCCTTTTCACGGCGGCCGTTAAGGGTACTTACGCCAGAGCGCTGCCTTTTCACTACGCTCTGACATAAGCCCGGCAATGGTGTCCTGTGTTGGCTAAAGCGGGTGTCAGGCGGTCTAAAGACAGCCGAACACCTGCACTAACGGGTGGGATCACTCTCAACATTGATCTCACCCGTTTAACCAGTTAGATGCGCGCTCAATAGCGAGCGCCGCATCCAAGTGGGTTTGGAGGGAGGGAGCTCCCTCTCTCACCCCATTGGCACCCTGCAATTGCAATCGCAGGGTGCCAATGGCTTCTATTGCAGCCGGGGGCCTAACAAAGGCCCCCAGGACTGCCTGTAGTGGATGCCTGCTAAGCCATACCACAAATTTATATTAAAAGGTATAAATTTCTTGATACATAACGAAGGCTTCCTGCCGAAACGCGCGTCGGGGTGTGATGCCAGACAGTGTCGCTCCTTAAACATGGGTAAGGTGTTCCACTGCAGTCTGCAGTGTTAAACTGGTAGATTATACCTATTATTGGACCATACCATTTAAATGTATTCATTATCCATTTGTTTTACTGACTATTAGGGCGGATTTACATGAGCGTGTGCATTTTGCGCGCGCAAAAGGCACTTAACAGCTCCGTGATTTTCGAGCAGCCGCCATCATTATGACACTCTGTTTGTATGTTTGTAAACAGAAAAGCACGTGGTGCTTTTCTGTTTTCAATCATAGTTTTTACTGCTGTTGCGCGAATCACGCGTGTCCCACGGAAGTGCTTCCGTGTGGTGCGCGTGATTCTCACGCACCCATTGACTTCAATGGGTGCGTGATGCGCGAGAAATGCAGAAATATAGGACCTGTCGTGAGTTTTACGCAGCGGACATGTCACAAAAAATTTGTGAAATCTGTGTAAAAGTAGTAAAACATACAAAATCTATATGAATTTGGTAGCCCGACAATCGTAATGACCCACTGAATAAGGTTATTATGTTATTTATACCACACAGTAAACAGCGTAAATCTAAGACGCAAAAAAAGTGGCAAAATGTATGGTTTTTTTTCCCATAGGCTGGCCATTAAGGGGTTAAGGTAAATCAAGATATGGTATTCAGTATAAATAATCAGAAACAGCATTGCTTCAATAGGGCTGAAACTAATGATCCATTAGGATTAGGCCTTGTGTACACATCCTTCACCATTTTCACTTCCGATGAAAACGGATCCGTGTGTCTGTTGTGACGTCCTTGTGGTTTCCGTTGTCACTCCGCATCCGTTCCGTTGTTCCGTTTTAAACGGATGCTGTGCTTCTGTTTGTCTTCCGTTTTTAACGGTCTGTTAAAATCCATCTTGTGTGTTGAATGCAGGGAACTTTGGCAACCCTGCTTAGCAACGGATCCGTGAGAAAAGGACGGCACACGGATGCTTTCCGTGTGCCATCTGTTTTTTTGGCTGACCCATAGACTTCAATGGGCCCCATGGTCACTGAACGACGGACAAAAGTAGGACATGCACTACTTTTGACAGAACGGACGAACGGAACCGTCAAAACATCGGAAGTGTGCATGGCCCCATAGAAATGAACGTGTCAGGGTGCTATAAGTTAAAAAAAACGGGTAGCACCCTGAAGAAAATAACTGAAGTGGGCAACACTTGTGAACGGTTCTTAAATGAACTGAAATGTTAGGCCCCCTGCACACGACCGTGCCCATAATCAGGGTCTGTGATTACGGGCATGGCCGGCCGCTGACAGCCACCAGCATTTGTGGACCGTGCTCTCCTATAAAGTATGAGAGAACTGAACGTAAAAAGAAAAAATATTTTGCGGAGCCTTTCTACGGCACGGACACCTTCCCGGAAATATACAGGAAAGTGTCCATGGGCAATAGAAATGAATGGGTCTGCAATTACGGACTAAATCTACGGTCGTGTGCATGGAGCCTTACTTGGTGCTATGTGTTTGCCCCAATAAAAGAAACTTGGATGATATGCTGATGTCCTTTGTCTGTTCTTCCTTTCCAGATGTTGGTCCCTTGCATATGGCCTGGGTAAAACGTACATGTCTTTATCTCCAGACACTGGACTTGATCCTCTTCATCCCTTCCATGTAGATATGGTCTTTGTTGAAAGAGAATTACCAGGTGACAGTCCAGGTGCAGCATGGTGACAGCCGGTAGTTGGATAGGTGATTTTTTTTTAACAATAACTTTTCTTCTTTTTTTTCAAATCCCAAATTGGGATTTGATCTTTTCCTTTTTTTTGTCATTGCAATGTATATGATAGTACACAGACAGTTGTTCAATCTACACCTAAATAGGCCCTAACAACAGGGAATATAGCCATACACTCTAAGGCCGGATTCACACGAGCGTGTGCGTTTTGCGCGCGCAAAAGGTACATAAGAGCTCCGTGTGTCAGCCACGTATGATGCGTGGCTGCGTGATTTTCGCGCAGCCGCCATCATTATGACACTCTGTCTGTATGTTTTGTAAACAGAAAAGCACGTGGTGCTTTTCTGTTTTCATTCATAGTTTTTACTGCTGTTGCGCGAATCACGCGCGTCCCACGGAAGTGCATCTGTGTGCTGCGCGTGATTTTCACGCATCCATTGACTTCAATGGGTGCGTGATGCGCGAAAAACGCACAAATATTGGACATGTCGTGAGTTTTACGCAGCGGACACACGCTGCGTGAAACTCACGGACAGTCTGCATGGCCCCATAGACTAACAAAGGGCCGTGCGAGGCGCGTGAAAATCACGCGCGTTGCACGGACCTATTATATGTTCGTCTGAATAAGGCCTCATGCACACGGCCGTGCCCGTAATCACAAAGTATGAGAGCACGGCCCACAAAATCCGCAAAGTAGGATATGCTCCATATTTCACGGCACGGTTCTACGGCACGGACACCTTTCTGTAACGCTACGGAAAGGTGTACGCGGCCAATAGAACCGGGCAGGTTTGTAATTGCGGACCGTATTGCGGTCCACAATTACGGAGTTTTTTTACGGTCATGTGCATGGGGCCTTAAGGTCCTTCAATGGACCCTTCAAGTCTTTCCTGTTCTCCGCCATTACAACAGCGCTGAAGCTGTGTTACATATGTGTTAATAAAAAGGGTGCTGTATGTTCACATGCAGCAGATTGTTCCAGAAATTTCTGCGACTGTTCCATTCATCTGAATGAGGCTTGCAGAAATACATGCACATGTTGCAGAAATAACCCCATTCACGTCGCAGAATTTTCTTCAACGAATATGCCATGTGTGAAAATGCCCTAATAGGGCTGTTGCCTGCCGCCGGGGTTGCCAACTGTCCGTAAATTCCTGGACAGTCCGTAAAAATAAGAGTCTTTTGTCCAGTGTCCGTAAAAAAAAATGGATGCGTCTGTGATTTTTTTGAAGTTGAATGAGCTTGTGCCAAATATTGGCTAGTGTGTTCATATCACTATCCTAAGCTATAGACATAAATTACTTAGTAGCTTTATCATTCATTGTGGTTTTCCAAATTGTCTGTATAAAATGTTTGCTGTCTGTGATTTTGGGTTAAAGTGTAGCTAAACGTTCGGCAAACTTCTAACATTTCATAGTGACCTGTCAGAAGTTTGTATTGGTGGGGGTGCGAGCACGGAGACCCCCACCAATCGCTAGAACGAAGCAGCTGAAGTGTTCGTGTGAGCGCTCAGCTGCTTCGTGTCTGTTCGGCTTTTTCCGGAAATAAATGTATCGTGTACGGACTCAATAGAAAGTCTCTGAGCCCGTACTCCGATACATCAGCTTTCCGGAAAAAGCCGAACAGACACGAAGCAACTGAGCGCTCACACGAGTGCTTCAGCTGCTTCATTCTAGCGATTGCTGGGGGTCTCCGTGCTCACACCCCCACCAATACAAACTTCTGACATGTCACTATGACATGTCAGAAGTTTGTCAAACGTTTAGCTACACTTTAAGGCTGGGTTCACACGACCTATTTTCAGACGTAAACGAGGCGTTTTATGCCTCGTTTTACGTCTGAAAATAGGGCTACAATACGTCGGCAAACATCTGCCCATTCATCTGAATGGGTTTGCCGACGTACTGTGCAGACGACCTGTCATTTACGCGTCGTCGTTTGACACCTGTCAAACGACGACGCGTAAATTTACTGCCTTGGCAAAGAAGTGCAGGACACTTATATACATTATATGCAGGACACTTATATACATTATATGCAGGACACTTATATACATTATATGCAGGACACTTATATACATTATATGCAGGACACTTATATACATTATATGCAGGACACTTATATACATTATATGCAGGACACTTATATACATTATATGCAGGACACTTATATACATTATATGCAGGACACTTATATACATTATATGCAGGACACTTATATACATTATATGCAGGACACTTATATACATTATATGCAGGACACTTATATACATTATATGCAGGACACTTATATACATTACATGCGGGACACTTATATACATTACATGCGGGACACTTATATACATTATATGCAGGACACTTATATACATTATATGCAGGACACTTATATACATTATATGCAGGACACTTATATACATTATATGCAGGACACTTATATACATTATATGCAGGACACTTATATACATTATATGCAGGACACTTATATACATTATATGCAGGACACTTATATACATTATATGCGGGACACTTATATACATTATATGCAGGACACTTATATACATTATATGCAGGACACTTATATACATTATATGCAGGACACTTATATACATTATATGCAGGACACTTATATACATTATATGCAGGACACTTCTTTGCAACGTAATTTGAGCCGTTCTTCATTGAACTCAATGAAGCACAGCTCAAAATTTACGGCTGTCAGAGAAGCCTCGCAAAATGCGAGGAGGAGGAATTACGTCTGAAACGAGGCAGCTGTTTTCTCCTGAAAACTGTCTGTCTTTTCAGCCGTAAAAGCCAGCTAGCGTGTGCACATACCCTAAGGCTCCTTTCACACTAGCGTCAAGCTCTGTTTAACACTTTCCCGTCTGAGGAAGAGATGAACGAAAGTCGAAACTGAAAGCATCGCTTCCGTTACAATTACCATTGATTTCAATGGTAATTCTTTTGTTTCAGATGCATTCCGTTTTCCTCCGTTCGCTACGTTTCTGGTTTTTTTTTCAGAAGCAAAAGTGCTGTGGACTACACTTTTGCTTTCGCCAAAAAAACAGAAACCTAGCGAACGGAGGAAAACGGAATGCATCTGAAACAAAAGAATTACCATCCATAGTAATTGTAACGAAAGCGATGCTTTCCGTTTAGACTCGTTGTTCATCTCTTTCTCTGACGGGGGAGAGTTACACGGAGCTTGACGCTAGTGTGAACTTAGTCTAAGTTTGTCCTGAAAAAAAAAAGAAGCAGTTTGACAACGTTGCCTGCCGCTGATGATGAGCGTGCTAGTCATGTGTCGTGAAGAGGTGCATTTCAGAGCTGCTGTAGTGATTGGCAGATCTCCGCTGGTTCAGCTACCCACGGCACAATGTTGACTTTGCTGGTGGAGGATTTGACCGGCTAATTATTTGCCAAGCAGAAAAAAATCGGCCTCAAAATTCCTTCAGGATTTTTGAGACACATTTTGAAATGCAAGTGCTTTTTTGACATTTATTTTGTCACATTTTTTTCAGTGTTTTTTTAGGTATTTTGTTTTATTAAGCAAATGCAAAAATGGCAGGCAGTTTTTGGTAAAAAAAAAACAAAAAACCCCACTCCAAACGATTTCAAAGAAGGTTTAGAAGCGGAAACTGCTCCAACATAGTGAATGAACAGTCAAAAACCGCCCTGGAAAAAAACGCCTCTACCTCCCATTGGAATCAATAAAACAAGATTTGAGGCAATTTTTGGCGCTGATCCTGATGAAGTTTACGCGTCAAAATCAGCGCAAAAAACGCTGTGAACTGGGCCTAATACATGGATGGGTCAAGTCCACCAGTGAGGGTCCCTGCTTGTGAGCGGCTCTCCACTCTGGCTCATGTGGGGTCTCTAATGGGCCATATGGACAGCGGTTGTCCTGATAGGACAACCCTTATAATGGCTGCCATTTCCTGTTCTCACATTTGGAAACACTATATAACCGAGTAACATCCAGAGGAAAGAACAACTGAAGGTCTTCTGACTTTATTTTAAGATTGGTAATAATAATAAGTGCAGACAAGACACCCTGCATCGTGCCGGCCCTGCGCAGGAGATCACCACAAGTCACTACAACTCTCTGGCAGGGATTCCCGGGCAGGCATGTCCCCAAACCACCAGGGACTGTCTGACTGAGCGTCTGGAGGGGGCGGGGCAGTGACGTCACGGGGCGGGGACAACCTGAGGAGGCTGCTGCTGCTGCTGCTGCTCGTAGCGCTGCTTTCAGAGCACGTTCAATGAGTGGGGGAGGGAGCCCCGAGCTGCATGCAGGAGCCGGATAACGGGAAGAGTGGACTATTCATCCAGCTCCGATAACCTGTGACCTGCTCTTCTTGGGTGAGTTCAATTCCTTAAAGTCTTTCTCCCGAATGCAACTCTGGTGTGATGATGAATGGACCGCTGCTGCGCAGTCTCCTGTTAGCAGTGGCTTGAAGCGATGGAGATTTAATTAACCCTTACAGCCTGGTGGGATGCAACAAGGGTTAATAAAGTTTCCTGCATTAGGGGGTGAGTGTGTGGGGAAATGCTCATGTGATGCGGGGACTCCCCCCCCACTTCAGTGTCATTTCTGCCCCCCATTGTTCATGAGAGAGTCTGAGTCTAGAGTGTTTCCCACTACTTGGTGTAACTTCTGTGGAGAGGAGAGGGCTAGCAGCAGATCTGCTTATTAACCCCCTCCCCATGCCATGAGTGCCGCATCTTTCATTATATTGGATTGATTAAAATTTTTAAAAATCATCGAATGTCCCTTATTCTTATTCGCCGGTTCTTGTAGCGTTTGACCATTGTGAATGTCACGTATTTGTTTATTTTTTGCACTGATTAGAACATAACGTCTAACTCTACATGTAAACGTATTATTTCCTTACTATTGCACCTTCTGCCTGGGGTTTACATGTGTATGAATGTCGGGCAGCAGCGATTGAGTGCACATTGTAGACTTGGCTGCTCTCCTTTCTCCTATTTCTTCCAGGGAAAAAAATTTCAATAAAAGTGCTATCTAGGAGTGATTGGCTTTCTCGTCCAGCTGCATTTTACTTTGCATCCACCAGGGGCAGTAGAGTGGCCTCATATGGTCCTTTGCTGACAGCTGAGGCAGAAGTGTGTTTCATCTCCCATCAGTCACTGCCTAGAGAATAATAAAGGATCCACACAGCTTCTTCATCTCTTCAGTCTGTCTATAGTGGTGTATTCCCCAGAGGACTGCAGTATGGGCTTGTACTTGAAGCTTCATCATAGCTGTGGGGTGAGCTCATGTTCTTACAGGGTAGGGGGCTGTGACTGACGTTGTGGGCACACCAGACCACCCAGCTACCTGTGGAGAGCAGAAGTGGTGATCTGCTGGGAACGATCCGCCCATTGTTCTCTATTTATTGGAGTTAATCCTAAACTAGAAAGTAATTGTCCGCATTGTAAAAGTTCTTTCTGGTCTGGATGATGTACGGTTATTATGTAGTTGTTTTTTGTTTTTTTTAATCAAATGTGAGACAATAATATTTGTAGCTATGTTGTTGTCAGTTTGACCAGATCTTCACTTGTACCATTGTATATTTATTTTATTTTGATTGTTTTTAAGTTCTTGAGCCCACATTATAAATGAGTCTCCACATTTAACTCACGGCTGCTGACAATAACTTCAGAAGCCGCATCATATGTGGATGTGACATACCGTGAACTTATAATTCTACCTGTTAAAGGGGTTTTCTGGTACTTTGATATTGATGGCTTATCCTTATTAATATCAGATTGCGGGTGTTCATCTCCGGCAACTCCACCATCAGCGGCTTAAAGGAGCTACGACGATGTGCCCCTTCATTGTGTACCAGGCACAGCTCCGTACACAATGACTGGGCTGTAAATCTACAGGGTTTTACACTGTTTCGGAAAGACAGGACAAATAGGAAAGGTGGTGGTGTATGTCTGTATGTGAGAAGCGATATGAAGGTGAGTGTAAATGAGACATTAGAGGGTGAAGATTGTGAGGAGGTTGAAACCTTGTGGGTGGAATTACAAAGGGAAGTAAACACTGAAAAAATTACTTTTGGTGTAATCTATAGACCCCCCAATATAACTGAGGAGATGGAAGGTCAGATATATAAACAGATGGAGCGGGCTGCACAGGCAGGTACTGTAGTGATAATGGGAGATTTTAATTTCCGGGATATTAATTGGTGTCATGGTTCGGCTTCAACTGCAAAGGGGAGACATTTCCTCAACCTGTTGCAGGAAAATTTTATGGGCCAGTTTGTGGAAGACCCGACTAGAGGTGAAGCTCTGTTGGATCTGGTCATTTCTAATAATGCAGATCTTGTTGGGAATGTCAATGTTCGTGAAAACCTCGGTAACAGTGATCACAATATAGTTACATTTTACCTATACTGTAAAAAACAAACACAGACTGGGAGGGCAAAAACACTTAATTTTAAGAAAGCCAATTTCCCCAAGTTGAGGGCTGCAATTCAGGATATAGACTGGGAAGAACTAATGTCAAATAATGGGACAAATGATAAATGGGAGATTTTCAAATCTACTTTGGGTAATTATAGTGTTACCTGTAGGAATACATTTTGCAAGTATAAACGACTCAAATTAAACCCCACATGGCTTACACCTTCTGTGAAAGGGGCAATACATGACAAAAAAAGGGCATTTAAAAAATACAAATCTGAGGGTACATCTGCAGCCTTTGTAAAATATAAAGAGCTTAATAAAATCTGTAAAAATGTAATAAAATCAGCAAAAATACAAAATGAAAGGCAGGTGGCCAAGGATAGTAAAACAAATCCTAAAAAATTCTTCAAGCATATAAATGCAAAAAAGCCCAGGTCTGAACATGTAGGACCCCTAGATAATGGTAATGGGGAGTTGATCACAGGGGATCAAGAGAAGGCAGAGTTACTAAATGGGTTCTTTAGCTCTGTATATACAACAGAAGAAGGAGCAGCTGATGTAGCTGGTGCCAGTGCTGTTAATATATCAGTTGATATACTGAATTGGATGAATGTAGATATGGTCCAAGCTAAATTAAATAAAATAAATGTACACAAGGCCCCGGGACCAGATGGGTTACACCCTAGAGTTCTTAAAGAGCTTAGTTCAGTTATTTCTGTCCCCCTCTTCATAATATTTAGAGAGTCTCTCATGAGTGGTATAGTGCCAAGGGACTGGCGCAGGGCAAATGTGGTGCCTATTTTCAAAAAGGGCTCTAGGTCTTCGCCGGGTAATTATAGACAAGTAAGCTTAACATCAATTGTGGGGAAAATGTTTGAGGGGCTATTGAGGGACTATATACAGAATTATGTGACAACAAATAGTATTATAAGTGACAGCCAGCATGGTTTTACAAAGGACAGAAGCTGTCAAACCAACCGGATTTGTTTTTATGAAGAGGTAAGCAGAAGCCTAGACAGAGGGGCCGCTGTGGATATAGTGTTTTTGGACTTTGCAAAGGCATTTGACACTGTCCCCCATAGACGCCTAATGGGTAAATTAAGGACTATAGGTTTAGAAAGTATCGTTTGTAACTGGATTGAGAATTGGCTCAAGGACCGTATCCAGAGAGTTGTGGTCAATGATTCCTACTCTGAATGGTCCCCAGTTATAAGTGGTGTACCCCAGGGTTCAGTGCTGGGACCACTATTATTCAACTTATTTATTAATGATATAGAGGATGGGATTAATAGCACTATTTCTATTTTTGCAGATGACACCAAGATATGTAATATAGTTCAGACTATGGAAGATGTTTGTGAATTGCAAGCGGATTTAAACAAACTAAGTGTTTGGGCGTCCACTTGGCAAATGAAGTTTAATGTAGATAAATGTAAAGTTATGCATCTGGGTACGAACAACCTGCATGCGTCATATGTCCTAGGGGGAGCTACACTGGGGGAGTCAATTGTTGAGAAGGATCTGGGTGTACTTGTAAATCATAAACTAAATTTCAGCATGCAGTGTCAATCAGCTGCTTCAAAGGCCAGCAAAATATTGTCGTGTATCAAAAGAGGCATGGACTCACGGGACAGGGAGGTAATATTACCACTTTACAAAGCATTAGTGAGGCCTCATCTGGAATATGCAGTCCAGTTCTGGGCTCCAGTTCATAGAAAGGATGCCCTGGAGTTGGAAAAAATACAAAGAAGAGCAACGAAGCTAATAAGGGGCATGGAGAATCTAAGTTATGAGGAAAGATTAAACAAACTAAACCTATTTAGCCTTGAAAAAAGACGACTAAGGGGGGACATGATTAACTTATATAAATATATTAATGGCGCATACAAAAAATATGGTGAAATCCTGTTCCTTGTAAAACCCCCTCAAAAAACAAGGGGGCACTCCCTCCGTCTGGAGAAAAAAAGGTTCAACCTGCAGAGGCGACAAGGCTTCTTTACTGTGAGAACTGTGAATCTATGGAATAGTCTACCGCAGGAGCTGGTCGCAGTAGGGACAGTAGATGGCTTTAAAAAAGGCTTAGATAATTTCCTAGAAGAGAAAAATATTAGCTCCTATGTGTAGAAATTTTTTACTTCCCCTTTCCCATCCCTTGGTTGAACTTGATGGACATGTGTCTTTTTTCAACCGTACAGACTATGTAACTATGTAACCTTTGGTAGTAGCTGTGCCTAGTACTGCAACTCAATCCCATTCAGGCGAATGGGACTGAACTGCAATACTAGAAACGGCCACTACCAAATATACGGAGCTGTGCCTGGTACATAATCAGCAAATTTGAGTGTCGTCCCCCCCCCCACTCCCCCTCCCCCCGTGGCCCATTTAATTAGGTAATCGGTGTGGGTGTTGGGAGTCGGACCCCTACCAATCTGGTATTCCAGTTACAAGTTACCCCCTATCCATATGTTAAGGGATAACTTGCTGATCAGTGGGTGTCCGACAGCTAGGACTCCAGCGTTTACGAGAATGGGGAGCCAGAAGTTGCCCCTACCCCAAGTTTGAACCGATGGGCAGGTCGCTTATGCGCACTGCTGCTCCGTTCATTCTCTATGGGAGCGCCGGGGATAGCCAAGTGCAGTGTTCAGCTTTTTCCGGCGCTGCCATAGAGAATGAATGGAGCAGCAGTGTGCATGAGCGACCTGCCCATCGGTTCAAACTTGGGCTTCTGGCAACTTCGGGCTCCCCGTTCTTATAAACTGTGGGGGGTCCGAGCTGTCTGATACCCACCGATCAGCAAGTTACCCCTTCCCCTACGGATAGGGGGTAACTTGTTGTAACCGGAATACCCCTTTAATGGCCTATCCTAATGATAGGCGATCAATATCAAAATCCCTGAAAACTCCTTTTAAGGCTCGATTAAAAATCACATCTGTAGTTCGCCATCGGTGTATGTGCCGGGAAAATCTTACAATATATATAACAACATGCCCATAGACTTAATTGGCCAAATGTATGCAATAAAAGGCGTCCTTTTTGCATACGTTTTGCCAGTATACATTTTGCAGCCCCAACTGTACCAAGGCTATGTTCACACAGAGTTTTTTGCAGAAGGAAAATTCCTCCTGCAAAAACTGCTCCAGACGTTTTTTGCACAGTGGTTTGACAAAAACTCGTCAAAACACTTGTCGAGGCGTTTTTTTCCTCTTTCTGACTGATTTGAAATGGGGTTTTGGAGGCGGAAACCGCCTCAAGATGGGTCATGACGCTTCTTTTTACCGCGACGCGTTTAAAAAAAACTCGTCCAACTCCCATTGAAATCAATGGGAGCCATTTTCGGG